>NW_028238472.1:7777500-8110956 GCF_041429995.1 Eschscholzia californica
TAGATAGTTATTTTTTACCAGGAACATAATTAAATTATCAAGTATTTGATTTCAATACTTCATAGGTAAATTTGGAAACTTGGGTTGGATAGAAATGGTTTAGTTATGTTATCTAGGTTTGAAAAAAAGTCTAATTTGCAGAATTATATGCTTTGGTACAAATTGGAACTTGATCATAAGTTTCAATATGAAATGTGTTGGAACTTACCGAAATTCAACAAGTTACTAGTTATTATGTGAGTTGTAGTTTTTATTGAAATGAATGTAAACCTAATTCGAACATTTTCAAATATGACAATTGTATTAAGAAACTATTTTAGAATAAGAGACTAGTCTAAAGTTAGACTTATGTTATTTTCTCACGAGGAGTTTAAGGTTCAAGAGTTTATTACTTTGTTATGTGACTTATGTCCGAGTAAATTATGGAGTATTTTTATATCAAAAAAGTGACTATATTATGTATGATTGATGCCTAAATTAATGCTCGGTGCGGGTGAGTTGAATTAGAAAACTTACGAACCCATCCAAGTTTGAACCGAAGCATTTCATCTTGGGTGGGTTTGTTGTTGCCTTGTTATGCACTCGAACTTGGTCTAATATGAAGATTTCTGACTTATAACTAGGAGTACTAGTACTCGTTTTATTTATATCTCAAATCCTGTAATAACGTGATACTGGTTAAAGCTTGAATAAGTTCTTTTACGTTTTCAATATACTTGAAGATAAGATTCTTCGTCTAGCAATGAGGAGTTAGTTATTGTATAAGTGGTATAATCACTCATTATTTTACTCTAAGCATTGATGGCACAACCTTCCTAATGATGTCTTAACTCAAAAAGATTTTCAATGGGTAGTTGATGAAAGAAAGTTACTAGTCAAGATGATGCGACATTAGCTTCTGAGCTTCTCAGTCAGACACTGAGTAGAACTCTACGTTAGAGAATCATTTCCTTTCCTACAATATTAGTATACATCATTCATATTTCTAAGATGCAAGCTTAGGAACATTGAGGACGGTAAAAAATTTAGGACTTGCATACACTTACATATGAAAAAGTACTGCGTCCTAAATCTCTTTATTTAGGAAGAGGTGGATGTTTTTTTTTCTGATATGGTCGAATTTGTCTTAAACAATAACAATTGATCAATGTGAACCTACATTATCTCTAGAATCAACCAAAAAGAGTAAGAATATATAACTGATCACTATTTCTCCAAAAAAAAAGAATGGAAAACATGAGTAACCTTTCTCGCATATAATTTTTTGTAGGGTCTCGTAATTGAAGCCGCTGCTTGGACACGAAGATCTCGTAGTGAAGCTGCAAAAAGACCCAACAAGAAATCATGGAAACAAAGAACAGATATGTATATGAGGCCATTCCTACTCAATGTTTTCTTCTCAAAGAGATTTATTCATGCAAAAGTGGTTCATCGTGGAACTTGTAAGGTTATTTCGGTCGCTAGTACTAATGCGAAGGATCTAAGAAACACTTTGCCTTCTCTTACGAACGATAGTGCTTGTAGAACTGTTAGGTTGCTGATAGCAGAGCGATCTAAAGAAGCTGATGTCTTTGCCATGGTTTCTGAGCCAAAGAAAAACGAAACGATTGAAGGTAAACTTGAAATCATCCTCAATACAATAAGAGAAAATGGGATAATTTTTGTCTGAACTCAGTTTTAGTTCTGCCATTTTTCTTTAGGTTCAAAATTGTAGCCATTACATGTTATATGAGGAAAACACTATTTGGTTTGTTCAAGTATCATGATAAATGAAAACGAAAATGAGCTTCATTAAATCACTCTTCTAACTTCAATGGATGTTCAGTAATTGGTTTTCATATTCCCTTTGTCTGAGGGTTGGATTAATATTAAACCTAATTTAGAAATCCATAAAGTTCTTACCAGTCTTGATAAGATATTATAATGCCATTTTGCCCGAGTTTAAGTCATTCATAATGTTTTGCCTCCACAGGTTGTGTATGAAGGAAAATAACATCGTTTTATGCCGAGGTTTGTTTGGGTAAGAAATTGTGTGGGCTTTCATTTTGAGCCCAAATTTGTGCCGCTACTATTAGGCCCTTATTGTGAAACAATAGTTTCGAGAGAAGACAACAAATGGTAAAATGAAAGACTTGTTTTTTTTTCCGACTAAAAGGGTTTAGTAAATGGGGTTAAAATCTTCGTACGTTACTAATGCTAATTGGGTCGATTCGGCTTTTTCGTTGTACATCTTCCTTTTATAATCTTTCCAACCCTTATTATTTTGATAAAGAGTACAAGTGCTTGAGCGCATAAGAACGAAAATAAAACTCACGGAGATTATCCAAATCAAGCAAGCAACTTCTTCGTATTTTCTCCTTTCGACTGGATGAGATAAAACTGAAGAACACAGTAATATAACGATACCCGAACAAAAATAGAGTTCCATTAAGTCTTTATAATTTACAAATTGTGGTATTGCAAACCCAAGTCTTATATTTTCATGTTATCCACTATGGAATGTTACCACCAGGCTGAAATACATGGGACTTGGGAGCCTGATGGGCTATATGAGGATGGTTGATTTAATGTTTTCCTCTTTTTTTTTTTTGTTGAAATATGTTTTCCTTTTGAAAATGAAAAATATCAGTTCATTTTCTTATGGTTTATAAAGTGGATTCCAAATGATTTGAAAATTAGTAGGGGTGAATTTTTTTTTTTTAAGTGAAAGTATGGGTGAAGTTGGATAACCAACTTTTTGAGCCTATCCATAGTCCGATCTAAAGGGTTTGGTTATTGTAAAACTCAATCCGAACCATCCGAACCATTCGGTTCATGGTTTGGTTCGGTTGGATAACTGAACCAAATATTAAAATTTGGCAAGAATAAAATTTCGAGTTTTGAACTTTAAAACTTGGTACAATTATACTTAGAACATGCTAAAAATTAATGTTGTCTCACAAATCATTAAGTCTATATGTATGTGATTAATTCGACATAGTTTATCAACATTCGAGGAAGATAGAAAAAAACGATAAACAATTGAATCTCCACCATCAATCATGTCCAATCATATTATGGTTACATACATAATATATAAAAGATAATAATAAATGGTTTGGTTCTGCTTTTTTGGTTATACGTCAAACAATCCATTGATCGAGCCAAACCATTCAGTTTTGACATTTTAGTATCTAAACCAATTCATATAAACATTGGATCGGTTCCCAAACCTGTTTGGATTGATTTGATCTGTTCGGTTACTAACTGTACACCCCTAAAAATTAGAAGAAACGAGCAGAACGGATTTGGAATTTGGAAAGCACCTTTACCAGTTTATGTCCTTAGTTTATGTGTTTGTGAGGCGCCTATAAAACTTCCTAATGGGCTGTTTAGTAGGTGCATTCACGTCAGCAAGCGTGAGAAAATGTTGGGCGTCTCTAAAACACCAAAAGATGCCTTGATAATAAGATTTGAAAATTAAGGGGTGGACATATTCCCTCTATAACCCTTTCCAACTCTTGTTATCTTTTTGTGGAAATCCAACTCTTTTTATTTTGATGCACAGTAATATAAAGATACACTTAAAATAGAGTTCCATTAACTTTTTATTATTTATTGTAAATTGTAGTACTGCAAACTCTTCTCATATTTTCCATTAACGATACACTATGAAGTAAAACGGCTCAAACTTCTTGTTGGTGGTAGTGATGGTAGTTACCTCGTAATACATTGTTGATTTGTATATGAGGATGTCGCATGTGTATGAAGTGTATTGTTGATTTTACTGGCTTTCTCATGTAAATGAAAATATAAGCTTGCACAAAAAAAAAAGTGAAGGTAAAAGTCAGTTTTGTTTTTGTGCTGCACTTGCCACTATTTTTTTTGTTGAGAGCTACAGAAAAGGGAAAAAAAAAGTAGAGGGAACAAAACAAGCTCTAAGATGGGATTAGTATTCAACACTATCTTGCTTTTATGTCGTCTAGCCCATTTTGGTAATTTATTTGCCTGCTGGTTTGCGGAGCGTGGGGTGTACGTGAAGATAGCACGTTCAAAATTGCGAGGTGAGCTTTTGTATTTCTTATGTGTGACCTTGAGATTGCCAGTGAACAGTAGTTTTGGGGGTTGTTGAGGTGATTGATGTATGATATTCTGATTATCGATTTCGATACGTAGGTATTCGATATTCCTGTACTTGCCACTATATTATATATCCATAGTTCTGTTTCTTACTCAAAATTCTTTTCTAGCTTAGGAGGTGAAACGCTTGAGTTATATTATTGCAGTCTCGAGGCCAAGCTCCACACACAACACCTTCTTTTCTTGAATTTATATTGTTTACATTTTTTGGTTTGGGGAATAAAAAAATCCCTGGGGAATAAATCCTTCGGAGAATCTATGTTTTTTGTAAACTCTTCAAGGCAAATTTTCCTATGGAGATACAGAAAAAAGAATTACAATTTACAAAATTAACTTGAAGTCCTTTCTCCCCTCTTTCTTCTTCCCCCTCTTCATTCTCTAGAGAAAAACTCATCCATATCATCTCCTCCATAACTTCTAACTATTTTTGTTTTTCTTTCCCCATCTATTATCTTCCCCAAATCTCAAAACCGTAGTACCCTTACTTCTCTAAAATCAGAAATAAAGTTAGAGAGATAAAGAGGGAAAAACATTGTAAACCTTACAAATTATTAAAACAATCTCTTAAAGCTCTTAATACATCTTGCATGGGACGTCAAAAGCAATTTCTTTATTCATTTATCCTCCCCAAGAAAGGTAAACACATTCTAAATCCTAGAAATAAGTTAATTTTATAGCCCTAAAACATATTTTTCATCACCTTTAAACATATTAGGTTTGTTCTCCATGTTTTAAGGTTTAGCGATTAGAAGAAAACAAAATTTTGGAGAATAAGAAGACACACTTACAAGGAGTTTAGAATTTAGATCACTAGAAAGATTTTGTTTAAAGTTTATAAAAGTTCTTTCTAAGTTTTTTTATTGGATCTTCTATAAATTTAACTTTTTTAACTCCCAATACTAGAAAGCCTATAACAACCAATAGAAATAATTTAAAAGTCTATCTCAGTTGACCAATTTTGTAGAAAATTTTTATTCTCTAGAGTTTTTTCTTTGTTCCTCAGAACTGCAGCCTTTTGTTCCAGAATTTTTACTATTTACGATAATTGAGTATTGTTTGGTTTAAGATGACTGCTTATTAAAAATACATTATAAAGGGCATGTTTGATTTAAAATTAGTTCTTATTGATTGAGCTAACTCTATTTTGACCTCCTCAAAGTGACCAACTTATTAAAATGACCTCGCAGAGATGATGAGTTTTCTACATAACCTCTTTAATTTTGATTTTATCTGATTTTTTGGCGACTTGTATTTTGGACTTCAAAATCGTCTTTTCTATACGTTTGTCATAGTAAACATGTTATTTGAAAGAAAAACTTTTATCTTCATCTTTTCTTCCATTACAATCATTTCCTCTTCATCATCTCTACCATCGTTTCATCTTAATCTTCACCACTGTCTCTTCATCCCCTTCCATTTGTTTTATATTTTAACTAGGGTATATCCCGTGCCTTAGGGCACGGACACTTGTATCAATCAAATGTTACGAAATTTATTGTTATATTTTATTGAGAGAGAGCGATTTTTATTTAGTTATTATTTTTTATTTAATGTTTTATATTATTTTTTGTATTATTTTTCTTCTTAAATTAGTTATTATTTTATTGAGAGAGAGATATTTTAATTTCTTGTTTTAAGTCTTGAAATTTATTTATTTTCTTTTTTTCTTAAATTAGAATTTTTATTTCTAAGAAGGAAAGGATTATTATTTTTTAAATAGGTAACTTTATTTCTACGAAGAACTGTGTTTTAAATTTTGAGAAGGGCTTCTAGACAATATCCTTTATTAAAAAAGGATTTTTATTTCTAAGAAGGAAAGGATTATTATTTTTTAAATAGGTAACTTTATTTCTACGAAGGACTATATTTTAAATTTTGAGAAGGGCTTCTAGACAATATCCTTTATTAAAAAAAGATGTTTGTCCCAGTCATCGTTTTCCCTTCTGTTTTATTATAGATATTTTTTGTGCATCCAGCTGGGGGAAAGATCCACGAACCATATTGATTAGAAAATTAGAGATTGCTTGTTGTATGTCAAAATTACCATGGAATATGTAAACTAATAAAATTTTGTTGAGAATTTGCTTTTTGATTCCAGCCTGATCATATACTATGTAATTCTTTCATTAACTATAACAAAAAAGTGTCTCCACTCATAAATATTTCTGGCATCGCCAATGAAGGGACGAGGGGATCCCTTGATAAAAATTGGGAATTCAGGGTCCAAGCCCACTCAGAGATAGAAATCAGACTCTAGTTTCTTTCCTTTTTACCTTAATCGTTTAAACATCAGAGAGAGTTTATATTGAGGTTTTATGTTCACTTTCAACATGTTTGTGTCCAAATATTTTGTAATATCAATCAATTAAGCTTATAGTTTCGCTTGCGATAATACTTCCCGCTTCTACTATCAGTTACTGTGGAATTCGTATCCATATTTGTTAGAATTAGAGCCGATTTTGGCTCGAATAGACTCGTCAAGCCCAAAAACGGAATGCATTATTGTGTTCGTCTTGTCGAGCTCTTAAACTTAGAGTCAAGAATTACTAGAATCCAATTCTGGATGAATGTGAAATTCAAGTTTAAATTTTGATTAAGTTCGGTTAACAAAGGAACTGAACAGGCAAAAAGGAAAATCCATTTGGGGGGCATTTGGGCGAAACGAGCGTGCCCAGATTTGGATGGCTGACGTTCGACCCGCGCGTTAGAAAGAGATCTAACGGCCACGCTCTAGTGTGCTCGGGATTTCTTCAGGATGAAGGCAAGAGCGTTAGATCGACTAGGATCTAAAGATCCGGGTCATCCCATATCGGGCATGAAGAGGGATGATCCTGAATCTTCAATCTAACGGTCATCTGGTTGCTTTGTTGGGCAATTGTCGGGCAAATCGAACACCATCTAACAGTAGCCGTTCAACCCAAGTTTTCTAGATAGATTTAACGCTCGAGATTGCCACCAACTCTAATTTTTAGTTTGAGTCCGCCATTTTGAAATATGTCCTTTGATCCTAGAAGACAAATGTACCTATTCGATTCCTATATAAACAAACCAAATTCGTTCCATTCGTCATTCAATTCATTCTGTTCTTTTCTTCACTTCTAAAAATCAGTATTCTAGTGTGTCTAGAATATAAATCTGATTTGAAAGTATTCTAGTATATCTAGAATTTTGAAAAAAGAAGTCTTCGAGTGAATCTCGTCTATTTTCTTCTTCTCTTCTCTCATGAAATCAGTATTTATTCTGGTACGTCAGGAATTCCAAAGAGAGAAGTATCTGAATGAAGTTATAATATTCAAGTGTCTAGAAGATCATCTTAAAATTCTGAAAGGATGGTCGTTGTATCCCGAAGGTATACACCCTAACGTTTGGTATTGTTACGGAGGTGTAAAATGTCTTAAGTAAAGAGAATTTATTCTCGCCTTGACTCCATTAATTTTGTTTAACTCGGTTAATTAGAAAGAAGGAATATTTATAAATTATTATTCGCTTATGGACTATCTTATCTCCCAATAACTTAGAGAAAGGAAGTTCCCTACATCAACCTAGACTTTGTCTTAATCAAGACAAGACAGAGATAAAGTGAACTCAGCCCATAACCACAGGAACAACAATATTCTTATACAGTGATTCTATACTTTTTATCTTTTTATATGTAGTTTCGTTTTTTTAATTAATCAAAGGTTGGTAATGTAGGGGAATAACCTAGTGTATCTCATACACCTAATTGAATAGTGTTGGTAGCGGAATCTCAAACATCATATGTTTAACACTAATTCCAGGATCTATACATGAACATACCAATGAACTAGATTGGAAAGAAGATTACCTCTTAATCGCTTTCCCACGAACTAAATTCCGCTCAGTATTCGGAAGATAAGAGCTCCAAGTGTAGCTCCTCTACTTGAGACACCGAATAATGACTTGAACTCCCTCCTTTCAGTCAGCTAGGACCTTCTTGAAGGTTGAGATGAAGAACTCCTTCTTCTTGACTAGATACTTGAGAAAACTCCTTTTCTCTCTCTCTCTCTGAGATGTATATTCTGAAACTCTTTCAGACACACACAATTCTATCTCTGAATTGCCTCTCTCTCTTTAGGTTGTATAATTAGGTATATATAGAAATCCCTAGAAGAGGTATTAGACTCAAACTAGGATTCCATAAACCTAATTATTAGGCAACACCCAAAATACCCTCCATTGGGTCTCTTTAGTGTGGCCGGCCAACATAGCCCTTTATGGGCTTCCTTGGCCGGCCCACTTAGGGCCTAGCCGGCCATCACATGGTCGGCTTCCCTAAAGCCATTCCGGGCCTCCCTTTTGGGCCCGGACATGTTTATCTCTTCGGACTTCTCCGAATCTTTCTGGACTTATCAATAACGGATCAAATCCACTTATTTGCCATTATCCATCTAGTCAATTCTCTCCGTTCAAATCATTATTCTGTTGTGTAACCCTTGTAGGATCCGGTCTATGTTAGCCTCGAATCAACTCTTGATTCGACGATCGTAGTTGGCTTCTAGCTAAGCATTACGACCCCTAATTGGACCGGACTAATGATCTTCCGAATAAGGTCATTAAGATCCTAATAGCCAAATTGCACGCATTGCATCCTTGGTCGAAGGACACTCCTTCGGAAGGATACCATTCCTTCAGACTTTAGGCATCATATCCTTCAGTCTCCCACTTGTACTTAGAACAAGTGCAATGCTCGATTCCCATGTTTTTTCGTATCTCATCTGATATGTCATATTTATCAGACTCTCTTGATCCCGAGAACAACTTCCAATCCAAACGATTAACTCTTAATCCGTTTGAGCACGGCCATGCATTTTTCAGTTATTTCTCATCAAGTGGCCCGGAGATACTTTATCCTGATTTTACTCAGGAAAACATAATCCATTCTTGTACTCCCACTCAATTTCATGTCTATCCTGTCTCCCCCAGTATGCCGCTTTTATAACCACTTTTTACGGATGGCGTTTGACGGTACCAAAGTTCGACATTCCTTCCATAAACTGAGTGAGTACTCATGTTTTGAGGAATCTCTCCAATTTGCTTAAATGAGAGTTATGACATCTTATACTTCAACTCTTGAAGTACTCTCATTCGGCGGGTTTCCAGTGTATCAACTATACACCCATGAAGTTGACCTTTGAATACTCCTATTCCCATAGCCCAAGAAACAGCGCTATCTTGTCAATCACTCATGCTAGTCTTCATAAGTCATTATTGTCCAACTAATGACCTGGACTAGGGATTGTAGGATGATGTGCTTCCATGTTCACTTAGTAGGGTAAGAACAATTTCTCCGGATTAATTCTTCAATTGTTACTAAAATCTGCAATTTTTAATGGTTTAACTAATTATTAATGGTTTAACTCACTAAATCATAGTTTACCTAATCTGTTTGGTTCCCCTTAGCTTGACTAAACATTAAAGACCCCATTCACAACCCGGATTATCAACATGATTTCTTTGTCTTGAGAATTTCTACAGACACCCTAAGTTCCTTCCTTTAGCGCATTTCTTTGTCTTGAGAATTTCTACAGACACCCTAAGTTCCTTCCTTTAGCGCCCTGTACAGGCAACTTAGTGAAGGGGATTATGGCGGGTATAGCAATAAGTACGGGCGCCTTTAGAACCTCCCCTACCATATTTTTTCTTCCAGACGCGAGATACATCTCGTCCGTGCAAAACCCTAAGTGTTCTTCCCTCGCGGTTTGATTCGATTTCCGGGGACATTTTCCGGCGTTTTTCGTCACCAATCGACTTCTCCCATCGATTTGGACATCATATACTAACAACCGACGATTCCCTTTTGATATGGTGAAGAATCGAGAATTTTATAGCCGGAAAATTCATAATTTTTTTGGAGCTTTCTCTCTCTAAAGACTAAACAATCTATTGAAGGTAGTTTTTGACCGAATTTGATAGCTATGGTCTATATCAATCATCGATTTGGAGTTTCTTACAAATCACAGATGATTTTATTGTAAACTTCTGATTCGGGAAATCCAAATTTTGAGAAATTTCTCAATTTTGATAAACCCTAATATAGAAGTTCCTAAATTTCCCCAAATTAAGTATTTGTGACAGTTTCTCAACCCACTGTTTTGTGACAGCTTTGTTTTGCCACAGTTTATCTGTTGAAAATTTATTTTGTGACAGACTTCTGATGTCACCTATAACCAACTTTTTCTAGTTGTGACACAATTTTTCTGTCACTTTCTCTTCTATTTGTGACACTAAAAATAGATTTATTTCATCTAATTTTCTTTCCGGATATCCCGTGATATTTCCAAAGTCATACTTTCTTTATGACGACTTTATTTCTCTACCAAAATTTTGGACTTTCTCTTCAACGGAGAAAGAATTTCTATTTTGGATTTTAATTCCGGAATTCAACCCGCGAAATTTTCATAATCATATATTTCTCATGATTATTTTCTTTCTTCCAATTATATTTTGGACTTTTACTTACCACAAATAGAATATATCTATTTTGACCTATATTTCCGGATTCTCCCGTGACATTTTCCAACTCATACTTTCTCTATGATGACTTGTCTTTCCTACCAAATAACATTTTGGAATATTTCTCCACCGAATAGAATATCTCTTCAATGAATAGAATATCTCTATTTTTTCGGAATTATATTGATCTTGCATATTTTTGGCAATGAATTTAATGTCGACCATCTTTTTGGTTGTTTCTTCTCCAATATTTTTTGGCAATTACGACAATGATTTCTTGTCGATTTTAAAGAAAAGAACATTATTTTGTTGTCACTCCTAAATCATACTTGACGTTTTTATACGACAAGATATTGATCATCACAACCTTTTAGTTGTTGACATTTTCTTCATACAATGACCAACTTTACATACATGAGAAAATACATGTAGTTTCGTTGTCATTGATTTTCGCTCAATTTTTTGACCGCAACTACCAACCTTTTGGTTGTGACTTAATCATCGTTCAATCATCTTCCATGCTAGTCTTCAGCAATTTCTCCGGATTAATTCTTCAATTGTTACTAAAATCTGCAAATTTTAATGGACAAATAAATTAGAATTTCAAAAAGATAAAATGGGTAAGAACAATTAAATGAATTTTAGAGCGAGATCTCAACCTCCAATTCTGGATATTAAATCGATTGGAAATTGGAACAAATAAGTTGTGCGTCATTTTATTTTCTTCATTGCAATTTCTTTAGCTTCTCTATGTCATAAGATAAAAACAAGAAAACCTTTTTAATCACTCCAACAAAAATTAAATAAAGTAAACAGATAAACCCCTAAAAAGATGGAATTAAAAATTTGTGAAATTCAGTGACAAAAACTAATTTAGAGATATTTACATAAAAGAAACAAAGTTGGTTTGTAATTCCCTAGAAAAAGAAAATTTCGTAAAACATGTTTCCTATACACCGAAAATCTCTTCCCCTTTCCCGTCTCTTTGTGTAGAATAACCCGTAAGTATGGAACAGGGTCTTCACTAATTCACCAAATAAGAAAAAAGTAGAACTCAAATCTCCACCTTGATTTTGTCAATGTTCAATAAGAGGATTCTGAAGATAAACCACAACATGTGAGTTCATATTTAAGTAAACCCCTCTTTTAAAGAAAAGGAAGAAAAGAAAAATGAAAGATATTAAGACTTACATGATAAAAATTTGTTGTTCTCTTTCTTCCAATTTCAAGAGGCACACATTTTTTTTTCTTTTAGGCATTCCTACAAACACTTAAGATTTAAGTTGTTCCACATGAAATATTCACCATAATTGTAGTATAAAGATTTGGTAGTTTTTACCTCGAATGTCCACCTTGGTTGTTAATTCTTACCTCGAATCCACCTTGGCCTTGTCCATGTTTAGTTAGAGGAATCTAAAGATAAGTCGGTATTTAAAGAGAAGGAAGAATATTTAAGTAAACCCCTCTTTTAAAGAAAATGAAGAAAAGAAAAATGAAAGATATAAAGACTTACATGATAAAAATTTGTTGTTCTCTTTCTTCCAATTTGAAGAGGCACACATGATAAGATTTAAGTTGTTCCACATGAAATATTCACCATAGTTGTAGTATAAAGATTTGTTAGTTTTTACCTCGAATGTCCACCTTGGTTGTTAATTCTTACCTCGAATCCAACTTGGCCTTGTCCATGTTTAGTTAGAGGAATCTAAAGATAAGTCGGTATTTAAAGAGAAGGAAGACAAGAAACTTTTGCATGTGAAAGAGTGATTAGGGAGAGAGATAGGTAGGATTGTAGGAAGGCTCTTAACCGCCCTCTTTATTCTTTGAAAAAAAAACAGTCCTCTTTGTTATTTAATGGTATTCAATTTCATTTCATGAGGGCCAAAGGAAAGAGTTGAACCATTGCCTTAATAGCCCTCTTTATTCTTTGAAAAAAAAAACTGTCATCTTTATTATTTAATGGTATTCAATTTCATTTCATGAGGTGCATTGATATTCGTATTTCACGAGGGTGAACAAAGTTATGTTGCATTGAGTGGGTGAACTAAATATTTTTTTTTATAGGTAGGTAATAGATCTAGTGGCCTAGATTTAACAAAAAAACCAACGAACGGCTTGATTTGTCTTTTGGTTTGTCCCAGTCAACAAATAAATGACCTTTAAGTTGCAAAAATAGAATTTCGATTACAACTGTTAGATCCCCCTTTAAAAGAATAACATCGACTTCTAGCTCTAACACTTCCAATATCTAGAACACCTTGCCCAAGGCATCTACTGGTGAATTTCTGAGGTTGATCCAATCTCTTTACAAGAGGTCTAACCTGACGAAATAAAAATCAAGAAATTCATTGAAATCAATAAAATTTTGACCATTCTAAATCTAATAATTTTGTGGAATAGTTGTTCTTACCTACAAGTGGAAATCTCCTTGTAATAGGAATGAAAATATCAAGAATTATAAACACCCAACCCAAATGAGTTAAAAGATGAGAAATTATTAAAATTGGACAAATCATTATTTAAGGATACAACAAATTTTAAAATCCAAGATGGTTCAATAATCACTTGGAAGTAAAATATTTGAACCATAACATTTTATCATACCATCTTATGCACATATTTATACATGATGTTCATGTTTCTTAACCTAAAAATAAGAGTCTTAACTAAAATTTAGTCCACGTTCTTAGAAACTCCATAACTTTATAGCCAAGTATGTTAATACAAAACCACAAACCATCAAATACACTACTATGTATAATACTCACAAATCACATACCTTTATTATTTTTTTACCGGTTTTCCCTCTACCAACATATATTGAAACCAAAATAGGAAGAAAAGAAGATTCGAGATCACTTGAAATGTGAATTTTGAATTGACAAATATTTTTTTTCAATTATTCTTACAATCTTATGAAGTAGTGTGTAACTCCTTTACACAATAGGTACATCAAACTCTGCGAAGACAATCACAAATTTGAGAAAGTGTCTCAGTCAGCAAAAAACATTGCGTTTTATATAATAGATGTAGTTATGTTTTTTTTTTTTTAATTAAATCAAAGGTTACTAACCTAACTAGAATGTTATCACGACTGTCAAGAAATATACCTTTACGAACTATGTTTGTGTGTTATTATTGTAATGAACATTATTAAATGATATATGCGTTTGTTTATGTTTTCTGCTTTTATATTCTTATGATGATAAATTAATTCCACATGAGTCTTCTTTACTTTACATTACATTAAGCATAATGTTTACTATCTTTCTAACCGAACTGGGACAGCCACCGGCCCGGATCCGGGTGAGGCCCAACTACCCCACTCGCGAAAAATGAAATTCGCGCAGTGACGCGGGAATAAATTTTCGAGGACTTTGTTATATAATTTCTTCATTAGCTATCTTCATCTATATCTTAGCGATTAAGGTAGTTCCCAAGGGCTGCATGAGAATGTTCGACTGCTTGGTCCCCGAATGTATCAGAGAGCATCTTAGTGGGCATGTTTGTTGTCGGAGAATGGTCGACTGCTTGGTTCCAGAATGGGTCGGGAACTGTAGAAATGATCTGCCCCGTTCCAGAAGAATGGAATGAATCGAAATGACTTTATGACTTTATTATAGGGTCCCTTTGTGTCTGTATGAATCTCTGACTGCCCTAAACGCGCATCACAAAAAAATAATCTGCCAAAAGTGCATGAACACATCGCTATTTTGGTTGATTCTCGATGCGTTTTGAGGCTACAAGCAGCAGGTTACTGTTGATAGCAGCGAGCACCACGCGAAGCGGCCATATTGGAGAAAGCCTTAGCACCCTAGCGTTTTGAAGTAGGCTGCTAGGTGGTAGCAGGTCTAACATGCCACCCAGTAACCAAGTTGAAACATATTTAGAGTAGAACGTACAGTTATTATAAAGCTCACACTAATGAAGTAACTGAAGCAAAACCAATACTGAGGCCGTTAACAAAACACTGATTCATGGTTTCGAGGTCAGAAAATGAAATTCAGTGGCCATAGAAAGCAACAATAGAGAAGATCAAGAATCTCAAAGCAAGCTTCATATCTGTTTCTTTCAATTTTATTCCACGTATTTGTAATTAGTTAACGGAATCCTTAGCTA
This sequence comes from Eschscholzia californica, assembly GCF_041429995.1. Taxonomy (NCBI): domain Eukaryota; kingdom Viridiplantae; phylum Streptophyta; class Magnoliopsida; order Ranunculales; family Papaveraceae; genus Eschscholzia; species Eschscholzia californica. Next base: position 7,792,213 of record NW_028238472.1, read on the forward strand.
AATGAGCTTGAAACAACGACAGAGAACGGTCATGGACTGCCCCGTTCCTTCTATCCCTTCTCACCAATACTCCGATAACAATATTTTGTTGGCAAGATTTGCATTCTCGAAGTTCCATTTTCTTAAGTAACATGGAGTGAGACATTTTTTAAGATTTGCGTTCTCTTAAGTTAATAGGATACGTTACATAAGGAGGATCGAAAATAGGAGATCCGGCGGTCAAGATAAGTTGCAGAAATAATATACGTGTGTAACACGTGTATGTGCGTGACGGATCGAGAAGACGAGATCCGACGATCAAGAAGAGTTCAGAATATTGAAGATATTTGAAGATATATTGAAGATATATTGAAGATATGTGAAGATTTAGTTTCTTATATTCAGAATATCTCTTGTAACTATCTAATGGTAATATTAGATAGATTTTGTATTATTTCCTAGTTTAGTAATTAGGAACTAGGAAACCCTAAACCCTAAGTCATCTATAAATAAGAGAGGGTTCTAGGAATTAAACTCATCGAGTTATGTCTGACCAATGTATCTGATCAAACCCACATACAATTGTATGTGGTGAATTATAATAAAGAGTTATTTCTCCGTGGATGTAGGTCTTGAGTATTCGACCGAACCACGTTAAATTATCGTGTCTTTACTTCATGTTTATCATATCTCCGATTATTTATATAATCGTGAATTTAACATGGTATCATGAGCAAGTTAATGTTCTTGATTTAAGCTTCCGCAAAATTTCCAACGTTTTTTTTTTTCGTTGTGACATAATAATCAAGGCCGCGACTTTGGGGAATGAAGAAAAATCTCCGGGACATAATGACTTGGTCAAATCAGATTGACCTAGGGGTCAAATTTACTTTTCAACCACGAAAATTTATTAAGCTGCTTTTCACCCCTAATCTTCTTCGTCTCTTATTTCCCATATCTTTCTCTCTCTAAAGACCCTTATTTTCCCCTCTCTAAAAAACTTATATTCTTGAACTCAAAATACAACCGAAGATCAATTGGGTAAAGAGTTGAATATGAAACAAATATATTAAAAACCCTAGCTTTTCTTATCACTCCTAATGATCAAACAGTTGGTAATGGTGGTGGGTTCTTGGATTGGTTAATAAAACTAGTGCTTCTCTCTCTAGCAACATTGTTGCAGTTGAATTGGATACTTTAATGGATGTTGAAGTTAATGATATTAATAGGAATCATGTGGGTTTGGATCTAAACAACTTGACTTCTACTCTTGTTGCTGACTTAGGTGCAGTGAAATTTACTAGAGAAAACAGGTGCCTTGATTAATGCTTGGACTGATTCTGATGGCCAATTAGCGTTTTCAATATCTATGGTTCATACATAAAAACAATTAAAGAAGATTAGTTCTTGGAGATAGAAAGAAGGGAAGAGATGAGGGAGAGTGAAAAAGAAATACAAGAATAAAGAGAAAAGTCAACTTAATCTTCTTTAATCTGTCGGTGGGTTGATTTACTTTGTTCTTGGACTTGATATGAAGACGAGAGGAGATGAAGATTAGGGGGTTAATAATAATCATGTCAATTTTTGGTCTAAAAGGAAAATATGTCTCTAAGTGTTTATTCCCCGAAGCTTTTTCTTTATTCCCCAAAGCCGCGGCCATAATCAATCAATTATTTTGATGATTTTTAAACTCCCAAGTGATTATCAAATTCCAATGTTTTTTTTAATTTGTTGTGATTAATACTCGGTTCATCACATTCATCTAATATTTGATGTCGAAGAAGCACCAACGATTTTCATCTACAACACCAGAAAATCAAGTAAAATAAGAAGAACACCAAAGATGCATCAAAGAAATCCTCTCCATTAAAGGTCAGAGTACATTTTTTTTACATGTTCAATTATTTTCACTTGTTTAGATTTTCTTTTTTCACTAAATCATAGTTTACCTAATCTGTTTGGTTCCCCTTAGCTTGACTAAACATTAAAGACCCCATTCACAACCCGGATTATCAACATGATTTCTTTGTCTTGAGAATTTCTACAGACACCCTAAGTTCCTTCCTTTAGCGCATTTCTTTGTCTTGAGAATTTCTACAGACACCCTAAGTTCCTTCCTTTAGCGCCCTGTACAGGCAACTTAGTGAAGGGGATTATGGCGGGTATAGCAATAAGTACGGGCGCCTTTAGAACCTCCCCTACCATATTTTTTCTTCCAGACGCGAGATACATCTCGTCCGTGCAAAACCCTAAGTGTTCTTCCCTCACGGTTTGATTCGATTTCCGGGGACATTTTCCAGCGTTTTTCGTCACCAATCGACTTCTACCATCGATTTGGACATCATATACTAACAACCGACGATTCCCTTTTGATATGGTGAAGAATCGAGAATTTTATAGCCGGAAAATTCATAATTTTTTTGGAGCTTTCTCTCTCTAAAGACTAAACAATCTATTGAAGGTCGTTTTTGACCGAATTTGATAGCTATGGTCTATATCAATCATCGATTTGGAGTTTCTTACAAATCACAGATGATTTTATTGTAAACTTCTGATTCGGGAAATCCAAATTTTGAGAAATTTCTCAATTTTGATAAACCCTAATATAGAAGTTCCTAAATTTCCCCAAATTAAGTATTTGTGACAGTTTCTCATCCCACTGTTTTGTGACAGCTTTGTTTTGCCACAGTTTATCTGTCGAAAATTTATTTTGTGACAGACTTCTAATGTCACCTATAACCAACTTTTTCTAGTTGTGACACAATTTTTCTGTCACTTTCTCTTCTATTTGTGACACTAAAAATAGATTTATTTCATCTAATTTTCTTTCCGGATATCCCGTGATATTTCCAAAGTCATACTTTCTTTATGACGACTTTATTTCTCTACCAAAATTTTGGACTTTCTCTTCAACGGAGAAAGAATTTCTATTTTGGATTTTAATTCCGGAATTCAACCCGCGAAATTTTCATAATCATATATTTCTCATGATTATTTTCTTTCTTCCAATTATATTTTGGACTTTTACTTACCACAAATAGAATATATCTATTTTGACCTATATTTCCGGATTCTCCCGTGACATTTTCCAACTCATACTTTCTCTATGATGACTTGTCTTTCCTACCAAATAACATTTTGGAATATTTCTCCACCGAATAGAATATCTATTCAATGAATAGAATATCTCTATTTTTTCGGAATTATATTGATCTTGCATATTTTTGGCAATGAATTTAATGTCGACCATCTTTGTGGTTGTTTCTTCTCCAATATTTTTTGGCAATTACGACAATGATTTCTTGTCGATTTTAAAGAAAACAACATTATTTTGTTGTCACTCCTAAATCATACTTGACGTTTTTATACGACAAGATATTGATCATCACAACCTTTTAGTTGTTGACATTTTCTTCATACAATGACCAACTTTACATACATGAGAAAAATACATGTAGTTTCGTTGTCATTGATTTTCGCTCAATTTTTTGACCGCAACTACCAACCTTTTGGTTGTGACTTAATCATCGTTCAATCATCTTCCAACGCATCCACAATCCAAGGGTTGCAAGAAGACGAATACGACGAATCAAGAAGTATTTTCTTTTTCTCTCTCCAAGTCGGACACTTCAAAATTTACGTGCTCCAACTTGCGGGGGGGTAATAGGATACGTTACATAAGGAGGATCGAAAATAGGAGATCCGGCGGTCAAGATAAGTTGCAGAAATAATATACGTGTGTAACACGTGTATGTGCGTGACGGATCGAGAAGACGAGATCCGACGATCAAGAAGAGTTCAGAATATTGAAGATATTTGAAGATATATTGAAGATATATTGAAGATATGTGAAGATTTAGTTTCTTATATTCAGAATATCTCTTGTAACTATCTAATGGTAATATTAGATAGATTTTGTATTATTTCCTAGTTTAGTAATTAGGAACTAGGAAACCCTAAACCCTAAGTCATCTATAAATAAGAGAGGGTTCTAGGAATTAAACTCATCGAGTTATGTCTGACCAATGTAACTGATCAAACCCACATACAATTGTATGTGGTGAATTATAATAAAGAGTTATTTCTCCGTGGATGTAGGTCTTGAGTATTCGACCGAACCACGTTAAATTATCGTGTCTTTACTTCATGTTTATCATATCTCCGATTATTTATATAATCGTGAATTTAACATGGTATCATGAGCAAGTTAATGTTCTTGATTTAAGCTTCCGCAAAATTTCCAACGTTTTTTTTTTTCGTTGTGACATAATAATCAATCAATTATTTTGATGATTTTTAAACTCCCAAGTGATTATCAAATTCCAATGTTTTTTTTAATTTGTTGTGATTAATACTCGGTTCATCACATTCATCTAATATTTGATGTCGAAGAAGCACCAACGATTTTCATCTACAACACCAGAAAATCAAGTAAAATAAGAAGAACACCAAAGATGCATCAAAGAAATCCTCTCCATTAAAGGTCAGAGTACATTTTTTTTACATGTTCAATTATTTTCACTTGTTTAGATTTTCTTTTTTCACTAAATCATAGTTTACCTAATCTGTTTGGTTCCCCTTAGCTTGACTAAACATTAAAGACCCCATTCACAACCCGGATTATCAACATGATTTCTTTGTCTTGAGAATTTCTACAGACACCCTAAGTTCCTTCCTTTAGCGCATTTCTTTGTCTTGAGAATTTCTACAGACACCCTAAGTTCCTTCCTTTAGCGCCCTGTACAGGCAACTTAGTGAAGGGGATTATGGCGGGTATAGCAATAAGTACGGGCGCCTTTAGAACCTCCCCTACCATATTTTTTCTTCCAGACGCGAGATACATCTCGTCCGTGCAAAACCCTAAGTGTTCTTCCCTCACGGTTTGATTCGATTTCCGGGGACATTTTCCAGCGTTTTTCGTCACCAATCGACTTCTACCATCGATTTGGACATCATATACTAACAACCGACGATTCCCTTTTGATATGGTGAAGAATCGAGAATTTTATAGCCGGAAAATTCATAATTTTTTTGGAGCTTTCTCTCTCTAAAGACTAAACAATCTATTGAAGGTCGTTTTTGACCGAATTTGATAGCTATGGTCTATATCAATCATCGATTTGGAGTTTCTTACAAATCACAGATGATTTTATTGTAAACTTCTGATTCGGGAAATCCAAATTTTGAGAAATTTCTCAATTTTGATAAACCCTAATATAGAAGTTCCTAAATTTCCCCAAATTAAGTATTTGTGACAGTTTCTCATCCCACTGTTTTGTGACAGCTTTGTTTTGCCACAGTTTATCTGTCGAAAATTTATTTTGTGACAGACTTCTAATGTCACCTATAACCAACTTTTTCTAGTTGTGACACAATTTTTCTGTCACTTTCTCTTCTATTTGTGACACTAAAAATAGATTTATTTCATCTAATTTTCTTTCCGGATATCCCGTGATATTTCCAAAGTCATACTTTCTTTATGACGACTTTATTTCTCTACCAAAATTTTGGACTTTCTCTTCAACGGAGAAAGAATTTCTATTTTGGATTTTAATTCCGGAATTCAACCCGCGAAATTTTCATAATCATATATTTCTCATGATTATTTTCTTTCTTCCAATTATATTTTGGACTTTTACTTACCACAAATAGAATATATCTATTTTGACCTATATTTCCGGATTCTCCCGTGACATTTTCCAACTCATACTTTCTCTATGATGACTTGTCTTTCCTACCAAATAACATTTTGGAATATTTCTCCACCGAATAGAATATCTATTCAATGAATAGAATATCTCTATTTTTTCGGAATTATATTGATCTTGCATATTTTTGGCAATGAATTTAATGTCGACCATCTTTGTGGTTGTTTCTTCTCCAATATTTTTTGGCAATTACGACAATGATTTCTTGTCGATTTTAAAGAAAACAACATTATTTTGTTGTCACTCCTAAATCATACTTGACGTTTTTATACGACAAGATATTGATCATCACAACCTTTTAGTTGTTGACATTTTCTTCATACAATGACCAACTTTACATACATGAGAAAAATACATGTAGTTTCGTTGTCATTGATTTTCGCTCAATTTTTTGACCGCAACTACCAACCTTTTGGTTGTGACTTAATCATCGTTCAATCATCTTCCAACGCATCCACAATCCAAGGGTTGCAAGAAGACGAATACGACGAATCAAGAAGTATTTTCTTTTTCTCTCTCCAAGTCGGACACTTCAAAATTTACGTGCTCCAACTTGCGGGGGGGTAATAGGATACGTTACATAAGGAGGATCGAAAATAGGAGATCCGGCGGTCAAGATAAGTTGCAGAAATAATATACGTGTGTAACACGTGTATGTACGTGACAGATCGAGAAGACGAGATCCGACGATCAAGAAGAGTTCAGAATATTGAAGATATTAGAAGATATATTGAAGATATATTGAAGATATGTGAAGATTTAGTTTCTTATATTCAGAATATCTCTTGTAACTATCTAATGGTAATATTAGATAGATTTTGTATTATTTCCTAGTTTAGTAATTAGGAACTAGGAAACCCTAAACCCTAAGTCATCTATAAATAAGAGAGGGTTCTAGGAATTAAACTCATCGAGTTATGTCTGACCAATGTAACTGATCAAACCCACATACAATTGTATGTGGTGAATTATAATAAAGAGTTATTTCTCCGTGGATGTAGGTCTTGAGTATTCGACCGAACCACGTTAAATTATCGTGTCTTTACTTCATGTTTATCATATCTCCGATTATTTATATAATCGTGAATTTAACATAAGTTTCTTTACTGTCCAATATATAATATAATGTGCATACATTTACCAATGATCCGAACAGTAACTGTTACCATTTGTCTATAACCTAAGCCCGAAACACTAATGCATTGGACTTGTCTGGGTACTAGTAATATCGGTTTATTCGGTCTGGTCAAATGTGATTGAGCTTCAGGATAATTTCCTAATCAAATTTTCCAGTTTAGGTCAGAACTGAGAGTCTCATATGAATTTCATAACCTAAAAAGCAAACAAAGTTAGCTGGTAGTATGACTAGAATATGGGACAAACAAGCTTAGGAACTAGTTATCTCCCCTTCCCAGCAGATTGCATGTAATTAATCCTATCGCCACCAGTGCTTCTGTAATTAACTAAAGATTCGTCATGTGCATACTTTACTCTCGATTCTTATCCCCTTCCAAGTTGATTTCGAGATACAAATCCCAGTTTTTCGTTACATGTCATTGGTTATGAAACCTGCTCTTGCATTAACCAAATCAAATGATGAAATGAAAGACTCGTATTTTTTTCGATTGAAAGAGTTTAGTAAATGGGGTTAAAATCGTCGTACGTTACTAATGCTAATTGGGTCGATTTGGCTTTTTCGTTGTAAGTCTTCCTTTCATAATCTTTCCAACCCTTATTGTTTTAATAACGAGTACAAGTACTTGAGCGAATAAGAACGAAAATAAAACTCACGGGGATTATCCGAACAAAAGTAGAGTTCCATTAAGTCTTTATAATTTACAAATCGTGGTATTGCAAACTCAGACTTATATTTTCATGTTATCCACTATGGATTGTTACCACCAGGCTGAAATACATGGGACTTGGGAGCCTGATGGCTATATGAGGATGTTGCATGTGGATTGTTGATTTATTGGCTTCCTTTTGTAAATGAAAAATACCCGTTCATTTTTTTATGGTTTATAAAGGGATTCCAAATGATTTGAAAATTAGTAAGGCGGGGTGAAGTTGGATAACCGACTTTTTGAAACTATCCGTAGTCCGATCTAAAGAGTTCGGTTATTGTAAATTTCTAACTGAATCAATCAGTTCATGGTTTGGTTCGGTTGGATAACCGCCCAAAGGTTAAAATTTGGCAAGAACAAAATTTTGAGTATTCAACTTTAAAACTTAGTACAATTATACTTAGAACATGCTAAAAATTAATACTACCTCACAAACCATTAAGTCTATATGTATGTGATTAATTCGACATACTTTATCAGCATTCGAGGAAGATAGAAGAAAACAATAAGCAATTGAATCTCCACCATCAATCATGTCCAATCATATATCTTACATTCATAATATAAATAATAAATGATTTTGTTCTGTTTTATGGGTTATATTTCAAACAATCCATGGACCGAACCAAACCGTTCAGTTTTGACATTTTAGTATCCAAACCAATCCCGATAAACATTGTATCGGTTCCCAAATATGTTTGGGTCGGATTGGTTTGGTCGGTACGGACACTAAATGTACACTCCTCAAAATTAAAAGAAACGGGTAGAACTGATTTGGAAAGCACCTTTACCAGTTTATGTCTTTAGTTTATTAGACACATAGACACAGCCCCATTGTTGTGAGGCGCCTAAAACTTCCTAATGGGTGTTTAGTTGGTGCATTCACGTTTGCAAGACTGCAAGCGTGAGAAAATGCGGGGCGTCTCTAAAACTCCAAAAGATGCCTTGATAATAAGATTTGAAAATTAAAAGGGTCAAATCCCACTGGAAAAGTAGGGACAGTTCAGGTATTTAACCTGCTGTAAATTTTTTTAATCTCGGGACGGGAAAAAAAAGGAGGATTTAACTTAACTTGTCAAAAACTCGAGTAGGATTTCTAATGAATGTTTCACTTTGAACTCTCTCTCTCTCTCTCGAGGTTTCGGATGGTTTCATTGTAGCCACAGCAAGGAGCCGTTCTACCGAGCAACTAGGGGTTTTTATTTCTCTTTAAAGTTTGGGTTGGTTAAACTTTCGATTTTCGGATACTCCAATTTGGGGAAAACACTGTGAAGATTTCAGGTGAGCACTTCTATATTAACTTGATTTGATTCTAACCACTTAGAACGAACGAATGAACGAACGAAATGGCTATTACCTGTGTTAAATCACTCAAGCTTAATATTATGCCACTGGAGTGCTTTCAATCTATAAACAACACTTTAACATTGTCCCTTTTAATCAACCTTTTTTTTAGGCCGCGGCTCTGGGGAATAAAGAAAATTCTCCGGGGAATAAATTTTCGAGGGAATCCAGATTTTTTTTGAAAATTCTCCGGGGAATAAATTTTTATGAGGAATACATAATACATTTTTTTGAAAGTTCTCCTCCATCTCATCTGCTCTCTCTGCCACTTCATCTTCTCGACACCTCATCATCTTCTCCAGCAAAAGTCGTCGGCCGGGCAATTTTCCGGCCGCCGATTAAGACATAAATTTATTTTATTTTATTTTCTCTCTCCTCTCTGTCTCTCTAAATTTTTTTCTTTTCTCTCTCTCTATAACAGATCTAGAGAGAGAAGGTATGTTCTCACAAACAGACCACAATTCCTAAATCCCCCTCTCTCTACATTTTTCAATTGAGAGAGAGAACAGACCGTCTGTTCTCTCTCTCTCTCTCTACATTTTTCTCTCTCTAGAAACCCTAATTCCTAAATCCCCCCCTCTCTCCCTCTCTAAACTACCTTGATCGATCGATTTGATTAGTCTCTTCACATCATGGATATGGTTGCCAACTCCAGAGTTCTTCCTTAATTGAATCAGTATAATTCACGCCTTCGCAATTCGAATCATAGTTCAGCCATGTAAGTTGCTTACTTTATTAAGAATTTATTTATTGATCTCGTTTTCTATTTTTACTAATGATTCTGATGGGATAATTGATTCTAGAATTAGGTTTATTTTACAAATCAGAGTTTCTATAGTTTGATTGATCTAAAGATTGTAGTTTTTTGAGTTTAGTAGCTTGATCAATTTAGTAATAATTTACTTCTTCTTAGAATTGGGCAACTCTTTGATCTGGAAAATGGTGTATTCTCTTTGTTGAGATGATTTCTTCTAGATACTGGATCGTTTCTACCCATTTTGTTGTGCCTTAGGTTTCATTGGTACTTATCGTGTGGTTTCAGAAATACTGATAATTGTTCTGAGAAGGAAATTCGGGTTGTTTAATTGTGGTATGTTCTCACGAACAGACCAGTGAGAACAAACCTTCTCTCTCTAGATCTATTCTAGAGATAGAGAAAAGAAAAAAAAATTAGAGAGAGAAGAGGAGAGAGAAAAATAAAAAAAAAAAGTTTTTTTTTTTTATGTTTGAAGGTCGCCGACCGGCGACTTTCGTCGGAGAAGATGATGAGGTGCCGGGAAGATGAAGTGGCAGAGAGAGGTGATGAGATGGAGGAGCCTTTTTTATAGCATCTTCTAAAATTAGAATCCCCTTAGCAATAAAAAGAAACATAAAAAGTCAATCTTATTTGACTAGTTTTAAGAAAAGTCTTTATTCCTCGGAGAATTTTCTTTATTCCCCAAAGTCGCGGCGCGGACGCATCGAGGCGCGCTTCGCTTCGATGCGTAACCCAACCGAATCGAGTCACACGCTTTGGCCATCAATTTCAACTCGTACGCCTTCTTGAACCTAAGCGTACGAGTCGGGACGGTACGCATCAAAGCGTACGGGGAGTTGGAACCACTGGTGTGTATTTAGAATTTGGGGATAAAATAGAAATGTTAGGGCTTTTTTTCCTTCTTTCTCTCTCCACGAACTGAAGAAACCAGCAGCAGCCAACAGCAGGTATGTCTCTCGATTTTCTTCTCTCTTTCTCTCGATTTTCTTCTCTCTCTCTAGGTGTTCTTCTCTCTCCCTCTAGGTTTTCATACTCATTCTCTCGATTTCTCTCTTTTTTTTTTCAAACTACTGGTATATTGTTAGTAATAGTATATTAGTATGTGTATAAAGAAATATGTGTTAGACTGTTAGTAATACTAATAGTATGTGTATTAGTGTTACTGTTATACACTGTTAATTGTTTAAATTGGTGTTAGTAATAGCAATATAACATTGTTGTTTAAATTTGGTGTTAATTGTTAGTATGTCTGTATGTGTATGTGTTGGTAATAGACTTCTTCTCTAGAAACAGAGAGAACACATGGCCTGCTGCATTTCTACATCAGCTCCGTCATCATCTTTAATTCTCTCATCCGACTTCTTCTCTAGAAACAGAGCGGATAAAAACCCTTCTTCACTGTCATTTATTTCTTCATTTCCTCAATTAAAGATCTCATCTGTCGATTCAATCAGAAACACATCTCCTCTTACTCTTAACAAAAAGGTAACTTTCCTTATCCTCTTAACTCTTTTCCCACTTTTCTCTGTTTGATTTATTATTTTAACTAGATAGTAAATTTGGAAACTTGGGTTGGATAGGAATGGTTCAGTTATGTTATTAGGTCTGAAAAAAAGTCTAATTTGAAGAATTATATGGTTTGGTTCAAATTGGAACTTGATCACAAGAGACTATTCTAAAATTAGTCTTGGGTTATTTTCTCACTAGTAGTTTAAGTTTCAAGAGTTATTACTTTGTTGTGTGACTTATGTGCGAGTAAGTTATGAATGGAGTATTTATCTATCAAACAAGTGACTATATTATGTATGATTTGATGCCTAAATTAATGCTCGGTGCGGGTGAGTTGAATTAGAAAACTTACGAACCCACCCAAGTTTGAACCAAAGCATTTCATCTTGGGTGTGTTTGCACTTGAACTTGGTCCAATATGAAGATTTCTTACTTCTAACTAGGACTACTAGTACTCCGTATTTATTTATATCTCAAATCCTGTAATAACGTGATACTGGTTAAAGCTTGAATAAGTTCTTTTACGTTTTCAATATATTTGATGATAAGATTCTCCGTCTAGCAATGTGGAGTTAGTTATTGTATAAGTGGTATAATCACTCATTATTTTACTCTAAGCATTGATGGCACAACCTTCCTAATGATGTCTTAACTCAAAAAGATTTTCAATGGGTAGTTGATGAAAGAAAGTTACTAGTCAAGATGATGCGACATTAGCTTCTGAGCTTCTCAGTCAGACACTGAGTAGAACTCTACGTTAGAGAATCATTTCCTTTCCTACAATATTAGTATACATCATTCATATTTCTAAGATGCAAGCTTAGGAACATTGAGGACGGTAAAAAATTTAGGACTTGCATACACTTACATATGAAAAAGTACTGCGTCCTAAATCTCTTTATTTAGGAAGAGGTGGATGTTTTTTTTTCTGATATGGTCGAATTTGTCTTAAACAATAACAATTGATCAATGTGAACCTACATTATCTCTAGAATCAACCAAAAAGAGTAAGAATATATAACTGATCACTATTTCTCCAAAAAAAAAGAATGGAAAACATGAGTAACCTTTCTCGCATATAATTTTTTGTAGGGTCTCGTAATTGAAGCCGCTGCTTGGACACGAAGATCTCGTAGTGAAGCTGCAAAAAGACCCAACAAGAAATCATGGAAACAAAGAACAGATATGTATATGAGGCCATTCCTACTCAATGTTTTCTTCTCAAAGAGATTTATTCATGCAAAAGTGGTTCATCGTGGAACTTGTAAGGTTATTTCGGTCGCTAGTACTAATGCGAAGGATCTAAGAAACACTTTGCCTTCTCTTACGAACGATAGTGCTTGTAGAACTGTTGGGTTGCTGATAGCAGAGCGATCTAAAGAAGCTGATGTCTTTGCCATGGCTTATGAGCCAAAGAAAAATGAAAGGATCGAAGGTAAACTTGAAATCATCCTCAATACAATAAGAGAAAATGGGATAATTTTTGTCTGAACTCAGTTTTAGTTCTGCCATTTTTCTTTAGGTTCAAAATTGTAGCCATTACATGTTATATGAGGAAAACACTATTTGATTTCTTTTTTTAATTAACCAAAGGTTGCCAACCTAACTAGAATGTTATCACGACTATCAAGAAATATACCTTTACGAACTATGTTTGTGTATTATTATTGTAATGAACATGTTTAAATGATGGTTGTTTGTTTCTTTATTAGTTCTCCTTTTACATTCTTATGATGATAAATTAATTCCACATGAGTCTTCTTTACTTTACATTAATCATAATGTTTACTATCTGTCTACCCAAACCGGGACAGCCACCGTCCCGGATCAGGGTGAGGCCCAAATACCCCCACTCGCGAAAAATGAAATTCGCGGAGTGACGCGGGAAGAAATTTCCGAAGACTTCGTTATGTAATTTCTTCATTAGCTATCTTCATCTATATCTTAGCGATTAAGGTAGTTCCCAAGGGTTGCATGAGAATGTTCTAACTGCTTGGTCCCCGATTGGATCCAAGAGAGCATCTTATTGGGCATGTTTGTTGTTCGGTCGACTGCTTGAATGGGTCGGGAACTGTAGAAATGATCTGCCCAGTTCCCGAAGAATGGAATGAATCGAAATGACTTTACGACTTTATTATAGGGTCCCTTTGTGTCTGTATGAATCTGACTGCCCTAAACGCACATCACAGAAAAATAATCTGCCAAAAGTGCATGAACACATCGCTATTTTGGTTGATTCTCAATGCGTTTTGAGGCTACAAGCAGCAGGTTACTGTGGAAAGCAACGAGCTCCATGCGAAGCGGCCATATTAGAGAAAGCCTTAGCACCCTAGCGTTTTGAAGTGGGCTGCTAGGTTGTAGCAGGTCTAACATGCCACCCAGCAACCAATTCGAAACATATTTAGAGTAGAAGGTACAGTTATTATAAAGCTCACACTAATGAAGAAACTGAAACGAAAGCAATAGTGAGGGCGTTAACCAAACACTGATTCATCATATCAAGGTCAGAATCTCAAAGCAAGCTTCATATCTGTTTCTTTCAATTTTATTCCACGTACTTGTAATTAGTTAACGGAATCCTTAGCTAAATGAGCTTGAAACAACGACAGAGAATGGTCATGGACAGCCCCGTTCCTTCTATCCCTTCTCACCAATACTCCGATAACAATATTTTGTTGGCAAGATTTGCATTCTCGAAGTTCCATTTTCTTAAGTAACATGGAGTGAGACATTAAGATTTGCGTTCTCTTAAGTTTCTTTACCGTCCAATATATAATATAATGTGCGTACATTTACCAATGATCCGAACAGTAACTGTTACCATTTGTCTATAACCTAAGCCCGAAACACTAATGCATTGGACTTGTCTGGGTACTAGTAATATCGGTTTATTCGGTCTGGTCAAATGTGATTGAGCTTCAGGATAATTTCCTAATCAAAATTTCCACTTTAGGTCAGAACTGAGAGTCTATGAATTTCATAACCTAAAATGAAAACAAAGTTAGCTGCTAGTATGACTAGAATATGTGACAAACAAGCTCAGGAACTAGTTATCTCCCCTTCCCAGCAGATTGCATGTAATTAATCCTATCGCCACCCGTGCTTCTGTAACTAAAGATTCGTCATGTGCATACTTTACTCTCGATTCTTATCCCCTTCCAAGTTGATTTCGAGATACAAATCCCAATTTTTCGTTACATGTCATTGGTTATGAAACCTGCTCTTGCATTAACAGACGTCAAATTTGCCGTAGACTGGCTGATGAAGTGCTGGGTTCACTCACCTTCCAAGCCGAGTTTCAAGATAAATATCACCCATGTTTTCATTTTGGCGTCCTCGCCTTAAAGGACTTTAAGGTATATATCCTAGCATCTAGCATATTTGCAATGCCAAGTATGGAGTTGTTATATCTTATGCATCACTAGGATTTCATTCTCTTCCGGGCTAATTTTCAGGTATTAATCCAATCAACAACTTCAAATTACTGGTTTTTTTCGTATGCTATGGGAAGAGTTAAAATAAAATCGATTTGTTCTTCTGCTTTCTTCTAATTCGTTTGGAACAAAATATTAATGCCGCGTTCCAAGTTTCAAACGACCATATGCGACATACTAGAGTTTTGAAAAAGTTGTGGGTACAAATCTATTCAAATCAGAAAACTTGAACATGATTCTTGGGGAAGGCTCCACGAGTCCCACAAAAGGTCTCTGACACTTACAAAGCTTGAGCATTTGTTATAGCCCAAGCTTTGGGCACTCGCCGGCGAAATAGAACTATTACGACTGTAACGTTTTCTTAAATATAATATTTTTTTTAGATGTCCTCAGTCCATGCAAACCACAAAAACAAACAAGTGGATGGAAGGTATCTAACAACCCAATCAACAAAGCTCCCAAGAAAGATGGAAATCTTAACAGAATAATTATTTTTCCAATTCAAAGTTGCAAAAAATCAAAACTTTTTCCTAGAGATTTTCACTCTGTTTTTCATTTCTTTATTATGCCTTCACTCCTTTCATTTCATCTCCACCATCATTACCTTCCACTTCTTGATTATTTCCCCACAAAAATCCATCTCAAAAAGATAAAAAAGAAACATAATTTCAGTACATTTGTGTCCATCCATTCAAAGATGTCAGTTTCAAGATATCCCAACTCTCTAGAAAGGTAAATTTTTTGCCATCATTCTACAGTTTTCTTGAAATCATCATATTGGGTTTCATTAGGAATTGTGTATACTTTGGTTCATATTATCAATTCCAAAAAAATCCAATTTCATGAATGAAATTGTTTACAATTTTTTTTGTTAATTTCTACTCATAGTTGATTAATCTTGATTTAGATTCATATTGGTGGATGGTTCAGATCCAGACCCAATTCTTTTACCATTAAGTTAGTTATTAAGGATTGCTTGTGGTGGTGAAGTTCTTCCTTCTACCAATCTAGGTTGATTCATTTGATATAATTTTATATTCAGTCAAAATGCTTTTAGCTTTTATAGAGCTTTTTGCAATGGTGGAGGGTTTAGATCTTTTCCCATCATAACTTACTTCATAACCAATCCAATATGAAGAAGATATGTGATAGGCCTATTTCTCCTCGAGGACGATTCGGTCCCCGGGCCATAGGTGGAAGCTCAAACTTAGTGACTGTCAGCATTTCGGATGGGCTCCATATGCACATTCATTTTGGACCTAGGTAGCAACACTTGGACAGCATTAGCAATTGCTTGGGTTTCATGTTCCTCACTTTGTCATGAAATATCTATTAGAAGTTCTTCACTCTTTTGGAGAATGAATTGATATATAGTTAGTCATTAGTACTATTATTAGCACTTTTGACTTGTTTCCTTCATCTAATGGAAGCGACAGTCGTTCTATTTCAAGTATAGCTCCTATTGAAGCAGTACTATTCGATATCGACGGGACACTATGTGATTCTGATCCTCTTCATTTCCATGCATTCCGTGTAATGCTTCAAGAGGTACACATTCTTGAATGAAAACTAAAAGCAACTCATGTTGATACTTCTTGGAAACAATTGAGTATAGGTGTTTCACAGGTAGGTTTCAATGGTGGTATTCCCATCGACGAAAATTTCTTTATAGAGAACATCAGTGGCAAGCATAACAATGAAATCTCAGGAGCACTCTTTCCCGATTGGGAACTTCAGAAAGCCTTACAATTTATGGACGATAAAGAAGCTATGTTTCGCAAGTAACATCAAGCACCCGTCTTTGTATTGCTTTAATCATTTCTTCATTTGCTTCTTTCTTGATTAATAATATTTGATAGGTCTTTACAGATTGGCTTCGGAAAAATTGACGCCCGTGAAAGGCCTAAAAAAACTACAGAATTGGGTTGAGGAGCATGGTTTGAAATGTGCTGCAGTTACTAATGCTCCAAGGCCGAATGCCGAGTTAATCTTGTCAAGCCTGGGCCTCTCTGATTTTTTCGAAAGGGTCGTAATTGGTAGCGAATGTGAACGAGCAAAACCTTTTCCGGATCCTTACTTAAAGGGTCTTGAAGAACTCAAGGTTTCTTCTGATCATACTCTTGTATTTGAGGTATATGCTTAACTTCTCAACCAAATTGTGCAGGTTATAAAGTTGCGTTCATTCCTTTTTTCAAGTAAATCGATACAAACAACCATATTGTGCATCCACCAGTACTTATATGGCACTCTCTTTACCCCTTACTTTAAATTATTGAGATATAAAAAAAACAATGGATGAAATGTGTGGCCAGAAAGATCGGACGCCGCCTTCTGAGTAAAACCTTGGAGTGAAAATACATTTCTCTTTTTTATCGGAATCAGACCCTTTAGTTAGGTTGTTTTCCCCTATTTTGAGGGACCTAAACTCGTCGAAACCAGGTGCTCTCTAGATAGTTATATTCGCCGAAGCTCTTGAATTTAGACCTAAGACTCGTTTGCTTTGCCTCTCCTTAAGTCCATATAATACATTGTTTACCATTATAAAGTGCTTTGAAATGATTGGCATGGAGGCACTTAGCACTTAGGCGAGTGGCGATTGGAGCCTTCTTGTTTTGGCAATCTGATTCGATCAAATGGTAAATTGGAGTGATGAGGTGGCGAGCATCTAAAGCGAGAAGACCCCGCTCAACAACGCACCTGAGCACGCCACACGTAGTGCATACACACCCAAGTGTACCACGTGGCCTGCCCCTCATTCGTGATGCTTTCTGAAGCGCCGCTGAAGGTCAAAAGCCATCCTTTCACGTTTGATCAACATATTCTAATCTTTCCTTCTTGGGTCTATTAAAGAGCATCTAGTCTAGTTTCAAGTAAGAAGCTTTCATTTAGAAGATTAAGTCAGAAGTTCAGAGCTCAGAACCTACTAAGGTTCTGTTGCTTTCAAAATTTGAAGTACCATCACAACTCTGAAACGAATAATTGTTAAATCACGAAAACACTCACTCAACTCTTGGTGTTGTTACATGGGTGTAAAATATCTTAAGGAAAGAGAATATGTTCGCTCCTTCACAGAATCTTTATCTTTATCATGTTTAAATCCGAAAGAAGTAGAACTTATCTCATTCTTTCAATGGTAACTTCCTATGTGTCCGTTGAGTCAGAAAAAGGGTTTTCTATTTTCGAAAACAAATAAAGCCTTTGTTTTAGTCAAATTAGACATAGTGTAAACTCACATTTATAGGTGGTGAAACTCGTTTGTAGATTGTATTTGATACGTTGAAATGATCTCCTCTAACCAGTCTACTAAGCCTTTAGGAAATTTCGAAATAAATGTGAACTACATGGACTCTCCTTCGTCTATTTCAGCTTGAAATCTTTCAGAAGAATTTATTGACCAAAAGCATTCCAAAATGAGAAAAAAAAAAAGACGTACAAACTATGTCCTCGGTTATTTACAATGAACAACTAAATGTGGTCTTGATTTAGTTTTCTCGTCTTCTAATGTTGTCTATTTCTTTCATTGTTAAGGATTCTGTATCAGGAACAAGAGCTGGTGTTGCAGCTGGAATGCCAGTTGTGGCTTTAACAACAGGTAATCCTGAACATTTACTCATGAAAGCAGGAGCTTCTTTGGTTATTAACAATTTTGAAGATCCAAAACTTTGGACTGCTCTTGAAGAAATTGAAGGTAAAGCTGCAAAAGTAACACCTATCAACTAAAATATGTCTCTTACAAGAATATATATATACACACCTTTATAGTAAATCCCCGAAGTTTATGTAACATAGTTTGAAATATTGGACAGTCAGAAATCTTTCGCCCATGTTCATGTCACATCCTCTTTCTTTAGTAAACAATGGAAACTTGGAACCTATAAGAGTAAATTCCGGGCTCTTTTCGACATCAACTCGTAGGACAGTCAGAGACATTCTTGTTAGGGTTCTCCGAGTCGAAGACTAGAGGGTCAAGCGGTCCTAGTTAAGGACTTAAGGGTCTTCAAGTGGGAGGTCATAAGGAGCAGGTAAGTTCAATCTCCTAGTATTATATGTTGAAGAAATTAGATGGAGGTCTACAAAATAAAGCAAAATCAAAATTGTGTATATATATATAAATAGAGAGAGAGAGAGAGAGAGAGAGAGAGAGAGAGAGAGAGAGAGAACCAATCTCACAACAGTCAATACTGAGATTGACACCAAAAGTATGAAATTACCACACCAGAGTAAACATCTACAGAAACCTTCAATAAACACACCTAAGCCATCCAACAAAATAGGGCGGGGTCTTATCGTGCCCATGATACAGAGTCAATCTCGTCCCTTGCGGATTTGTATAGTTCCAGCCTCTTAGCACACTGCACCCTTCTTTCCATCAGGGCAGGATCTTCATCCAGTAACTGAGCAAGCTGTTTGCCCTACAAACCAAATTGCAAAAGAATTTAGAGAGAGTGTGAAGTTGTGTTTTGTCCACCTACAGCTTGTTCTAACCAACTGAAATTGAAAATCTACGAGGAGTCTAGAATCACAAGTTGACATAGATTACCTCTTTCCTACCCACTTGCGCATAGAAGTGATGGAGTAAAGATTGCTTAGCCTCTCGAACTTGACAATGAACAACCGCTTTCGGGATGTTGATTCGAAGAGTCTCGGAAACCATACCGACGTAGGAAGAAACATTTGATCCAATTCTCCTGAAGTGTCCCTCTGCGTATCGATCCATAGTAGAAGCAGCAGCAGGGTTTCCTCCCTTTTCTACTTCTTGAGGGAGTTTCCTAAAGAAATCCACTGTTAAGTAGGATGATTCCATGTCCACCAATCGCAAAGTTGTCTTCCTACTTTCTTCTCGGAACCTCTCCAGGGCTCCATACGAGGCAGCTGCTACCTCAGATTGTAGCGTTGGAAACCTCTTCAGCTCCTGCTCCATATAAGAAAATATTAGTTTAAGATCTTTCCGAGCTTACTCAAGACCACCCATTAAATCTTTTTCTTACTTCCCAGTTTAACAATTCAAATTTATTACATTTTACGCTGATGCACGATTCATTTACCTTACAAATTTTCAAAATCAATGGTGAAATGACCCAAAAAAGTAAAAATGGGGTCCGTCTAACTCTACTGCTTCTAAAATGTTACCTATCGTTACGAACATGAAACCCATCATTTCAACATACATTATTTAGCTCTCGAAAATTATGAAACTAATGGTGACATGACCCCAAAAGGTCAAGAGAACTAAATCAATCTAGCTTTACTATTCCTAGTACCTTACCTGTGTCTCTCCAATTGATTTTCTGACAAGCTCCTTCAACACGAAGTGAACCTGCAGAGGTTTTTGTTTAAAACGGTATTCGACTATTATCTTATCCGGCACTTAATCAGAGGTTGTAACTATTACAATTTAGAGAGGAAAATATGAGGCAGAGGAATACTAACTGCATCAACTGAAGCTTCAGCTGGTCCTCTAAAATAATTCAGAGAGCTGTCAATGAGGCGCCTGTAACCTTGTTCTGGAGCAATCAGATGGGGTTGGTAACCATCTGCCTCTGAGATCACTTTCTTTACATTCTGCAACGACAAGTGTCGATCAAATGGAAGCTTCTTCAAAGCAGCAGGAAGCTGATTGTCGAAAACTCCATATATACGATCTCCACCAGGTCTCCTGTGGATAAATTGAAGTTCAGAAGTATGTTAGCACAATCCAGGACGTACTAAATTTCCATTTTTACCAAACCTTTGTAAAACTTAACAGACCACTAGAGCAATCAGTGCAGAAAAAGTATATCAACCCAATCGAATTTTGAAGTCTAAAAATATATAATGTGAATCTTATATTTGTATACAGTTCAGAGAAATGTTTAGATCCCATTGAACCAATGGAAAATAGAATGCTAATGAAAGGAAGTAATTACCCTCCATCGAGGTGCTCCTTGAAGATCTTTTCAAATGCACGGCAAAGTTCCAAAATGGTGTATAACCGAGCCTAGAATGTAGAAGAACAGTTAATACTTACGAAGTTAAAATGGTCAATGTCTAACTTCAGAAGGAAAAGAGTAATAAACACTCACTCCTGCGTCAACAGCAACTGGTCTACCAAGGTGATCCATCTCACCTTCAAGTTCATCAATCGTTGTGTTTATCAAGGATGTGATACTCGGTATGCGTGCTCTAATCACGGACTCTAAGTGCTGAAACCATACTCACATATTTAAAGACTGCTCTCAATAAGCGCAGATGCAATTTAACTGTCGAAAAAAGGCACAATAAGTATACTTTTGAGAGAAGTTTCGCAAGATATTCTGAACCCATTCTGCTTGCCATGTGCCCATAGTCAGGACTGGATGCAAAATATTCACGCTCTCTACGCCGTGCAACAATCATGTCAACATTTCTGTTGATATCAGCCTGAGAACGGTTGACAATTCCAACCCAAGGGTGTTGCAATCGATATGCTCTCCCTTCTAGCACCTTCAAGTAAAAGGTTCATAACTTCATATGTTATTTAGAAAGTAGATCATTCCTCCACTTACCTAGCAGGATGTAACTTTTCCCTGTTACCAGTTAATTCAATTGGCGAAAACGGGAGTAACTTTCAAAACGATAAAAGTACAGGGGCTAAAAGACCTAATTGACTGTGGACAAAGTAAACATGTGGCTGCATACTACAGCCTACCACCACCTTACTGATTATATATGTTTTCATGATGGATCTGATGGTCCGGACTGCCCTTGCCCTAATGAACTGAAAGATACGAAAACTTACATCAAGTGCATTTGTCCCCTTGTCCATCAAATCTAGCTTCGTCAAAACCCCAAACGTTCTTTCACCTAAACAAAGGTGATATAGATTCAAAAGTTACAATAGCACTGAGTGATTTTTCATGTGAAACTCAAGTACTCAACCATATCCTGTCTATGTAGCTAACTTCTGGAAAGGTACCTGATGGATCAACTTCTCTAGCCAGCTTAATAGCATCTGATGTTGCTATATCTTGATTCGCTGGAGATATCGCCAGAATGATGCTATTGGGCTACAAATAAACATATTACATAACGTCAAAAGAAACAGATTTTCCAGTAACATCAAGCAACTAAACTAGAATATACATTGCAAACTCGGTGAGAAAAAATTAAGTAAAACAATGGGGTATATACTTACATAATTACATTTAGCTTGTTTCATGGAATCTATTATATATTTCAAATAGTAGAGGATTCATGTCATGCAAAACCCCTTAAAGCAAGAAACAAAAGCTAGATCTCGGTCAAACTACACCCCATACACTTCACAAATGTACAAGTTCAAGTCTAATCCCAGAACATCAGTGTTCTATTTTTTGCCCCTTTTTTAATATATAAATCAGTGGATCTCGAAAAGGTAAAATGTCACAGGCCCAAGATTGTATGTCCATACCTTCTCAACATAAGAGCGAACCATGTTTTCAATTTCTTCAACTATACTTTCAGGTTGGCCCTCTGCAAAGAAAAACCTCATAAATCTGGAAGCGCATAAACACCGATAGAATGATGGAAGGAATAACAATACCAGAATTATTTACCTATTGCAACCTTCGTCAGTCCAGGCAAATCTATCAAAGTCAAATTAACAACTGCGAAAAGGAAAGCACTGAATAGTCAGCAATATCATCCCGAAAGAACATTCATTGAAATTCCAATCTTAGGTTATGGGCCTTCCTCCTTACTTCTACGAAGTCCCCTTACAGTTCTTGAGTAAACTACTACAAAGATAACTTTAGAAGAAAACATAAAACATGGGGAAAATAGATATAACCAGCCAAAATCCATAAAGAAGAGAATAACGAGCTAACTCGGTCATTCTACTGAGTTGATTTCCCATCTCAGGTTGACTCTGTTATTAGAAATATCACAAAGGGATCATTACACTAGGTGATCTTGTATAAGACATCGTCTGACTCCAGTACTTGAATGTCTTTGAAACTAGCTCATGTCCTTCACATTGTTAATGATCTTAGTACAGATAGGAGCAATTAGCTCCAGTACAAGCACACAAGTTATTAGCCTGAAATCATTCCCTGGGTTCATATAACTGCACTATTTTTTTTTTTCAGTCTATTAGATATGCCACCAAAATAAGAAAACTAGTGATGGAATCTACATACTACAATACAACGATACTTAAACCTTTGAATTCACAAACGAAAACAATTTTGACACATTAATTTATCTTACGAGAGCCACCAATATTCTAAATTCTCACCATTTGGAGAGTAAATACTGAGATGAATAGGAATTGGCGAAATCTGTTTGGACTTTCCTGTAATTCTATCAGTTTCATCCTGAATTTCTTTTCGTACCAAGCCTGCAGAAGCAAATAACACAATCAAGTAAAGCCAAAATTCCAAATAGAACTTAAAGCAAAATAAATGATAGCTATAAACTTATCGAGTAGAAATATTAAAAATTCAATTCACCAATAAGATCAATAAAACTATTATACTATATCTAAAAGAACAAAAAAAAGGTGAAACCATCAACTAAATGCAGAAGAAATCTGTGACTTACTGAAATCAGTGAACCTTCTTTTCTGCAAATGAAGAAATTCTGCGTACTCTTGCTGCCCCTCATCCGTCTTATGGAGCTGCAAAACCAACGGCCGTCTGGTAACGATCCCTGAAGACACAACAAAAAAATGAACAAAAATCCAACACTCTTAAGAAATGGCCAAAAAATTGAAAAACTTGTTTTGGTAGCAAGTAAATGCAAGAGTGAAAACCCTAACCAGATCCTCTGGGAAGAAAATCTCGTCCAACTATACTCTCCAAAACCGAAGATTTTCCAGAACTCTATCACATATCAAATTCACAAAATTCAAACAGGCAATTAGTTTGAGCTATCAAAACGAACACATCAAGAAGCCTAGAGAGAGAGAGAGAAGTACCTGGCCTCCGACAACGGCGACAGAAGGAAGAGCTTCCCAAAGAGTAGGTAAAGCATTATCACCACCATAGTCACCAAGAACAGTACAAGCTCTCTGAATTCTGTTAACAAGACCTATCAAACTCTCCATCGTTGCCATCTTTTTTAAAAACCTAACCCTAAAAAAATTCTGGTCGGAAAATGGAGAAAGAACTAGAGAGAGAAATATTCCTTTTAGTTAGTAGAAATTATTTTAGAAGGTTGTGCTTCTGGAATCATCATCCAGTTATTAGAAGACGAACAAAAGTAGGCCCTAAGTTTCTAGAGATTTGTGTGATATGAAATCGGAAGATTGTGGAAATTATGATACTATAGAATCGGATATAAGGTGACATTGCTCTTTGGATTATTTATCTTGACGGTTTTGTTTGACTCTTTGAGTAGAAATGTTTGTCGGAATTTTAAATGTCACACGTGTGGAAAATTCGAATTTCAAAATTAGTGTTATCATCCTCCGTAGATGTATAGAGGAAATCAATACTCCCCGTGTGCCTTCATCTGACCGTAGTGCCAGATTTTGCTTGCTACGGTATGATTCAAAAAGCCAAAGGAGTGTCCACCACCATTTCCGCAGTCAGTCCAATTTTAGGCCTCTTTCACTATGTTTTAATTAGACGGTTAACGTGCTCATCACATCTTTATGATGTATTACCAATGTCTTGTAACGACTAACGTTGATTGTAGTCGATTTCTCAAAAACAAAGAAAAAAACCGAAGGAGTTCTCTCTCTTTTCTTTTTGCAAAATTTACCTCTTCTTTGGTTGATCAAATTAACTATTTTTCTTTCATATAATAAAATATATGAGTTCGAAAACAATTATATGGCAATGATATATTATAACAATGGAATATGTTTGTGATTTTCATGAGATTGTCAAAATAAAGATACTCATACACTATAAACAGTGAATATTCTATTCTAAGTAAATATTTATACGGTTACTAACATAATAAAATCATTTAATGATAGATTCTATTCAAGTTTTGATCTTGTGACCTCTGAGTTAGAGTCCCTATTTTTCTTTCATATAGTAAAATTATATGAGTTCGAAAACAATTATATGGCAATGATATATTATAACAATGGAATATGTTTGTGATTTTCATGAGATTGTCAAAATAAAGATACTCATACACTATAAACAGTGAATATTCTATTCTAAGTAAATATTTATACGGTTACTAACATAATAAAATCATTTAATGATAGATTCTATTCAAGTTTTGATCTTGTGACCTCTGAGTTAGAGTCCCTATTTTTCTTTCATATAGTAAAATTATATGAGTTCGAAAACAATTATATGGCAATGATATATTATAACAATGGAATATGTTTGTGATTTTCATGAGATTGTCAAAATAAATATACTCATACACTATAAACAGTGAATATTCTATTCTAAGTAAATATTTATACGGTTACTAACATAATAAAATCATTTAATGATAGATTCTATTCAAATTTTGATCTTGTGACCTCTGAGTTAGAGTCCCCTGTGGTTAGGCGTACACCTCTACGCTAAAACAACAATAGATACCGCGTGACTTACACGTTTTGTTTAAGGGCAGCCAACTCATTGGCTCATAATCTGGCATCTCTAGCTTTAGTCCCTGTGTAAAGGGCAATGTTACTGATAGTCCCATTGTTCACTTTATTTCTATGTAACTGAATGTTATTAGTTAATGGTAATTCTCCTTCACTCAAAAAAAAAACAACAATAGATACCTGTATAAATGGACAAATAAACGGTAACTACCTTGTTTAGTAGACTACCCTTTGTTGGCTTTGGACCACCAATATTAGGAGTCTGTTCTAGGAAGAAATCAATAAGGATATTAGATGGAGGCCCATATAATATTGAATAGAACTTAGGGATGTCAACGGGACGAGTTTGGGACGGTTCATCCCCTTCCCAATTCCGTCCCATTCGTAAACGGTTTTACCATAACCGTCTTAATAATTAATCGGGGTGGATATTCAATTATCATAACCGTCCCAATTAAAAATTGCTAAATCATTACCACCCCGTCCCGCACCGTTTAATATAAAACGAGTCGGGTCGGGTTCAAAGTATTTTGTTTCACAAAAGTTATTTTAGTTTGAAGTAACATGACAATTGTTAACAAAATTTTATAAGACTTTGAGTTTATCAATCATAAACACTGCAACTACTTAAACAATATAAAACATAAAATAATTAAATTGATAATATAAGATTAAAGTTTTAGAAACATAACCTTAAATAAAACATATATTTAATATGTAACATACTAATCGGTTCGGGGCGGAATTTACTATCTAATACCAAACCCGCCCCGAACCCAATTAGTTTTTTTTAACTTCATACCAAACCCGAACCGTTTAATTAACGGGGCGGTAAAACCCGTCCATTAGGGTCGGGTTTGGGAAAAACTCGCCGGTTCAGACCAAATTGTCACCCCTAATAGAACTGGCCACATAAATCACCCGCTAGACCTCTTTCTTCCTTCTTTAGTGCCCCCATCTATAATAATTGATGACCCATATAAAGATGTCTCGTATTAATCCGACAAACTCTCTATTTTCCTCCTCTCTTTAACTGTACTATAATTTGTCAACTCTATTTCTGTACCTCATCATAATTCTGATTTCTTCAAACGTTAACAATTTTAGTTGCCACATACAGCTTTTTAGAATCTTTTGACAAATTTAATCAACGTCACTACTGACTTCCAAAAAGTTTTAACGTGATATGTCTTGACAAGAAAAATCGAATTTTAATCTACTTTGGTTCATAACACGATTATCACTAAAAATCAAGGTCGATATTTTAGGGAAAAAAATATATTTGTTGATTTCAAAACTTCTAAATGGAAACTTATTTTTGTTTCACTCAAACTCACTTGATCTTCTCATCACGCCTGCAAGGGTCACAAGTAGACTTTTATTATTGACAACCCTTCAAAAATATTAGATATTCTCCTTCTTCCTCTCCTCCCACCATTGAACATCATCATACCATCATTTTTCTCTCTCCTCCTCCCTTTGGTTCCCTCTCTTTTCTCTTCCCTTTCTCTCTCTCTCTCCTACCTCTCTTTATCTCCGATTTGCCGAAGAACAATGTGTGTTCCCCGAGACGGCGATCTATTGAGGGATTTTCGTCAAATCAAAATGCGGCCTGGTTTGAAGGAAATACCTCGAACAGGCAGTCAACCTTGCGAAAAGGACCCTTCCTTTCGCCAGAACAGATAAAGAGAAAAGGAAGAAGATAGAGAGAAAAGAGGGAGAGAAATGATGGTGGTGGGTGGTGGTGGCGGCCGTGGTGGTTGGTGGTGGTGGGAGGAGACGTGGAAGAGAAAATAGATTAATTTTTTTTTTTTTTGAAGAGTAGCAATTGATGACAGTATTCAATGTAAAGATGAGAAGTGATGGTGAGAGTTCGGGGGAAAACAAAGTCATTTTTCCATCCAAAATTTTAATAAAATCAATTCGCATGAAATCGAACTATGATTGTACCTTAGGCACAAGAACTACATACCTCGAATTCACATACAGTAGAGGGCCACATTTTTTCTATTCGTTTTGGGCCACCAAACTCAGGGCCAACCCTGTTTAGTATCTTTAAGGGTTTAAGGTAGTTTTGACAAGGGCACAAGGCCTATTCAGGTTTTAGTGTTTTACCTTGGTAGTGTATCTCTGTGTGGCTAGGAATCATGGAGATACATAATTGGATGTTACTTTTGTTGTTCTTCTGGTATTATGAAAGAAAACAAGAATCTGATCTTCCTGTCTTTATTTAGTATTAAAACAGGATACACTTTAGAGTGTCTTTCTGAAATAGATTCAGAGATAATTTTATTTCTAAACGAAAATTAATATTATATCTCAAACAGATTAAAAGGAAAACAATATTATTTAAAAACCAAGGATTAAATAAAAGATTAGAGAGAGAAAGCCGAGTCGAGTTGTCTCTTTCCTTAAGACAGTGAACACCCTGGTATTAGTACTAAAACCAGTAAGGTGTTTGTCTCCCAGGATACAACGGTTGTACCTTTCAGTATGACGACTAAGAGTACTTCGTTTTCTGAAAGCGTGCGAACTAAGAACAAGTAGTAAGAACGACAGAATAATCGACTTCTTAAACTCTAAATGCTAAAATTTTCGTATTTAGTTTGCTGGATTCTGTTTGGTATTTATAGAAGTATTGGTGACACTTCAGACAGGTGCTTTGAAAAGAATGGATGCTTCCCAACAGTCATATTTGTCTGTTGGTTTTCGGGTGCCATTTTGACCGTCAGATCTTAACGGATCTATTAAGATCTCGTGCATTGAACGCCCACCGTTAGATCATCAACGGATCTATCTTAAAGAGCGCCAAATATCCTGACCGTCAGATCATATCTATGATCGTAAAATCCAAGGCTCCAATCGCTCCTCGCGACGATGCAAAGTGCAAAGTGCAAAGTGCGTGCGGGCGCCTCAAAAGCGCCCAATGCGCCCTAAACGCCCATTCGCCCACGCCGCGCGTGCGTGGTTTGCGTGGTGCAAACCACGTGAGTCACCTTTCTATTCTAAAGAACATACCATAAATATATGGAAGGTTCTATATAAGGAAATAAAATGTTTCCTCCTTCATAAATGTGGTACTAACTCAAAATCCCGGTTTTGAGTTAATGGTACCCATACCAAACGAATTTTGTAATAACTCACTCATACGGAATCGGATTTGGACAAAATTTGAGTCTAAATTCAAGAGCTCGACGAGACGAATCCAACTAGACGTCTTGATCGAGATTCCGATGAATATAGGTACCTCAAATTAAGGAAAAACCGGTCCAGCTCTTTTTGAGCTAAGTACCGATTCCAACAACTTTGAGGGTTTCTCAATTGCACATAATTGCAAGGGCAGAGCTAGAATGCTGAGGATAAAAGTAAACGCAAGGGCGGGATATAGGGTGGAGATTATGTACCGAATGTCCGGTCGGATGTACTGATACTAAAATTCAAAAACATTAATTTCGTTGGACAAGTTCGAGCTGGGTATAAGAGAAAATATTATGTGCAAATCCACCGTATGGCTCTTCATAAACGGGTATTTCCGTCAACAACCATTTAGTAGTAATTTTATATACACCTACCATTTTTTACCAACTACACTCATAGTTCGGAACCATTTTTATTTTCATACACCACTTTTCATATACATACATACACATTTTGGTCAAAAGTGTTATCGTCTGTAAGATAATTATGGAAAGCGGTTTTAGCTTAGAAACTTATTGCCAAATGAAACTGATAAAGGAAAAGAGATATTTCATTAAAACTCTGTAACAGTTTGATCTTAACACAGGAGGTTAACATTTTACCAATAAATACAGATGAAAAACCCAAAATCTTAATTACAGCATTTAAACCACAAGTTCACTCTCAACTATTCCTAACTCTATATAAGAGTACTGCTCAAATTAGTATTACAAGTAAAACAAAGAAAAAGATTAAAAGATTAAAAAACAGGAAGATGATGAGGAAGGTTGTGCAGATGTTGGTGGCAGTTCTGATAATGGTGTTGTTATCGATCACAACAAGTCAAGCTGATCCCAAACCTGAAGCTCAAACTGATATATTTCTGAGGCCATGGAATCCAAGAATACCAATTGAACAAGACATCAGAAAATGTTGGTCGGCTATCGAAAGTGTTCAAGGTTGTCAGCTTGAGATCTTTACCTCGATTCTCAAAGGCCATATCTATCTTGGCCCAGCATGTTGCAAAGCCATTAATGAACTTAGTGAGAATTGCTTCTCAAAGATGTTCTCATTAGGTTGGGTATGGGGTTTACCACCTTTTAACCCTCTATTTCCTCCATTGGTCAAGAACTATTGTGCTTCCATTGGTGGACTTTCATCACCACCACCACCACCAGCTGTTCGAAGTGCTCCACCACCATCACCCACTGCTCAAGGAGTTGCACCACCACCCACCACTGGTCTAGCTCCTGATCAGGGGATTCCTCTGCTATAGGTGCAACCACTGGTCGACGAGTTGCACCATTAGAAAGCAACAAGAGTTATTATTTCTACAATAACAAAAGAAGAACAAAGAAAGATTGTGCTTATAGACTCGTAGACGCATTTTATTATGAAAATCTTATTTTTAGTTAAACAAATGATTTATCTAAAGAGGTTAACTCGTTTAAGCTCTTGTGTTTTTCACTGAATTCTTGAATATTGTCATAATCAGAAAGAAAAGTTTATAAAAGTAGCTATAATCAACTTCTGTCACAAGTTACTCTGTGTTTGATGTATTGTCCTAACTAACATCATTGCAATAAAACTAAATCATCTTCCTGACAAGTTTTCCCAAACGACCAATAAAAATAAGTAATCCATGAATGGATAAGCATAACAGTTTGAATATTATTAGCGGTCCGCGAACAATAACGAAATCCTAAACCTAGAGACATAAACAATTGATTATGTATACTGTTAAGGTTTTAGAAAGATCATTCCAAACATGTGAAAGTTCACCGTAGTATTAAAATTGAGAAAACGGCATATATAACAAGACATTAGTATTAAAATTCGGATTTGAATCATATTACTTGTAATTACTAAGATTGGCACAGCCAAGTTGTACATAACTAAAATGAACAGGCTTAATATCGTTCCAAGAGAAGTGAACAAGTTGATAATTAACCCGTAACTAACCTTAATATTGATCCGAAAATAGTGAAGGGGCATAATACCAATCCAAGAAACTAAGTGGGCAAGCTTAATTTGATAGTCCAGAAGTCTTATTTCGAACAATTATAATGCTGTCTTGGAGTACTATTATACACAAAACCACGGGGATTAATGTAAAACCTCAATAGAAGAAGCAGACATTATAGCTTTCCTCGATTCCTCTCCGTCCGAACTTGCAGATCATTTGACTTCTTCGTTACTCTGCTCTCATCCTTTCACCCATTAGAAGAAGGCGATAAAGGTAACAACAAATTCTACTCAACTTGCTCAACCAAAATATTTTCAGCCGTCAAGATAGTGATTTGTACCAAAAACTTGTGCAAACCAGGGCAACCCATTAAATTACCTTGGATTAATAAAAAAGAAGTTCACATGAAAAAAGTTCTTTTTTTTTGTTGAAAACGCAAAAAGAAGTTATGATTACAAACATCACTTATTATTAACACTCATTCAGATATTTGAATATCAATATCGCTAGAAGAAAACAAAATTAATCTGAAACACGATTCAGACCTTCCACTTCCAAA
Organism: Eschscholzia californica; assembly: GCF_041429995.1. NCBI lineage: Eukaryota > Viridiplantae > Streptophyta > Magnoliopsida > Ranunculales > Papaveraceae > Eschscholzia > Eschscholzia californica. The sequence continues at coordinate 7,822,988 of NW_028238472.1, forward strand.
AGAAGAACATAAAAGCTGTTTATTTCTGCTTCTAGCAGAGATTAGAATTTGTCGAGTCATAAATCAGAATCTGCGTAAATAGGAGCCGGCAAGAAAGGAAATGGAGCAACAGATGCATAAGCAACAGGTGGTCGTGCTTGAATGCCGATTGAGGCTTTCCTCCGAGGTTTTACTAGATAAGTATCATCGTCCGAGCTTATTTTGTGAGCCTGCTGGGAACCTAGATTGATTTCCGTTAGGGTTTGCTCGTTATCAGTGAGACGATGAAGCATAAGTCCAGACATAAATATAGGAAGATAAATCAGGCTTCCATGGAACATCCTCCTCGCACCCCTTGCTGTTCGATCTCGAACAAATGAGATTGCTCCAGCCGTCATAAATAGTGTAAGAAGTGTCGATTCAACACAAAACCAACCAGAAGTCAGCCCCCCTGCAAAATTCATTAGAAAGCAGTAACTGGAATAAGTCTTCGATAACAATTGACGGATTCTAACACGAAATCGTTGATATAATTATTTTTCTATTTCGTATCATAAACCTGCTTTTGAATTAGAAAACAATATCCAACCGAAAGTACATGTGAACTAACTAAAAATTCATAGAAATGATGAGGTGATTGTTTGGTACTGTTATGGACACAATCTCAATCATAGTGTTCCATGTTTCAGTTTCAGTCTACATTATTGTACACTTGGAAATGGAAATATCTTAAGTTAATGTAAAGTAACTACAAAATTGTAATTTCAATGAAATGACGGAAAATTTGTACAAATTAATGCAGTTTTTTAATAGCAAGGTTATTAAACCAAAAAAGGTTACCTTAATCTAAAAATAATTGACGAATTTCTTGTTTTATAATCTTATATAGTTAGAACTTAGAAGCAATATATCCCTTCTAGATAAGAACATGGCAAAAGTAAGTTACATCTGTAGACTCTCTTCCGTTTCAGATTAATTTTGAATGTATTGCTACCGTGTCAAAATAGAATGACATGAAATGCAATATAGATAAGCTCAATTAGAATATAATAATAATGTTTTCCATGATTTGTCGAGCTATTCCTGAAATTATTGGTGAAACAATAAATTTGATGAGTGGCGGGATAAGAGAACTCACAGTCATAGGCTAAGTACCCCAGCGGAAGAAGATACAAGCAGTTCCTTAAAGCCACCAAAGAAGTTCTTTTACCCGAAGGATCAGCAAGAGAAAACATCCTAAACCTGTACACAAATAGCAGAATGTAAGAAGCTAAAGAACGGACATAACCAGTCTTCGTATTCTACCAACATATTTTGCAATTTCCATATGCACTTCTAATCCTTTAGACTTTACAATCCTACCCCCTTTCACGTCCAAGCACATCCAATGGTGTAACTAATATCAAATGTGGAAAATCCTACCCCAAGTATTTCTTGATCAACAAATTTAAGAAATTCTGAATCTATTAATAAATAGAGTTTTAGGATGAAATATACCCTCCAGCAGCATAATCATTGCGGCACAAGTACGCCAAAGCCATAAAATGGGGTAATTGCCAAAAATATAAGGCCGCTGGAAGAATCAATGAATTAAGAGAGACCTGACCAGAGACCGCAGCCCACCTAAAAATACAAATAAAAGTAATTTCAGCGAGCTACACGAGACAAACTGCATACTTCTACTTCAGAAACAAAAAATGCTTCGGCTAAAGGTTACAGATTTAACAACAACATCCACAACCCCACGGGAACGTCTTCATTAATATTCCTTCTTCGGTAGCAATGTAGTTAAAAGAAGTACAGTGAAATACCAAGGTAAGTATCATATCATTCATGTACACTTAAAGCAAGAATCTGTTGAAGCACTAGATGGATCCAGAGGGAAAGCTGGAAGAACAGAAATCAAGATATGAAAGAAAAAACTCAAATAAAATTTTCTATTCTTAATCATTCTGCTTCTTTCCCAAATGTTTCAAATATTCAAATCAAGAAGTTACAATTGGTCAATTGAACGAGTCATTTTTCAAAAGCTACTACTTATACAAATCCTCAACATTAGGTTGGGTTCATGCATGGTCGGATTAATGATCACGGGCAACTTCACAGATATGTCTGAACTGATGAAACTGATAGCAAGTAGAATTCACAATATACTATGCCGACCGCCCATGTTGTGTCGGGAAGAGAAATTCAATGCCCAACGTTTGGCCAGCTTGGACTGGGTTGAGGAATATGAACCTTGGTCAGGCTTGTTCAGAACATCACCAGGACCAACAAGGTAAGCACCAGTCTAGGTCCAAAATCTCAAAGACAGATACTGATCTTAGTACCTTACAAATGTTATCATTAGCCAAGCAGGGTAGCAACATACCTTGCACCATTGCTCCATCCAATTCAAATGGATGGCCTCAAGGTTGAAAAAAAGATATTTCTAGGGCGACAGAACAACTGAAACTCCATTTGTTTTTGGTCATTGGTGACTACAGAAGGCATTCACATTTCAAATGTATGTTCACAAGTTAAGTATTCCTCCCACGAAAATAACAAAAAGAGAAGTGGGTTAAAATTTTGCACCATTCACAGCCATAGACATTCATGCACCGGGTATAAGGAAGAAATAACATAAAATCACATCAAGCATATATCTGCAAGATAAATATTAACATATAGAAGTTACCCAAGAAGGGGAGGAATGGCACCAACGATAGCCCCAACCCATGTATTCACAGGGTGTATTTGCTTAAGAGGAGTATATACGAATGCGTAAAGAGCAAGATTGGATGCTCCAAGCCCTGCTGCCAAGATATTAGCCTGCAACAACCTTGCCATAGAGGCATTCATGACATATTAAATCTTTAGAATAAAAACTCATCTTTTCTAGAAAGGGAAATTTAAATACTGGTAAAAAAGATTGGTTGAACACCTTGCATGCCAATATAGATGTGCCTGCTAGTCCAACAGTAGTAGCCCAGGCAGCTGCGTGAGCGACACTAACACGACCAGACGGCAATGGCCTTTGCTTTGTTCTCTTCATTAGAGCATCATTGTTTTTTTCAAACACCTATTGTATAATATGTTAATAATTATTGCTTGAGAATATTTCAAAACAATAAAAAAAGATAAGTGAATGGAAAAAAGGGTCAGAGATAAAAATGTGTGTTCTCTCATGGTGCAACAACTTATCGTTTCCAAGTTTTACAATATATTGTTTCATCTCAAGATGACTAGGTCTAAGGCATTCAGCAGTAAGAATGACCAGAGCAACATCAAAAAAAATATATGAATGATGAATGAATATATTACAAGTCCAACAAGCAAGAAATACAAACAAACTCATGACATTCAAAGGAAGCAAGCTGAAACATGACACAACCTAAAAATACAAAGGCCACAAACTACTTCAGTTAACCGAGATAACAAATATGGAGCTTCATGTGCAGACTATAGATCCTCAAGTCATTCATGGTGCACTCAAAAAATGTACTTTAGGTTACTTCACTGTATAGAGTACATATACTATACATAATCAACTATGACGCTAAGTTGTTAAAAACGCGACTTGGCGCGCCATAGTCAACCAAGGCGCAAGGTGACCAGAAACCATCGACTCGCCTGAAAATTGTTCTTCTGGTTTCCCTGATATCGACTCGAGTCGTCTAGTCGATCGACTCAGTTTGACTAAGGAAAGCTCCTAGTCAAGCAGAGGCAACTGAGGGTGCCCATTAGAAATTCGTGTGTGCCGCCCAAACCTACCAAAAGAAAGGGAGAAAAGCAGTTTTCCTCTCTCCTAGAAGTCATTTTAATTAGGCCATTATTGAACTTCAAAGGTATGTATTTTTCTTTTTTTTGATTCAATTTTCTTTTTTTTTCTTCTTCTTCTTCTCTTCTCTTTCGGAGATATATGTTTGTTTTTCTTCTTCTTCACTTTAGTATAGTTAAGGGAATCACTCTTTCTGTTTTTTCATGTATAGCTCAGGACAAAAAATAATTGCAAAAGGATGCCAATCCGAGGCACTCGCCTAGGCGAGCTGAGGCAAGGTGGCAGCCTTGTCGCCTTGCCTTACCTCTCGCTTAATACATCATAGCTACGTGGTATAAAGCTAGTTAAAGGCCTGTGTGAAACAAAAATAAGGTAGATATTACAACATCCGAAAGCCAAAGAAACTTGATGAATAGGATTACCTACAAATAATACTGTACCTGTGAATGACCAAAAGAGGGTGGGATTAGGTGATATATGACATAGTTGCAACACTAACCTGATTTAAGGAACTTGCAGATGCTGCAACCATCATGGTACCAGTACAAGTCCAGAAAAGTCCTGCTAGATCAACTGCGCTACCGCTCCCAAGAACAAAGCCCGCTCCAGAGGTTGCAACAACAAGCATGCTAATGAACACAAAAGAAAGATAGTTTTAGTCATTGGGACATTGAACTGACCATTTACCATCACTGTAATAATAGCACCGCTGTTATATGAATTGTAAGAATTGTTACACCAAATCACTAATCAAGATCTAGACGAAGTTGTTGTGGCCATGAAATCAGTCAGAAAATCCTGTAGATATGGGCTTCGAGTATTCAGTCTAGCGATACGGGAAGTTTTTGTTGTGTCTATTCACTGCCTGGAACTTAGATTGAGTTGTTTTTTTCGTGCACCGGTTTGTGCATTTCTTTAGTTTACTTACTGTTCGACTCACAATTCTAAATTTACTTCTTTCATCATCCACCCCCATGAACACTTCCACTAGTTAGTCGGTTCCATCCACAAAACCTATGTTTATTGAAATACTGACAAACTATTCTTTAATTCAAATATAAAATTCCACTAGCTTGATTGAGAACCACTGCTGATTACCTGACTCGATTTCCTTTTTGCCCTAATCCATGTTGTGTAATATAGTTCATAGCAATTTCACCTCTTTTGTCCTATACTTTAGTACTCAAGTATATAAGTGACTGTGTCTAATGATCTACAACCGTAAGCACGGACTAAATAAAGTTTGCAAAGTATCAAATTTACAGTTCATAGTAAACATACAGATCAAAAAATTTACAGTTCATAGATAATCAAATGAACCTAATAATCCTCTTTATACATGAAAACGGAGAATGAAGTTTTTCATATTACCTAAGCTTAGCTTTTGAAAGCTCCCAATAGCATCTACCATAATGACGAACCCCCTCAACAAAATCACTAGCTTTACTTACAGCTGCTTCAGTTGTAGCAACCGATGGATCAACAACAGCTGCGGAAGATGCCAATCGTACAGCCCTTTCTCCTTCAGATTTCACAAACCCTAATTTTAATGAACTTAGTGAATTATGAAATCCCCCAGTTGATGAGTGAATCTGGATATGAGAAACTCCTCCACGAACTCCATGACCTGCAAAGATGCTCGTGGGTCGAAGGAAATTGGAAGAAAGAAATAAGAGTGAATTTGGATTAGGTTTAGGGTTTGAGAAAGATAGAAACTTTGAAGATTGATTTACAGAGTTTCTCCACATTTTGAGGGCGCTAGTCTCTCTCTCTCTCTCTCTATTGAGAGATCTGATAAGAAACCGAGGAAATGTATTTTCTCTCTCTAAATTGGGAAGAGAAATTGGGCAGATCGTTCCCTGTTTGCCTGGGAATTGAGAGTGAGAGGTGAAACGGGGCGTTTAATGTTGGACCTGACTCAACTTTGACCACTAACAAATTCAGATGTTGACTTTCCTCCAATTGTTTATCACCAAAATTCACCCATAAGTAGGTTAACTTGTAATACTGATCCAGAAGAGAATACTGGACAATGTGTTTTTAGAGAGTCCATGGGTATATAGACCAAAATCATTTTGATAATAGGTTTATAGACCATTCCTCTTAGATTATGGATTTTTAGTCCTTTTACAAGAAGGGCATAAAGTATGGATTATTTTTTGGATATTACCCAATGTATCCTAAATCTAAAAAACCCGGGATATTTGAATTTCCGAGGGTTTTGGGAAACTTTCCCAAAACCGCCGGGCGTGATTTCGGGCCGTTCTAAGGAAGGCGAAACAGAAAGTGATAATATCCCTTCATAAATACATTTTCTCTCTCTAAAATACCCGATTTCTATTTTCATCAACTTTCTTCAGAAGATCGAAACGATAAACCCTAAATAGATCTAGAAACCCCGAAAGTTTATATCATTTCATCTTCTCCATTCATCTTTTACATTGAAGAATCGCTTCAGGTGAAAAGGTAAGTTGTAAAGTAAACCCCTTTTCGTTATAAAATCGATTGAAAGCGAAACGAGAGGTTCTTTCAGTTTAAATCGTTATAAATAGTTGTTGCATGTCAGTTTAACTTCATATTGAAGAGGATTTGTTGATTTTGGTAAAGATTTCTCTGTAGATATGATGTTTGTTTTCGTTTTAAAGGAGATTAAAACAGATTTAGGGTTTTTTCGTTCGTTTTTATTTAAAAAAGGGGTACAAAATCGATTTTGTCACATGAATAATAGATCTTTAGATGTTTACAAAGAACGCCTCGACATTAAAATCTTTTGTTTTACTTGAAAAACCTAAATATTCTTTTTAAACTTTTATTTCTGTTTAATAATAAGATAACTTTGTGTTATAAAAAACATATAATTTATATAAAATTAAACAATATTTCTTAAAAATGGTTTAATGAAATATTTGATCTTGGTTTAGGGTTTAATGAGATGTCCTTTACATTGCAGCAATAGTTTGATAATGGCTCCAAAAGGGAAATCTAAAACGAATGTTACAGAAGAAAAAAGCACATTAAGAAGGAGTCCTATGAAGAGAAAGGCCACTGTCGAAGAAGAAGTTGTTAAGAAGAAATCGAAAACAAAAGAAACATCAGTATCTGAAGTAAAGTATCTGGAATTTGTTCTAATTTATTGTTATTTCGAAGAAAAATTGATAAATTATGATTTACATACATATATGTTTGTTTCATTTAACAAATTATGCCTAGTTTGATGTACAAATTTTGGATATAAGTTTAAATTATTCATTCTGTCTAACAAATTTCCAATCATGTTAGTTAAAGTATGCATACTTTAGATGATTAATGGCTGACAGTTTACAATTGTGTTTTTTTGTCGTATTTGCAGGCTGGTGGTAGTTCAAAAAGTTTGAAGATTAAGGACAAAGGAAGCTCTAGTAAGTGGATTGATATAATAGGTGAACAGAAATTAATACCGGTGCAAAAAACATCGGCACTATTCAGATACACTCTCAGCAAACCAATAGAGTTAATCAATAGCATACGTACCTACATGACTGAAGAAATGAAGGAGGAGATTAGCAAAACTCCTTTCAGTCAATTGTTTGATGCTATGGCAGAAAGTACGATATTAAGGGAGAATTATACTAGTCGTCCTACAATTGCCATTTTGGATGTTCTTTGTCGATATAAAAAATCGACAAAGAAATTTGTTATTGGGGGTAAAGAGTTAGAATTCAAACCCGAAGATGTATCTTTGTTGTTGGGAATGCCAATGGAGGGTTCTGAATATGAGGCATTCCCTAAGAAAAATGACCTAGATCCTTTGAAGTGTGCTTTCTTGAACAAATACTTCAAGGAAACACTTGAAGCATCAAGAAACAAAAATATGGGTCTCTCAAGTGCTGTTGTTGGGAATGCACTAATCAAATGCGTAAGGAACAGTGAACCAGCAATAGAATTTGTTCAACTTCTAATTATGATGTTTTCGGCAAGCTTCCTATTTGCTACTTTGGCTGGTTTCACTGTATTGCCTAGTATTTATAAGAACATCCAGTCTAGAAGAGCAATCAACAGGGTGTCATGGCCAAGAGCCATACATTCATATATGATGGAAACGATCGAGAAGCATTCAGAAGACCCCACCAAAGCATCTGGTTGCTTGTTACTGTTGCCTGTGAGTATTCTTTTTTGTATTAATTTGTTATTTAAATAGCATATACTTTCTTATAAAGTATGAGTAATTTTTAATACTTTTTTTTTGTTTCTTTAGTTCTGGGTGTGCATGCATACTAATCTGTATGCGAAGAATGCACTGAATGAAACAAGAACCCCAAGGTTCTTGAGGTGGTCTGTTGATGGATTCAAGAATGGAATGGAAAATGAATTAGCTGGTCTTGAACCTGATGAGGTAAAACCAACTTTTTATGTGAACTTTTATTAATGAAAGTTTAATTTCTTTATAAATATATTGTATTTCTTTTTCAATTATATGTGATTTATCATACATTACATATAATTTATGATAAATTATTCGAATGCATATAAAGAACACCCTGTGATTTATGTAACTCTTTACTTGCAGGTTTATGAGGATGTTGTGGATGATGTGAGTGAAGAAGAGAAAGAAATGTTGAAGTTTACAGAAAAGGTAGTTGTGGATATACCTTTTGATGAAGAGTTGAATAGGGTGGAGAAAATCGAAGCCCTAAGTAGAGAAGTAAGTAATCAAAGAGAAGAATTAAAGAAAAAGGATGAGGAAATTGAAAGTTTGAGGAATGAAGTAATACAATTGAGGTTACTTCTAAAGTCTGAAAAGAGGGAGGATTCATTGATGGATGATTATCATAATGAAGGAATGGGTCAAGATAATGGGGACCAGAATGAGGATGTAGATAATGTTGGGGAGAAAGAAAATGTCAATGATGAGATGTCCGATGGAGTAGAACATGATGATAAAGTACAGGAAGATGAAAATGTGGAAGAACAACAACAGGAAGGTCAGTATTTATTCATACTTTTACTTTTGTCTATTACTCATTTTGGTAAAGTATGCATACTTTACATAAAATATAATTATCACAGAATAAATGATATAATATTTATATGTCAATTTCGTGATGAATCCATTTTTTTTTATATGATTGTTGTTTTCAGTTGATGATGGTAACGTGCCATGCACGGCCATTGTGTTGGTGCCTAATGAGGAAGAGAAGCAATATAGTTCAACTCCCAATTTTGATTTGGGAATAGATCTCACAAATGCACCCGACTTCACCGACGTTGTTCAAGTTGCTCAAGCATATCAAGAGAATGCTGAAACAGAAAGACTCGTAGATGATGACTTTGTCGAGACTACTCCAACATCAGTAAAGAAGAAGAGAACAAAATCAAAAGCTATTAAGGGTGGATCGGACAGAACAGTTGATGGGGGTGAAACACCTAAACAGAATTCTCTTATTAAGAGAATCAAACAAGCTCCGAGAACAAGGAAACAAACTGAAAAGGCCGAGCCAAAAGAAAAGGCCGAGAAAGATAAAAAGAAGGAAATTGGGAAAAAGGAGGTAGTCAATGTTGAAGAACAAGATAAAAAGGGGAAGGGAGTTTCAATTGATGATGATGAACCACTTAGCAACTGGAAGAAGAGCAAGGTTTGGAAGAAAGTGAAAGACAATGAGAAGGGTCTGCTTGAGGAGTTCAACCAAGGAGTGAAGATGAAGTAATGAATTTGAAGTGCTTCGAATCATTTTCAATATGTTATGAAATGTTTTGTTGTTTGTGTTACATTATGATGATTGTAACAAACATAATCTAATATATCTAATATAATATAAATATTTTGCTATAAATTCATCTCTTAAACTAACAACAATTAACATGCAGAACAATTGTATGGGAATCAAATCTAACAAGTGATGTTAGAGGAAGAGAGGTGAATTGGCTTATGATGAACTGTGAAACCGATGCTCAGCTTATAAATTGGTGGTCAAAGCATCTATCTTCAAAAGTTTTAAAAGGGGCTGGACAAGTTTTCGTTCTCGCATCTGAATTATGGGTAAGTTTTAATTACAGAAGTCATAATTTCATAATAGAAAAGTTTTTATGTGTATAAATTACATGTTTTGTCAAATAAAAAGGTTTGCATGATAAGAAAACTATGTATACTTTATTAGGTTCAAGTGTTTTGTTTGTTGTAAATTATGAATACTTTATAGCAGTGTATCTGTTTTGTTTTATACAGTATGTTGTTTTTATTTGACAGACAATGATAAATTGCAAGTCAGCCCAGTCAAACATAGACCCCCACCTATCCGGACGGTTATTAAAGGAGGCTGAAAGAGGGCTTATATCTTATATAGTGGCTCCAATGTGTCATGCGATGAGTACAGATGTTAGTAGGGGTATTCATTGGACTTTGTTAGTATTTGATTACTTTGATCAGTCTTGGACCCATTACAACTCGTTGTTCTTTGACATAAAGCTACGTAAACAATGTGAAGAAAATGCTGCAAGATATGGACAATACATATTAGATGTGCTTCACAAAACAAAATATGTGAGTCCTGAATTTAAGAAGAAATGTAAGATTTCGAAGACGCCGTATGATCATCAACAAGGAGAAAAGTAAGTACATAATATTTCACATTTTTATGATTACTGTAATGCATACAGATAATTACATAGTTTATAAATCATTTTGTGGTTTCATACTAAATGTTATATCAATGATTGACAGTGCGGATTGTGGACTATTTGTTATGCTTCATATGGATTTAGTATTTATGAAACATTACAAATGGGCAGTACCGGATGAATACCTTGCAAGAGATTGGATTGAACTAGCTCAGCGTAGAAGAGCGGAAGTGACGTACGAGCTATTAAATGAAACCAGAGATTTGTGGAAAAAAACTTTAATATAGTTTAGATTAAAGTATGGTTTTATGTTTTGAAATTTAAAATCGTTGTAATGAATTATAATTGCCAGTTTGAAGTACAAAATATTTTGATGGGTGGAACTGTAATTTCTAATTAAAATTTCTTATTTGTTAAAAAATGTCTGAAATATATCAAGTTTCTTCCTTTCATTTATTTCAGAAACATGAGTAACGTTTTGACAAATAACGTGTTATGTAGTAAACACGTATGAAATATGAAATAAAGTACGGACAACATGAGACAAAGTATGAATATTGAAGAATAAATAACAGTAAATTTATCAAACAAAATAAGAACTTTTAACCAGAACATGTATGTAAATTTAAATTCTGTAAAAACTTTAACAATTTTGCACCAAATACATCAATTGTACTGTATTTGGTGAGATTGGTTTTGCTAACATATTAACCACATATGTTAGGCAAGTATGACCTTCATGTATAGAATAAACTTCTGATAGAGAATAAAGATAGAATAGTGAAACAAAACATAGGAAAAAAAGATTGAATATTTGAAAATTAAGTGGATTGAAAGTGTTATGTAACATATATTTAAATACATCAGATGTTTACCCTACATGTTTTCCGATTGTGGTATGAAGGTTGCTTACACCTACCACATATCCTTAATTTTCTTGGCATATTTCCAGAGCTCTCAATCCGTACTGTTCTTGGACGACCTGGTCTACGACGAATCAACGGTGGGAGAATTTTGGTGGCTTCATAAAAAATCCTTGGTTCATCAACATTGGATATAGGCATTATATGTTCCTGGTAAGTCTTCACATAAGACTCCGTTGTCCAAATAGGATCGTAAAAACAATCTTGTTGGTCTTCAGACAAGCTTTTAATACACAACATTGCGTGTTCACAAGGAACACCATCAACTTGCCACCTTCTACAAGTACAAGAAATCTGTAGAAGATTAACACAATGAGAAGGTTCTGAGTAAACCTCGAATATAAATGGGGCAGCCTGGGCAATATTACAGGTTGCAGCACTATCATGTTTTGCTTTCAACAAATCAGTGATGGTTGGACACAAGAACGTCGTCCATTTTTTAGACAATTCTCTTGCTGTGTTCATTTTGTTCATTATATGAATACGAATTGCCTCCAACATTGCTGTAATTGGTAGTGCACGAGCATGTCGAATCTGATTGTTAAAGGATTCTGAGAGTTGAGATGATATCGCCGTGTATCTGTATCAAATAAAACGTATATAAATTTTAAATATTTCATTCTGAAGTCGATATTCTGTAACAAAAAGAATACATACTTTTCAGTAAACTATCGGAGTGCGGTGTAAAATACATGTTATTTGTTACTTAAAGTCAAAACTGTATACGGTACAATATGTACTGTCAATAAAGATATCAATATAGTAAATGAAATGAATACACAAATTTATCAGATCGCACCTTATACCGGGAAAGAAAGCATCTGCCCAAGAGGCAGGGTCTAAGGAATTAAAAAATGCTGCAACTTTTGAACCACCCATTTGTATCATCTGATTAATAGTTGCGTGATATTCAGATTCGGGGAGAGCTCTAGCCGCCTTGAAAATTAATGTTTGGAAGAATTTTGATTTTCTAGCTCCATTTGCCAATCTTAAATTCAGATTGTTCCTTAGATGCCATACACAGAAGGAATGGTGTGCTGTCGGGAAAATGTTCTTGACACCGTTGATTATACCATTGTGACGGTCTGAAATAAAGATATACGTCTTTTCCATATTCAGAGCATTCCGCAAATGCCTTAGAAACCAGTCCCAATTTTGGTCATTCTCAACATCAACAACAGAATATGCTAACGGAAATAGACCTGTAAGTTGAAAATATTTTAGTGAAAGTATGAAAATTTAAATATTCATAAAGCATACTTATGTAAAATTATCTTATTGTATGATAAATTTACAGTAATGTTCATACTTTAAAGTTTGAAACCTAAGTAAAATATGCATACTTTATGAATGTTTTTGCATACTTTTTCGCAAATGTATGATAATGTACATAAAATTTTGAAAAATGATGTTGAGAAAGGAGATACTTTTTTAGATTAAATTGATGAATTCATAAAATGTTCAGAAATTACCATTGTTACCGTCTTTAGCCACAGCAGCCAGTATGCAACCGTTAAAACGAGTCTTGCAAAATGTACCATCCACGTATAAAACTGGTCGACAGTATTGAAAGCCAGCTATACAAGCATGTGGTGCAATGAAAATTCTTTTAAATCTCCGAGACACATCGTCAACTTCAAGTTGTACTATGCTGTTTGGGTTGGAACGTGAAAAGGCATCAGCATACCATCTAAGTTTTGCATATGAGTCTCCTTCTTGACCAAATGCTTCATTCATTGCTACTTTCTTCCCCTCATAAGTGTAGTAATATGGAAGTTGGACAGCGTAATCTTTCAAGAAGTCTTTTTTCAGACTTGCTGTCGAACGATCCGGGCTTCTTGTAACATCATCTAAAATAAGTTTCCCAACAAATGAACTGTTTAGTTTGGGTTTCTTGGTCTTCTTAATGAAATCTTCACAGTCATGTTTCATTTCCATGTCTTTCAAAATAAACATGGATTCGCATTTCAATGGCGCACATCCATGTACTCTCCATTTGCAATCTTCAACAGGACATACAGCAGTTACCCGCTTCTAATCATTTTTAATAAATTTAAAATCATGGCCAGTATTTATACTATATTGACGAAGAGCAAATCGAAATGCTTTAGCACCCCCGGGAAATAATTGACCAGGTTCTGTAAACATTTTATCCCAACCATCAGATTTTAATATCGTCTTCTTGCTTTGTAATGATGAATCTGCTTGAATCTCCATCTGTTCTGTAAAACATAATTATTGATATTGTAAAACAGAAAAATATTATTCATTTGTAAATAAAGTACGCATACTTTGTCGCATGTAAAATTGTAATTTATGCCTATTACAAAATTTTATAGACAACTATGTAAGAAAGTATGCGTAATTTGTGATAAATTTTATATATGTACATGTTATTTACAACATAATATTGTTAAAAAGTATATATTATGTAAGGTAAATTATACATAATGTATACTACAAACTAAGTGTTTTCCATACAGATCTGAGATTAAATGACTGAAATCTAATACCCAGCATTACCTGTACTATCAGTTCAATTTGATGTGAAGATAATATTAGATGTGAAAAATCTAAATATTTAAATGAAAACATCAGATCTAGAACCCATGGATTCAATAAAAATGAAACAGAGATATCAAATACATGAAATAACACTTTATTGATGGAAAATTACAGCAATACAGATTCATTTTTGAATGATGAATGGAAAAGACGATCATTTGATATTTATGAAATCTTCAATATGAATCGTTAACTATAAGCAAATGTAATGAAGATGTTAAACCTGAATAGTTGTGGCTAGAATAAAGAGAAGATGAGTAAAAAATCTAAATGACAATGGAGTTTGTGATGATGGCTCTTGATTGAATACTAATCAATGGAGTTTTTCACAGCTGGGCGAGAGTTTAATGAAGGTTTAATGATGATTTCATTTTTAGAGAGGTAATGGGAAAGTTTCTGGATTTCGGTTACGGAATTATAGAGAGAGAGTTGTTAGTTACATAAAGAACGTGATTGGAGAGAGAAAGTTGAGATAAATATGGAGAGAAATCTAATACGGTTTAGAAGGAAAATCACGATTAGATATTAACCGAAGGTTAATATAGGTATTGCATATATAATAAATATTATATGGATTTGTGTAATCTCTCTAGATGACACTAAAAGGACCGGATATCTATTAAGATTATTATTTAGGTTTTCAAATCCTTTTTAGGATTATAGAGGATTAAATCTCCTATTAGGACCCTATTTTTGGTCTATAGACTCAAAAATACGTTTTTAGAGGCAACGTCTAAGCTCTAACAGCAACTCCAACCCCTAGCCGGACGGAGGCCATAAATTCAAATTTATAGCTCCAGTCAGGCGCTCCAAGACCAGTCGCCTGGAGCAGAGGCTGGAGCCTATCCTTCAGTCGCCCCTAACATTAGGGTCGACTGAAGGGGGTCGACTGAAGGGGGTACCCAAGTGACCCTTGGGGTCCCCAACGGTCACATTGGGGACAGATCTCTGCCTTATTTTTTTGTTTCTTTTTTAAAAATGAAAGTATTAAACAATTAAAAATAACTAAAAAGTAACTTAAAAATCAAAACCACCATTAATAATAAAATTATATTAATACAAACTGACTTTTGCATTAATAATCCGACGATCCAAAACACAAAACTAATAATCCGACGATCGAAAACACATTACTAATAATCCAACGATCAAAACACAAAAGTAATAATCCGATGATCGAAAACACATTACCAATAATCCAACGACTAAAAGTTATTCATTGTCATCGTTTGATCTCGTATTCCATAAGTGTTCAATAAGATCTGCCTTCAACCGAGAATGAGTATCTTGGCTTCTAATTCGACCTACACGTTCAAGCACTTCGTCCGATAAGTCTTCTCCACGCTCTATCGGACCCATTTCACATCCCTCAATATTGATTGTAGCATTTGGACCTTCGTCTTCAATAATCATGTTATGCATTATGATACATGCCTTCATAATATCACTCATGGTCTTTACGTCCCACCAACGTGACGGTCCCTGGATAATTTTCCAACGAGCTTGCAGTACACCAAAAGCTCGTTCAACGTCTTTTCGAACCGACTCTTGTCTTTTGGCATAATATGCTTCTTTTGGACCATGTGGATTAGCAATAGTTTTAACTAAAGTACCCCATGGAGGGTATATCCCATCAGCAAGATAATAACCTTCTACGATCATCGTCATCTCTTTGTCGAGCCCATTCATCTTCTTCAAACATCAACATTAATAAAGTAAAATTGAAATTTGTGGGATTCAAAGGGTTTATGGGAGTCATAGGATCCATGGCAGAGAAAGAAGAAGATGAAGTTTGATGAGAAAGAAGAAGATGTTTGATGAGAAAGAAGAAGATGGAGTTTGATGAGTTTGTAGAGAAATGGAGATGTATTTATAGAGAAATATGAGATATTTAGTATGGTGGTTGGATGGTTAAAGATATTTAATATGGTAGAAAAGAGGGAAATTCAAATTTTCGGTCTCAAGAGAGGCTGGGGTTGGAGCTGAATTTTTGAGGTTGAGCTGAGGCAAAAAATTTTGGATGAAAAAGTGGATTTTTCGGCCTAAGACAAACTGGGGATGGAGACTCTCTAGAGGCCGAAAATTTGTTTATGTGGGAAATGCGTGTGTGGCGTTTTTGTTAGTGTGCGGGAAACGTGTGTGGTTTTGTGTATATACAAAACACGTTTTTAAACTATTTTCGAAATAATATTTTGTTTCCAAGGTTGAAAAATTATTCGGGGACCGACACTTTCGTTCAATGTATTTTGATAATTTAATGCAAAAGTCGTTTTGTATTAATATAATTTTATTATTAATGTTGGTTTCGATTTTTTAGTTATTTTAAATTTTATATTAAATTGTTTTGTATTTTTATTTTACAACACAAAAAAAATGCAGATCTGGTCGTTGGATAATCCAACGGCCAAGATCAGTCCCCCAATGTGACCGTTGGGGGCCCTAATGGTCACTTGGGGACTCCTTCAGTCGCCTCTAATGTTAGGGGCGACTGAAGGAGCGGCTCCAGCCTCTGCCCCAGGAGACTTGCCCTGGAGCACCGGGCGGAGGTCATAAATTTGAATTTATGGCCTCAGCCCGGCTGGGACTGGAGTTGCTCTAAATCAGGTTGTAAGGTTAAGGTCAGTGCTACGGTTGAATAAAATAGATGTTCGATGATTTCAAAAGTTCATGTGATCCACAATCACAACATTAGTCTTAAAAGATCTCGGTATTTCAAATGTATTAGTAAGGCAGTAAAAAGGAAACTCGAATTATGTGATAAAGCAGGTATCTAATAAACAAAAATTTTCAGGGAATTTTGTTGAAGCTGGTGGGTACAATGTTGTCCCATTTACTATGGATGTTCAGAATTCCTTTCAAGAAAAAATAAGAGAACAATTTGGGAAAGTTGATACAGAAACGTTAAATAATCTTTCTTAAAAATGGTTGAACGAATAAATAGGTTCTTCTTTGAAACCGACTTGGATGGTTGGCTAAAAAAATGTGGCTTGGACAGATGAACGAAGTAGAAAAGTATATGAGGAACATAAAAACTAGACAAAAGATGATTTGGTAAAGGCGATGCAGAAAGATTAAACAATTTTCAATGCATGATACATTTCAAGTATTTTCAATCTTCATAAACTTTCGATGATAAACACTGGAGAAGAGATCATCTTTCTTTTAGTTCCAGGTTTTCTCATGTACTACATACACAAATCACTTTCTATGCATTCCGCGAGATGACTAGGTCAAAAGATTCAAGTACATAACCAAAGAAAAAGGATATGTCTGGCGAAGCCGAAAAGAAAATGAAGCACAAAAGTGTCGGGAGGGAAATGGTAAAGAACTCTCGTCAAACCGCGAAATATTTGTTGAGAGGCGTTTTTGATGAAAAACAACATGAGATAAGCTACCATGTTAAACACTATAGGAAGACGGGGGTGTATAAATCAAGTTAGCATGGACTATCACGTCGATTATGTCGTCAAGTAATTTAGACCTCTATAGTATTTTCAAACAATTTGTGATATCCAACCTACTTCTTTTTTTTAGGTTGAAAGGTATCCAACCTACTTTTTTTTTTTTTTTTTTGTTGAAAGTATCCAACCTACTTAATAAGCGCAATACATAGTTTGTACTACTATGATGGACCTACTTGAATTATAAATGATAAAATATGCAATTGATAAAGAAAATACTTAAACAATATCTTCAGTTAGTCCATTATTTTTCTGTTTTTCCTTCTACGATGTGATAAAAACACCACTACACCACCCTGAATCCACCCCCGCCTGTATAGATCACTAAGATTAACTAGAGGTTATAGTCTTTTAACATACTGGACAACACACAAAATTACCTTCAGGCGTGATTACCACCTACCTAAGAATATCAAAATACATTAATTTACACAAATTAAATGTTACAAATGGAAGCAGAGTCTGAAATAGAATTAGTATTAAGACATTTTATGTAAGGAAGAGAGTTTGCAACTTGTCCACGTCCATTTTGTCTTTTTTAACATTTCTAACATTCTTCTGTGTTCACACATAGACAACCTCAAACATCCTATTAGTGTGTGTAAATAACAACAAAATTAGGGCTACATTGTCAAATAAATTTCTAGGGCAGAGACTGATCGCAAGTTCACAACCAACAAAGCTCGTGCCGTCCCAAATCAAACAAAGCCTCACACGTTTCTCTCCCTTGTTTACCCTTTTTTTTTTTTTTGTTGAACTATCTCCCTTGTTTACCCTGACATGAAAAAACTATCGACCAAATAAAATTCCTCTGGTTTGTGAGGCTGGTTTGTGAGGGTTCAAAAGAAACAACAGGAGGAGGTATTTTCTCTCTCTCTACAAAATTCTCTTTCTCTCTCTAAAAAGAGTTTTCACAATGCGTCCACCAAACCTTCCTAATTTCTAACGACACAAACGCAAACAAGAAAAAGCACACACAACCCGCCTTCCCCCCCTCTCTCTCTCTATAATAAATACACGAAGCTCTCTTTGTTCGTCTGTCGCCTCCTCCTTCCTCTCTCAAGTTCTTCCTTTCTTCTCTCTCTCTCTCTCTCTCTCCTGTTATTACAACTTCGTCTTCTTCTCTCTTTTTCATTTTATAGTTTGATCTGTAATGGCGTCAACTGGAGGAACACTGATGGAACTGAATCCAGCAATGAAAACACTGAAATGTGAAAACAAGATTGATTCTAGTCGTCTTGCTTGGTCGAGAAACTTGAGTGGTTTTTCTTCTAGAGTTAATACAAGATTACCTACTTGTAAGGCTTTCTTTAATATAAGATCAAGGATTTCAGAGACGAATAAAAGAAGATCTGATTCTTCATCGTTTGATATTCCTTTGGATCTTGTAAGTTTTAATTATTTTCTGTTCTATTTCCTCTGTATCTGTTTAACTACAAATCTGAATCTTGTTTTTTGATTTAATTAGCTCTAGTATTAGATTTAAGAAGAAGTAGTTCAAACAGTTAAAAAAGGTGCCTCTTTTACTCCCTATTATATATGGAATTTGTATGCAATGATATTATGAAATGTTTTCATTCATGATTAGTTTTTTTTTTAATTGTTTGTCAATGATTTCACTTGCACAAAATTTCTTGTTGAGTTTTTAGTAGAAAGAATTTCAAGTTGGAGATTCATTAAGTCTAACAGAATTTGTAGCTTTGATCTCAACAATATGAATTTGTATACAATGATAATACTTATTTCTTATGATCTGTCTTCCCTCTGCACCTAATTAGGTTTTAGTTAAAACCTAAGCATGCCAAAATGGTATTTAATTTAGTTTATATTTCATATTTATGTATATGACCTGTTGGATTTTCAACTCTTTCAGGATGAGCGGACTTCTTTTGGACTTCCGTCGAATGGTTCTACTTTTGAAGAAAAAAGGATGATGTTGAATGATCAAAGAAAAACAAAAATAGTTTGCACCATTGGTCCTTCTACAGCTACACGTGAAATGATATGGAAATTGGCAGAAGCTGGTATGAATGTAGCACGATTGAATATGTCTCATGGAGACCATGCATCACATCAGAAGACCATTGATATTGTTAAAGAATACAATGCACAATTTGATAACAAGGTTATCGCCATAATGTTAGATACCAAGGTATGTGCGTTGATTGTGATTGAAGAAATTTACTATGATGAAATGCTGACCTTTTTGGAACATTTCCCAACTCTGTTGATCTTTATCCTCTTGTCAAGTTCTCATTGTATGTTAAGTTTTCGTAATACCATGTTTGATATTTAGTTTGTAGAAATTGTTTTATTAGGCTAACATAATTATATTATGAAGCAAGTAAGCCGTGTTCATATCGAAGTCTGAGGCAGACGTTAGTGGGCTTAGTTCTTCTGAAGAATGAGTGTCAATAACTAATGATGTTCACATTCGTTTAATCATCTTTAGCAGCATGGTCACATCAAATATTTCTGTCGAAAGAATGGTGAGTTTGTAAAAGCTAATCTAATACACACCATAGGTAAAAACCCTCCGATGAAATAATTTACCGTAAGCCAAAGAGTGAAAAGCCTTATAAGATGTTGATGCTTGGTACCTGTCCTTGCCTGCTTTCTCTCTCAGAGTTTGCATACATTTTTGTGTCTCTCCATGGGCACATAGACCAAATTGATTTTTTGTTCTGAAAACGATCCATATCTAAGATATATCATATTGTAACTTGAAACCAACTGTTTAAAGGACCACTTGAATGAGCAGTGATCAATGATCGCTTTATAAGGAATTATTCCCGCAATTCTTTTCCTGGTCATATATTATAGCACTTTTGCCGCAAAAAGACGATTGCCTGATATTAGGTTGAAAATTTAATGTAGGGCCCTGAAGTTAGAAGTGGGGATGTACCTCAACCTATCTTGTTAAATGAGGGTCAGGAGTTTAACTTCACCATTAATAGGGGAGTATGCTCTGAGAACACTGTTAGTGTAAACTACGATGACTTCGTCAATGATGTGGAGGTTGGAGATATGCTGCTTGTTGATGGTAAGCATGATCATCTCTTCTCTTAAACTCAGAAATTGGTTTGTTATAAATTGCTTTGTTTCTAGATGATAGCCAGGATTGCTTTTGCCCATGAATCATGGATTTGTGGGAGCTAAGGGCCAACACTTTCAAACCTAAATTCTGTTCTAAATGAATGCTTTCCTATAGCCCATAGGTATAATATCTATTTGTGGATGGATAATTCTCAGTAGGTATCCACTCTACTGTAATCAGAGTCAAGAGGAATTAGCTCGTAGCCTCGTACCAATTGTTTTAGGATATTTTTACTTACCCCTGTTTCATAATAGCCAGTCATACCAATCATTCATTGTAATTCATTATCTCGCCTCTTCGCCACTTTAATCCATATTATGCGATGCCCCTCTTCTTAGTGGGATCTTATGCTGATCAATGAAAAAACGTAATATGTTCCGAATGAGCTCACTAAAAAACTAAGTTGCTCTTCTTCGTTCTTCTTCATTCTCCAACTCTTGTTTCCGACTGCTTCTGTCATTAACCTGCCAAACAGTGACGTATAATTTCCATATAGTTGGTCGGACTTTACTGCTAGCAGACTTTAGCTACATTGCCGTTTAATATTTATATAATGTTCTATTTTTTCTTGAAATTGGGGATTAATGTATTGATGTGAAAGGATAATTACAAAATTAAAGAGAAATATGTAAGTTCCTTGCTTGTGTGTAAGTTGATATTACAAAATGATGTAGTATTCACAACTATGTATGTGTTACTGGCATTCTATCATTCCTCATGTAATGTTTCTAAATAGATTTTTGGTGCCTCCTGGGAATTTAGTTCGTGAACTATTTAATACTAACTTAGTAGTTATTACCGACAACCTGCTAGAAGTTAGTTAATCAAGATATAAATGGACAAGTACTAAAATCAGTGACATGTTTCTTAATGTATACTAGGAGGAATGATGTCATTAGTTGTGAAGTCAAAAACGGTAGACATGGTCAAATGTGAAGTGGTTGATGGTGGTGAGCTGAAATCGAGGCGGCACTTGAATGTGCGTGGGAAGAGTGCAACCCTACCTTCTATAACAGGTTCCTCTTAATTTACTATATTTTGGTTTCTTCATTTTTTTTTCCCTGGAAGCACGTTTTGTGTAAAGATTGCTCTGTTCTCATTCTTATCTAATTACAATATCGAATATCCAAGCCTTTCTACAAACTCTGTTACTTCAACAGAAAAAGACTGGGAGGATATCAAGTTTGGGGTGGACAACAAAATCGATTTCTATGCTGTTTCATTTGTCAAAGACGCTAAGGTGGTTCATGAACTGAAAGATTATCTAAAACGTAAATGTCCTAGCTATCTTCAGCGGTTTATTTATTGTAATTTGGGCATGCCCACATTGTTTCTGGAGAACAAATACCAACCGCCTTTCTATTGCAGGGAATAATTCTGATATTCACGTGACTGTCAAAATAGAAAGTGCAGATTCAATACCCAACCTCCAATCAATAATTGCTGCATCTGATGGGGTAAGTTGTTTCAGGTTCAAAGTGAATCTCTGATCTTCTATTTTATGAATGTAGCATACATACTTTTCGCTTCGGAGAATTAAAAGTGAGTATTTTAATCTATAAAAGCTGACACTGCTAATGACTTTCGTCAATAAATCTGACATTCCTATAATTGAGCGTTCGGGCTCAAAGCCTACATAAACAAAATAATTTTTCGATTTGCTTATTCACGCCGTTGTTCAGACTCGGATAATCACAAGCTAAGTTAGAAGTACATCTTAGCTTATCAAGAAAGTGAGGAGCTTCAATCATCTTATTATTGTCTATGATATGAAAGTAAACGTAATTCACCAGGCGTCTTGGTACTTGAACCGGATTGAGAAAACAACATTCCCAGGGGAAAAAAGTAGGTCGCGTGGGCTTGTTAGAGAGGAGCAGGGTTGCTGCCTACATTGTCACATTGATATGTAGTTATATCACATCTCATGTTATAAAATAAAGCTATTTGATACACAATAAATTAGTGAATTGAATCAACATATAAATGATATATTAGTATGTTGTGGACTAGTTATAAGATCAACACCCAAGTTTGCTAGATGTTTTGTGTATATTGATTTTATTGTTAATTGGGAGGAGGTCATGAAATAACATTTTCGCTGTGCCTCCACCAATTCTTTTGTATTTTTTTTTTCCGTCTCTAATTCAATCAAAGTTTCGAAAAAAAACACACCCAAGTTTGCTATCACCCGAAAAGGCCCTAAATCAGGGTGGTGGAGAAATTAACACGAAACAAAGCCTTTTAGAGCAGTGACTGAGCCTTGCATTTGCCGGCGTAGTTGAAAAATGATGGCACCTGAAGGCATCGTGCAAACATTTTGATTGTGAAGGTTTGGAACCATAATATGTGCATCCATTTCTATATGATTTGGAAAAGGTAGTATTAATTGAATAGTTGAAGGTGGATAGATATGCGGGATCCAGTTGTCTTTCCATATGTGAATGGATCTACCATTATGAACCACCCGAATAACGTATTTTCTATAGCCAAATCAATCTGCACGTTGCTTATGCTCTTTATTTGTACATCAAGGTGAAATATATCAACAAACTGATTGTAATGGACTGCATGATGGTAATAAGCGGTTAACTAGATATTTTTGTTTTAATCGGTACCTTAATAGTGAATCAGATATTATATTTTTAATTGGCCACATACGACTGTCATTTAGTTACTTAGCATGGTTGGTTTGTTCTAGTTTGTCTTAAATCTCTAAGTAGTTGTTGCTGCCTTAATTTTTTTAACAGGCAATGGTTGCTCGTGGAGACCTTGGAGCTGAGCTTCCAATTGAGGAAGTCCCTCTATTGCAGGTATCTTTTGTTCCAAATGTGATTTCTTACTAAGTTATCTTGCTCCATACCTGCCTAAAATCAGCTGTACTTGTGTAAGACTTCTCTATGTAAAATGTTTGTCAATTAGAAACTCTTGCATCAATTTTCGGGCCGCTGTTCCCCAGTTTTAAAGAAAAGAGAATATAAATCACGAATCATCTATAGTGCACTTGATGTAGGACATAAATGGGAAAGAGAACTGAAGACGGAAAATAATAGTATTATAAGATATAAAGCACTAGCATCACACTAGTACAAGCTAGGAATCACTCCTAGAGCCCTTAGGCATCACACATTTGGGATATTTGCATCACACAAATACATATAGCTTGAATAGCTGCTGGAAAACTCTCTTGTCTCCTCAAACAGCACGAATACATGCCTTATATATAGGCATAAACCCACCCTATACGTCTTTTCTTCAACACTTTTGAACTTCTAAACCCCTAGGACACTAAAAGACATTAAAGAGACACTATAAGACATTAAAGAGACACTAAAAGACATTGAAGACACTTAACCATCCTAATTGATATTTAGAAACTCGTAGGATTTCCACAAAGACATGTGGATCAGGCTCACATTATTCAAGGTTTTAAGTGGGCCATTCATGTAAGACACGCCAAATTAAAATTTGGGCCTTGCAATCCTTCTTTTGACGTGTCCCATATGCCTTAAACAGTTGTTGCCCTTCATCTATCAGCACTTGCTACTTGCTAGGTGCCAGTAGTATATGGGTGACATCCTCTTGGCATTGACAAATAATGTGGTCTCCTCTCCTGTCCTTGCACATTTTTTTGTTTACTCTTCGCGGGTTTGAACTTTGAAGTAACAATTTAGTTGCAATCTGTTGGTTCAATTTTTTTTTAATTATTATAATACTCTATTGTATTCAGTTTTTATTTACATGGAATCATGGTTTCTGGTATGGTTCTGCATAATTTACCTCTCTAGACGTACGTAACTCCTCTAGCTAATCTACATATGTGCACCTTTTCGTACCTGTGTGTTGATTACAATAACCTCTTGTAACAGATTATTTATCTCTGAATCAAAATACGTTTCATAATTAGCACACTGTTCCGTCTAGAAAGAACGTATTTTTAACTCATCCTCTCTTTCATTTTTTTCTCTTTTTCATATCATCGGCTGGTCATATTACCTTCTTTAATACAATGTATTTTACCTGTTCGTGCTATTTTACAAACAGGAAGAGATCATTAGAACTTGCCACAGCATGCAGAAGCCAGTGATAGTAGCAACAAACATGTTGGAAAGCATGATAGATCATCCAACACCAACAAGGGCGGAAGTCTCTGACATTGCAATTGCAGTACGGGAAAGAGCTGACGCAATCATGCTCTCAGGGGAAACTGCTCATGGGAAGTAAGTGATATACAGTTTACAATTAAAGAGCATCTAAACTTTCCTTTCTTGATCAAGTTAGCTTTCAATTTCGTACTCCTGTAGACTCAGGACATGGTAGGAAAATTTTGCGTGGAGTCCCACAAACCTTTAGCTAAAAGGATTATAGAAACTTTATGTATCTTCTAAGCGCCTCACAATCTTACAAATATAAAAATTTCGTCACAGTTTGACTTTGAGTACTTTTTACTTCTTTAGCATGTCTACAGAGCTCGAAGGCCTTGGTTATGTCAAATTTAACCCATGAAGTAGTCTGAAAAAGGTTTGTTTCTGCAATATTTTTCGATATAATATACCAGGTCTTAAAGTCCAAAAATCTACTTGTTCTAATTAGGTTAACAATGAACAAAAACTTTCTTAACTTGTCAAAGTTACTAATGTTTTGCTGGTTAAGTTATCAACTACTTGAGTATTTAACTGTAACAATTTTTGAAGTTAAACAGACTGTTAATATTTCATGTTTTATGGGAATGAAATTGTTTTGGGAGTAAGTGTACCTATTATACATGCGTCATGTCATATATATGTTGCTAGGGAAACAGTCCAAACCGTACCACGGTAGCACAACCCAAAAAATCGTATCGAAGAGGTATACCCTAGTATACAGCATAATGAACATATCATGGTTTTCCTTCTAGAGTTCTAGGCGATATATACACCAGATTGATCCTCCTTCCAGATTACATTGCTGTAACCATGTTACAACCTACAGGCATGGTTTTCCTTCTCGGAAATATAGATAGGATAATTATTCATATATTTATGAACGTGAGACACGCCAAGGAATGAAACTTCGAAAAATTTCGGCCGACATGGCCGAAATTTTTCGGTTTTTCACCCTAACGAAGTAAAAATACACATACATGTTTTTCGTGTCAAATTTCGGTGGAAATCTGACCGAAATTCCGAAAATCGTGGAAATCTCAAAAACCCTAGAAGATCTGACTAGTGGGGGAACAACCAAGAGATAAGATTCGAAATTATTTTGTCTGGGTTGATGATTGAGTTCTATTTATAAAAACTAACAGATTAGAAGTTCTTTAAAATCAACTCATACCTTGTTTTTTCTTTTTCATCTTCTCTGATTTTTATTTGTTCTTGAGTTCTTCATTTATTTCTTCATCAAAATAGTCCATTTGATATGTTAGTTTGGAGGAAAATATAGAGAGAGAGAGGAAAGAGATTTGGTTGAAGAAAAATCTAGAGAGGGAGTATTCGTTTTACACAGAAGAAATCGGGAAGATGACGATAGAATTTAGGATTTAAGGGGATCTGATTTTTTATTGTTGAGCAGATATATCAAAATTGATGTTTGATTTATTTTGTCCCCCTGATTTTATAGTTTGTTTGATTTTAATCCCTGAAATAACTGACATTATTGCAGATTAGTCCTTAAATTAACAGTTTATTGCAGATTAACCCTATCATTGCAGATTAACCCTCTAACTAACCGACTATATTACAGATTAGCCCTCTAACTAACATAATCTATTGCCAATTAGCCCTATTATTGACATTTTTTGTTATTTCTTTTTGTAAAATTTCCACACAGTCCGAAACGTTTCCACGAAACGTTTCCACTTTTGGACCCACCGAAACTTCCACCGAAACAGAAGTTTCATTCCTTGAGACACACACATACATACATGTATATATAAAATTTTATAAGTGCTAATTTCCTTCTCTTTTATTTCCTGACACTTACTCTACACAAAGGCTTTATATCTTCCCATAAATCGATCTAGTATTTCTCTTCTAAAATATCATATTCAACAGATATCCACTGAAAGCTGTTAAAGTTATGCATACGGTGGCATTGAAGACTGAATCAGCTTTACCAAATATCAACATTCCTCCAGCGCAGTCTGCTCATACGGTATGTAGAGTTTACGTTGTGACCCTACACTTACCAGATTCCACCTACAGTTTTGAATACCTATTCTGCATTCTGGTACTCTAAATAAGCGTATCTTTAGACTTAATAAACCCAATTTTTATGTGAAATGGTAAGAATTAACAAGTTGGGTAGTTTAACTATAAGATTTATTGGTTAACTAGTTAAAGAAACTAAGTTTTATGGAGATGGTATGCTTTTGAAGAGGAAGTGTATTAATTCTGTATGCATCATAGGAAATATGTATTTCTTGGGAAATAGAGCAATAAGTTCCAGAACCCATACCAAGTATCGAACTGACTCACATGTCAGGTTTGGTTCTCGGTATCATCAGGTACTTGTTGAACCTCCTCTTCTGGGACGATCTTATAGGCTATATTTGTTAACAAGCTATACTGCTATAGTCAGTTTGCATATTGTTTGCCTTCATATTCATCTTCTGATTTCTCTATTTACTTTCCCTAACACTGTTGTGTTTCTAAATGTGTTTCCTTTTGGTATTTTATCAGAACCATATGAGTTCAATGTTTGCTTTTCACGCAACCACAATGGCAAATACCCTTCGGACACCAATTATTGTCTTTACGAGAACAGGCTCCATGGCTGTACTTCTAAGCTACTACCGGCCTTCTGCTACAATCTTTGCCTTTACAGACGAGTGAGTTAGCACTGAACAATAATTAATTTTAAACTCTCATCATATTACTGTCTGTATTCTTTTTGAATTTTTTGGTTGGTGTATATCTTAGTCTTCTATGGTTTTTTTTTGTCTCGACTATAGATGAGGAAAAGCAAGCATAGCATGAAGAATTAAATATATTTCCCTCTTACCTTACATTATTCTAAAAGTTTGGTGAAAATAGTGGGAACTTCCTCAAGTTTAAACCTATAAAAGCTAGAAAGCTATCAAATCTGCCATTAATAGGCTCGGAACCTGAAGACCTAGTGTGATTTCGTTTCAGATGCTGAATCTTTCCTCATAATCTACCACTTCTATATTCTATTAGTATTATCTATTATATATTGGGTGTACGTCAAATTTAGATCTGCGTAGTTCATGTGCTATATACAAATGTTCTGATGAAATTTTATGTTCGATCTTGACAGAGAAAGGGTGAAGCAGAGGCTTGTGCTTTATCACGGTGTGCATCCCATTTACATGAAATTCTCTGATGATGCGGAAGAAACTTTTGCTCGAGCAATAAATCTCTTGAAGGTACCAATTTTGTTCACTTTAGTTGCTTTTCTACTACAATCATTTACCTCTGTACTAATTCTTTTTCAAAATTCTGGAGCAGGAACAAAATCTCCTGGAAGGAGGACACGTTACACTTGTCCAAAGTGGAATGCAATCTATATGGCGGCAAGAGTCTACACATCACATTCAAGTTCGTAAGTTCACGGTTTGATTATGTAATTTGGAACGAAAATCGTTTGTTCTGATTAGTTTTTGATTGCTAATTTATTTTAAGATTATATATTTCACTTTCGAAAACTAGGATTATGAAAATTGAAGTTGGATTTGTACTTAATGATGTGCTTTATCTATCAGTTAGGACCTTCATTAATATTTAGATGCTTCAGAATTTTAAATTATGCACGCATAATTTGCTTCAAAATGCAATATGATAAAAACTCTACATATTGGGAAGGCATCTTATGAATTTTCAGTGGGAGGAGAAGACGTCCAAAATGTAATCAGAGCATTTGCTTCGGTGGTCGAAAATGGTGGTGGTTGTTGGAAGTTGTGGTGGTGGAGAAGTGAAGATTAGGTGGAAAAATACAATCAAGTAGGTTAAAAATAAAAATAACGGCTTAGTCAATCTTGATTGCATAAGTTTTTAATCTATGAAGACTTTCTGGATGCCCTAAAAGCCGCGGCCATCCTAAAACCACCCAACAAGTGTTATAACGTGTTAGTGGGTAGACTTACTGAAATCTTCCAAGTCCTAGTGGTACGGGTTGGAACTATCCCATATTGGTTGTGCGGGAAGGAAACTAGTTTATAAGTGCGAGAAAATGTCTCACTTCTGCTAGCTTTTAGAGGTAGAGAGATCCAAGAAACCTTTTTATCTACAACTTGTCGATGTTTAGCTATGGCTGTTACTACTTCCACAATAGGAAAACAAACTAGATATATCATACACAGTCAGTCTTATGTCAAAGAGAAACTCTTACATCCACAAATTTCATACAAGAAGAGAAATACAAAACCCTCACCTTTACACCCTTTGAACTCATTCTCAACCTAGATAAAATCCAGAGAACATACAATTTGAGTTGAGTAATCTAGGAGTGCACAAATGAGTGTCAAATTATAATGTGAGAGTCATCGGACTGTGCCCTATTTTCTCCGTTGAGTTCACATCGCTTCATGCTTTGTTTCTTTTGTCTTTTTCCTCTTATTCTTTATTTATCTTCATAGATAATCTTAGAACCACAGTTAATATGAAACTCACACTCTTATATCGTTGAGCTTTTCGCCATTGTTCTCTCCTCTGTTGGTATTGTCTCTTCCTTCCATCTTGATATACTTGTACCATCTTGCACACAATATGTAAACGAGAAAGTCAGCAGTCGTCAAAGCTGCTAAGAGGAAGAAAAACCTGTCTAAATGACCTCTATTTAGGTTTCCAGGAATCCATCCAGGCATGTTATCTTCTGTAGAGATCTTCATTACTATACTCACAATCAAGCTACTCACATAGTTCCCTAGTGATATTGAAGTCATGCAGAGTGCACTTCCAAAGCTTTTTAATCCGTCAGGTGCTTGTCCGTTGAAGAATTCCAATTGGCCGACATACATAAATACCTCAGAAGCTCCGATAAATACATACTGAGGGATTTGCCAGAAGATGCTCAAAGAACTTGATTCTTCGCAGTTGGTACAATCTTTTTTAGCGGTTTTTAGTCTGTGGACTTCAACAATACCAGCTGAAATCATAGCCATTATTGCAATAATTAATCCAACTCCCATCCTTTGAAGCTCAGAAAGTCCTTTAGAATTTGTGCTCTTGAGTCTGCAAAACAGTGGATCTAGAACTCTTCTATAAATGAAAATGAAAGCAGCTACACTCAAAATATCGAAGCTTGACATACTAGCCGCTGGAATACGGAAGTTTCCGATTGTAGTTTTCATTGTTGCTCCTTGTTCGACGAATAGAGATGCCATCTGAGTGAAGACTACTGAGTAGAGGATTGTGCAGAGCCAAATCGGGAGAAGTCTTAGTATGCACTTAACTTCTTCAACTTGTGTTATTGTGCATAGACGCCACGGGCTGTGTCTACCCTTGTCTTGTAGGGATAAATCCTTTGATGTTATGATTGCTGCTCTATCCAAAAACCTGGAATAACACAGAGATTAGTTAGTCAGACTGTCAGGTTAGTCGAGATTAATGTTATCACGCGAAAAGTCAGGGGGATAGGAAAAACATGCAAAAACCTAGTTCTCATCTTACTTGAATCCTTCAGTATGGTATATCTTCCTTCCACTAGTGATTGCATGTTCCTTTCCTTCAACTTCGTATAGTTCATCGCCTTCTGGCATTCCAGCACTCCATTTCTTTGCGGCTGCCACGACGACTTGGCAAAATCTTGAGAGAGGGTTACCAGTTGGCTTAAAATGACGGTATTGTGACGAACCAGCCAGAAACAAGACCAACGCGAGGAAGGCTGATCCTGTGGAGGCCCAAAAACCCAAGGCCCACATTCCTTCATCCTCAAAATAACCCAGTACTGTATTTGAAAAGAGAGATCCTAGGTTCATTGCCAAGTAGAAGTAGCTAAAGAAGGCTACCTTTTGGAGCCCTTCTTTAGAGTTTTCTTCATCAAATTGATCAGCTCCAAATGTAGCTATATTTGGTTGGTAACCTCCATTTCCTAAGGCGATTAGGTAGGTTGATAGGTAAAATAACCCTATTTCAATCGAGGAATGCTTCCTGCACTCTAGTAAGTCGTTCCCACAACCTTTGGGTTTTACTAGAAATAGATATGACGATAACGATAACATTGCCAATCCCTGAAGTCAAAGAGATATAAATGTCACAGAAGGAAAGAGAAAATCAAGTTTCAATGGTTCTATTTAAAATATTGTGTTTATTTCTTGTTGCAACGGAACTTTTTCAGTCGAGTTTCTTATAAAGAATTGATTTCGGAAAATTAGAGTTACTTACAATGACGAAAATGACTTGAAAAATAGCACAAGTCTTGTATCTTCCCCAGTAGGAGTCACTGAGGAAAGCACCGACGAGAGAAAAAATGTAAACAGTTCCAGTCCATTTGCTGACGTTGTTAGCTGCATCCGCGTTGTTCTGTTGTAGAACTCTTGTCAAGAATAAGACTAAGTTCACTCCCACACCGAAGAAAGCCAAAGTAGCAAGGCCCTGATTAACTGTGACAAAAAAAAGATAAGCAAGTTTCTTTTGTTTTTGTGTAGTTTAATCTCACAAGTTAGAAATGATATATGGAGAGGGAGAGAATGATGTACCAAGAATGAGGATCCCAGCAAACCATCTGCCACTTTTTCCACGTACAGAAGGGTGTCCATGTCGATCAACGGTGCCATCAAGAGTGTATTCTTGATCTTCTCTTTCTTGTTCATCAAGTTCTTGTTGTTCTTTTATCTTCTTAGTTGTTCTCATACTTTGATCTTCTAACTCCATCATCATCTGCTTGTTATCCTATATAGAAGATATCATTGTAATCATTTGTTAATACAAGCTAGATTCACTTCATTACTACTTATTCAACCAGTTTATCATTGTAAATATATCATGCATGTAATTAGTTAGGGTTCTTTAGAGCCAACTGTTACTCCTTTGGAGACTTCAAAAGCCAAGTGTTTCACACACCCACCCACACTATATATATAAATATATATTAATGAATAACAAGCTCTTGAGAAAGGAGTTTGAGAGAAAGAGGGAGAAGAAGTTTGCCAAAAATAATATTAATTGTAAGATCTTAACTAAGTAGGGTGTTTTTTGTTGTCTAATATAGGGATCAAGGAAGGAATAAATAGAAGTACTTAAGGAGAAGAATGATATAAATATGCATGCATGGTAACAAGGACTATGTCTAACCTCCTTAGAGACTTCAAAGGTTGATGCCATTAATGATCTTGAGAGGCTCACTTTGAAGCTAAAGTGTTAAACAAGAGAGAGAAAGTATGGAGGTAATGAGGGTTGGAAAGAAGAGAGGGGAGTAAGTTGGTGAAAGAAGAGGGACATACTTGTGAAATATATAGAAGTGGTGGGAGGGTGAGAGAGGGTTGAGTGCAGGATGTAGATTTGAGGGAGAAATGAGAAAGACCCACATGGCCAATCCACCATAAAATGTTAGGTTCAATAATACTTTTGGGAGAGAAAATATTTGTCTTTTTATTTATTTAAAATGGAAATGAAAGGAGATATTAGTGCCTTTAGTGATACATGATGAATGCATATAACAAAAAGAAAAACACTTTAAATACTTTTTTTTTTTTTTTTTTCTTTGTTGAAAATTTAAATACTTTTCTTGGGTCTCTTAAATCACAAACCACTTGATTTATAATTGGGGTCTCTTAAATCACAAACCACTTGACCCATAAAAAGTAGCTTCTGCTTTGGTTCCATTCAACCAAAATATATAGAAAAAGTACACAAATGTAAATTCTTTTACAAAAATTCTTTATTCAAGATGTATATTTTTGTTGATGCACTTCACGTTTTTTTTTTAAAAAAAAATCGGTAATATATAATGTTACGGGTATACAACAGAAGATTGTCTACTGGTTGTATCAATATCGCCAAAAGTAATTTTATGACCCCAACAAAAAAAATGGAGTATTTCAATTAAGTCTTTATACCTAATTTGATCCATACTTGTACTTTTACTTTAACTTTTCCATCAGAAACCCAAAAGATTTATAAGATCTTATCAAGGAACAAATTCACTAATTATTTTGATATGTTTTTATTTTGCATCTAAAATCTCTACTTTTCTTCACTTATTATAGCATATATTCTATTTGATTATACCCGTTTGAACTTGAGACATGATAATTCCTTGTTTTAATGTCTTTGTTAGGTGATGCAAAAACCACATTCTCTTAGGAACATTTTTTGTATCTCAATCTTAAGGTTTTTTTTTTTGTTGAAAAATCTTAAGGTTAGAATTACGTTTTATTTTTCTTATTTTTTTTGTAGGTATCAAAATAATCACATTTCGTTAGGAACATTTCTTGCATATCAATTTATCTAGTGATTATTCTGTTTTCCTATGCTAAATCGCCCAATTTCGTTTTCAGGTACCTAGATATATTGGTGACGGTTTAAAAAAAAGAAGAAGATATACTCCTAATTGTCTTTGAAAAATTGCTTGGTAATTGCCTGACCAGACCCAAGTGCTTGGAAACCGCCTAAAGAAGCTTTAAGAATAGTGTCACATGAGAGAAGCGTAATCTAGTAACTAAGAATATAATGCATACGTTCTCTCTACTCATTATCAATTGATATAAAGTTGAATGACAATAAACTTAACATGATGTTTTAAAAGCCACACGTGTTGCACACTTCTACTCGACTCATAGAACACACATGTGACGAGGTGTGAGAGTCCCACATGAGAGAAATAGGTGTAGTAACTAATAATACAATGTTTAGGTCATCTTCAAATTATGTGATAAGCACGATAACCGCCTAATTCAAACCGTGAATGAAGGAGGTCTCAACACATGAAAGAGGTCTAAAACCCGGCAAATTATTACATTTATTACTTAACAAATAGCCTAAATTACATGGAATAAATCTTGATGGCAAACTGCTTCTACCGAGACTCGATCCCACGATCTCATGGGCTTAAGAGGGGTGTCTAACCGTTGCACCAAAGGCTGGTGCACGTTATTTAACAAACTAAGACATTAGTTCATAATGACTTATAATAAAATGGGTTAATTTTGTTTTGGCCCACAATTTGTGACCAACTCGCTGTTTTGATCCTCATAAGTGTCTGGCAGTTCGATTTGGGCTCCGAGAATCAAAAGAATTTAAATTTTTTCCAGAAGTATCCTTGGGGGACAAAATGGAATGATATCTCAAAAGCTTTAAAAAGATTAAAGCCACCTCATCTTTTCCTCTCCCTCCTCCATTTCATCACTTCTCTTCTCCACTTCATCTCTCATCACCTTCTGCAACGAAGGTCGTCGACCTACCAAATTTCGGCGACCTCCAAACTGCCCCAGAAAACATTTTCTTTCTTCTTTGTTTCTTCTTCTCCTCCTCCTCCTTCACCCCTCTCTCTCTTCTTTCTTTTTTTTTCTCCCCCTCTTTAAACTCTCTAGCGAAGGAGTTGCCTTTCGCAGGAGATGTGGTTCGCCAAATCTGACTAAACCTCCAGCTAAGGGGTTCCCCTTCGTTGGAGAGTTTAGAGAGAGAAAGGGGGAAGAAGAAGAAGAAGAGAGAGAAAAGAGGAAGAAAAGAGAGAAAGAAATAAGAAGAAGACAAAGGAAGATTTTTTTCTCTTTTTAGGGTTAGATCGCCAGAGGTGAGGTGAATTAAAAATAAAGAGGTGAAGTGACTTTTATGTTTTTAATTGTTTTTGCAAATAATTCCATTTTGGCCCCCAAGATCAAATCGAACAGCCGGACAATCATGGGGACTAAAACAGGAGTTGGTCACAAATCGGGAGCCAAAATAGAATTAACCCAATAAAAGTTGAGGACAAAATTGTGTCTTAAGAACAAATCACTTAGACTAATTACATTACCATTTTATGTAGTTCTATTAAACTTCGAATTCATGTCTCTCTCGGTACATGTCTGATGTTAGAAAAAGTTGTCCCGTTCAAACGATGTTTAAAATAAACCAAATCTCAACTTATTTTTTTTTAAAATAACATCTTAAATTACAATTTATTTTATCAGGAAAACATAATAGAAAAGTTAAAAATTACCATTCATGGTCTAGCAATTAGCTACTTTCACAAGCAACTGTTAAGTTAAGGGTTATTTCCCTAATGGCCCCCTACTTTGTGACCAGCTTCCTGCCTGGCCCCCTACTTTACAAGAAATACCCATATGGCCCCCTTCCGTTATAACACCGTTACTCTCTCTCTTCCATTTCTTTTCTCTCTCCACCGGCCGGCGACCCTGCCGGTGAAGACGATGATGTGGCTGGTTTAACGAGGTGGCAGAGAGAGAAAACATGTTGGAGGAGAGAGAAAAGAAATGGAAGAGAGAGAGTAACGGTATTATAACGGAAGGGGGTCATATGGGTATTTCTTGTAAAGTAGGGGGCCAGGCAGGAAGCTGGTCACAAAGTAGGGGGCCATTAGGGAAATAACCCTTAAGTTAACTACTTACTTATGTGGCCATGTGACTAGTTATTTCATTGGGAGAGTATTAGTACTATATGGATCTGGGCAACCCAGCCCAGTCGGCTGGGTTGAAAGGATAGTCATTAATTGGTTTTAGATTATCATTAATCTTTAATCATATGTATATTTATAGATTTACTCTAAATCAATATACATTGACATATACTTGTAAATTCAATAGATTGTTAATGGGGAAAGGCTGTGTTTTTCTTTACCTCTCTTCACTTCCCATAGCTCTCGTTTTTTTTTCTCTCTCACACTCTCGATGGTTTCTTCGGATTTTTTCTGAAAATATATTCTGTTAATTAACTATTGTTTTTTGTTGAAAGTTCATTTCTTGCTAGTGTATATTTTCTCCTTTTTTTCCTTAGAACTCATTGAGCAAACCATTAACTTATGAGTGAAAGTTAACAAATTTTCTTCGCTAATTTAGAAACCAAAACTAGCTAATTAATTTCATCTAATTGTTCCCACGATCGTGGCACTCTAAAACAATTCGAACGTAATGCCTATAGTGAGACAAATTAAAGTTCCCAGTTGTCTTAATATTTATAAATATGCTAATTTGGACTGATCTACAAAACTTTAAAATAGCTGTAAACCATTTCACTTCAAAAGTGGGAAAAAAATTGGAATAATTAACCATGGAAGTAGAAGGAACAGTTTGTTTATCGCCTCATGTGTAATAGTATTTTTTGTCATGAGATGTTTAAGATTTTTCTTTCTCACAGCTCTTAAGATAATTATTAGAGAAGTGCTAAATGGTCCGACTTTTGGGACTGACTACGGAACCGGAAGATGACGTAGCTGCCCGTTCAAATTGGCCAAACTATTTCTCTCTTTTCATCACTTTTTTTTCAAGTCTCTTTCATCATTGTTAAGTTTGTGGCCATCTAACTCAAAACTAATTGGCAATAAGTGGAGAGGACCTATGCTTTATATTTTTGGTTGCTAGTTACTCATTCTCCCATGTGGGATTATTCTCACACGCCTCCTCACGTGTGGCGTTTTTTGAGCTTAACACGTGTGTTTTTTTTTTCTTTACGGGTGACGTGGAGCACGTGTGGCTTTTAAGCCTATCACGTGTGGGCCTAGCTCTGATACCATGTTAAGTTTGTGACCATCCAACTCAAAATCAATTGACAATGAGTGGAGAGGACCTATGCTTTATATTTTTGGTTGCTAGTTACCCATTCTCCCATGTGGGACTATTCTCACAATCACTTGATCAATTAGGGTCAGCCATGACACCGTTTGGTTCCAAAAATTATTTGGTTTAACATTTTTGTAATTATTTTGTTTAACTTTTTTGTAATTATTAACCTTATACTCTTCTACACTGTTTTGTATTGGTCGTATGCTTATTGCATCTCGGTATTAAATAATGAATATTTGGAAGAAAGAAAACTCTGCCTCTTTTCATGTGTTTTTTGAACTTTACCTTCCTGATAGCATAATGTGCTTATAAAGAAATTCAAATAAATTACAAAAGGTGATTCTAATAATCAAGTTTGCCACAATACCATCTTCTCTAACTACTTTAACAAAGTAATTCTTGATTGCCAAACAAGTGAATGTGAATGCTCCATTACCCAATTTCTACAAGATTTAATATATTTTTCTTTTATCATACATATATAAAATCAGGGGCGGATCCATGGGGGTGCGAGGGGGTGCGGCCGCACCCCCTGGATCATCCCGAAAAAGAAAAATAGTAGTAATATTTTTGTATTTGTGCATAGTTATATGAAACATATATATGCATTATGATGTACTTGAAAAACATAAGGAAGTATTAGCTCAGTGGTTCAATTGTGAATTAACATGCTTCTCTGAGCGTCAGAACCTGGGTTCGAGCTCAGCCACAAGCATTTTCTGTTTCTTTTTATACCTAACCGTGTGTGTGAATAACATCAAGTAGCCCTTGGTTAGTTGTTGAGGTTGAGTTGTGGGAGAGTTAAAATGGGAGTTCCTTTGTTTGAGTCTCAATTGTAAGTTGAAATATTTTGACTTTTCTATATCGAAATTCGACCACTATTAGTAATTGGAAGTATTTTAACTTTTCTGTATTGAAATTATATAATTCAATACATAAATCTATACAAACTTCAATTAATCTACTACAAATCCTATAAAAATCGATTTATCTATCCTAAACCCTATAAACTTCAACTCATCTACCATAAATCTCTACAAATTTCATTTTATCTACCAAAATCTTATAAATTCATTTACCCTAAATCCTATAAACTTCAATTTATCTACCATAAACTCCTACAAACTACAATTCACAAGTACTACAAAGAAAAGACCAAGATACTGCCATGGATTTTGTTGAATCATCAAGTTAGAATCCCAATATGTACGAGACCATGAGTGTCATTATTGGTTTGGAGTGTTTTCTACTTTTGCTTTCACTTTAGGACGAACTTTGTCGGTTGCAACTGTTTCCGTTGAAAGAGTTTTTTCAGCTATGAAACTAGTTAAAACACGCTTAAGAAACAAGATAAGTGATCTGTGGCTGAATGAGAAAAAAGTTCTTAATGAAATTAACAATGAGTCGATTATGCGAACATTTCAGAATATGAACTCTCGCAGAGGTCAATTGTGTTTGTAATCTTTGATGTATTAATATGATTAATGAAAATAAATGTATTATTAATTATTGTGTTTTAAAAAAAAAAAAAAAATTTATTTAAGTATGTAAATTCGCACCCCCAAAGTGAAAATCCTGGATCCGTCTCTGTATAAAATCGATCACTTTAATAAAGTAATTAATGATAGTATTACTTTACCCTCTCATATAATTAAAATTTCTTTAATGGCAATGATTACTTATTTTTCAAATGACCGCCTAATTTATAACCAGTTTTTTCGTGTAGTCCCTTAGTTTGTCGAAAATATTCAGATGTGTTCTTTTTTGTTATTATCGTCACATTATCGTGAAAGTCATTTTTTTTATAGTTTTTTGAGTTTAAAGTTCAAAAACAGGGGAGCTAATTAGTCATATATCCACTCCTAAATTAATAAATAATATAAAACCAAAATAAATAGAAAAAGAAAAATAAGTCCAAAAATTTACTATGTAGTGGGCCCCATGCATCAAACCATTTATTTCCTCCCATTCTTACCCTTTCATAAATATATAACCATTGATAAACCAAAGGTTGCTAATGGTTGAGTTAATACATTTATTCTTTCGATAAATTTTAAGAGAAATATTTATGGTGGATATTTATTGTTAGTATTTATTTCCAAAATTTATATTTGTCTATAGTAACCTACCAAAACAATCGTGATTTACCCAAAATGAGTTCACCTCTCTCTCTAACTTCATGTTCTTCGAACATGAAAAATTTGTGAATTTGTGATTCATTTTTTATCTCTACCTCGATATTTCCATCTCTAAAACATATTTTTCCTTGGAAATCATTAAGAAAATTGTATATATGTCGATTAAACTTAGAATCTTGTTAAAAAATTATTTTATTATAACAACAAACTTAAAATGTAATACTTTTTCGTACATAGTGAATTTTGAAATCTCTATCACTATAATCCTGTTCTTATAAAAAATATAAACTGAATTTGTTTTTGCTACATTTTCAGTATTTTACTAGCATTTTCTTGATTCTATTGGCATCTGTTATGAATATGTTAGAAGTAGGTTAATAATCATTTCTTTATTTCGCTAGCATCTTATTGATTCTAACAACATTCTTATACATAACATAATTCTCAAATTTTTCTAGCATTTTATTTACTTTAAAAATTCAATAATATACGTACAAAAATAAATTCTTCTGAAATTAGGATTGCATTTCTCTAGCATCTTATTGATTTTAACAACATTCTAAAAAAAATTATTTAAGAAGAACCATTTTTTTTCTCTAGAATTTCTTTGATTCTCCCGCAATAATTATATTTCTCTAGCATCTTATTGATTCTAACAAAATTTGTCTGAAATTATATAATTATATTTTGTTAACCAAATGTTTAATATTTCTCTAGCATTTCACTGATTCTCCTGTGCATGTCTTAAATTATGTTTCTCTAGTATTTCATTGATTCTCCTGCAATACTTATATTTCTCTAGCATCTTATTTATTCTGACACAATTCTCCTCAAATTATATTATGTTAACCAAATCTGTATAAAAAAGGTATAACTAAAACGGAAAAGGAAACTTTTGTTGTGGAAGGAAGTTTCTTTTGTGTGGAAATAATTTAGTGAATCTTTAATTTGGGTTATTTTTTTTTAACTTAGGATAGGTTAGGTAGTAATAAAAAATCAAAGGTTAGACATGTAATTTACTCGAAGGGGATTTATTTTCTATCTCAGATTATCTGTGGGCTCTAGACCAATAGATCATTCGATTTTGGACTTAAAACCCATCCTCCCTTTTTTTTTATCTCAAATTTACCCTTCCTTTAATTATCTCATGTTAAGTTTCTTCATCTCTCTAAAAACTCTCGCTCTCATCATTTTTTTTAACACGCTCTCTCTCTCCAAAATCTTTTCACGAAGAAGGAAAGTGAAAATATCAAGAACACTTCTCTTTCTTCCTGAATCGAGAAAACTCTCTATCTCTCTAAAAATCAACAGAACCCCAAAACCAACAGATGAATAAAGATACTTAAATTTCAAACCCTAGAATTTCTCCTAAATTTCAAATCTCTCTCTCTCTCACTCTCTCTAAAATGAACTTTTGATTGCATTCAGTGGAAATGTTTTTTGGGTTATTTCCCTAATGGCCCTCTACTTTGTGACCAGCTTCCCGCCTGGCCCCCTACTTTACGAGAAATACCCATATCCCTATTACCGTTAACTTTAAATTTTCGTCACTCTCTCTCCTCCATCTCTTTTTCTCTCTGCCATGTCACGCCACCTCATCTGTTAGGCCACCTCATCACCTTCTCCGACAGAGGTCGCCGGCCGGCCAAATTTCCGGCCGGCGACCTCTGCCGGAGAAGGTGATGAGGTGGCCTAACAGATGAGGTGGCGTGACATGGCAGAGAGAGAAAAAGAGATGGAGGAGAGAGAGTGACGGAAAGTTAAAGTTAACGGTAATAGGGGGCCATATGGGTATTTCTCGTAAAGTAGGGGGCCAGGCGGGAAGCTGGTCACAAAGTAGGGGCCATTAGGGAAATAACCCATATTTTTTCTCTAACTGGATCCGATTTTAATAATCGTCTGAGAGAGTAAGGTATCTGCTATTAGTATCAGTTTTAGGTTATAAGTTGAGATTTTAGTACAACTTTTTGAGATTGAAAGGGGTTTTCCGTAGATATTACGATTACCGGAGTTGAGATTTGATCGACTCCATTAACGATTAGGTTAGAATTTTGCAGCTCTTGATCAACTCTGTTAGTGGATAAAAACATAAAATTTTGTTTCTTCGATGTCTTTGCCGATGAAGATTCATAGATTCAGTTAAATCAGTAGTGACATCAAGGTTTAAGAGGCTATTTGAACATCAATCGATCTCTGAATGTTTTGAGGGTCTCATCGGCAGAAAAAACAGGTCTTGGTGGAATACAATATAGTAAAGATGTTGGTGTCAGAGGAGGAGATTTAGAACATAATTCTATTTGTTTAACAAAAAATGGTTCAATGTCATGGAGGAAAACAATGAGAAATCATCAGCGACTGTTCAAAGCAATCGGAATCACAAAGAAATCTCTTAACTAATACTGCTAAAATCGTCCAAATTTCTCAAGGTAAATCCCCTCAAATCCTCATAATTTCTCAATCTCGATTTTTTTTTTTTTGAAAAAAATTCTATTTTCGCAAAGTTTAGTACCTTGCCTTAGCATTTCAGAGAGAAATCTCTTAGCTGATACTGCTAAAATTGTAGAGAAAAACTAGATCGGTAAACGAAAAGAAAATGGTCGGCAACCCATGCCGGAGAAGATGATGATGTGGCGTGTTAGATGACTTGGTAGAGAGAGGAAATGAGATAGAGGAGTGAGAGTAACAGAAAGTTAAAGATAACAGAAAAAGGGGGCCATATGGAAATATTTGCTAAAGTAAGGGGCTAGGCAGGAAGCTGGTCACAAAGTTGGAGGTCATTTGGGAAATAACTCAAAATAGAAACTAGTTTATATTTTTTGATTTTCTTGATGTGTGGACGTCCAAACCATGCCAAAATTGGCATATTTGATCTTCCTTATTAGGGGAACCGACAACCCAAATATGGGCCCAATCCGAGCGCAAAAAGTCATTTTTTTCTCTGATCCAAAACCCCTCTTTCGGGCCTTTTGTGATATCTTTGCCCAAACTTCTTTTAGGCCTATGAGACATATTTATGGGACTCTCCCATGATAATATATCTCATTCTCACTAGTCATATCATCCGATTAAATAGCCATTCCTATGTGTAACCCGATGTAGATCCGGTCGAAGTTAGCCGCGAATTATTTCGTAATTCGACGATTGTAGTTGGTTTATAGCTAAACATTACGATCCCTTTATCAACCGGACTTGATGATCTTCTTCATCAATTGTCCAATCCACAAATTGCTCGCATTGCATTCTTAGTCAAAGGACATCTCCTTAACAAAGGAATATCCTTCAACCACTTGTTGGTTTGTTGGAAATAAAATAATGGACTAGGGAAGGAGATTTAACAAAAACTAAACTTGGAGATCTCTCCCGTACATAGCAACTTGAACACACTTACTTTCACAAGTTTTCTTTTACTTCTTAGTTTATGATGTGGATAATTTCTTATATCTTCTTCTTGTCTTTACTAACATCTTCATGTTCATACTTATACAGTGACCCTCTCAAGACTCTCCGTCTTCTCATTGAATGCAAGCAACTCAAATAACTCTCTAGACCATTAACTATGACTCTTTAGATTCGTAACTTACGACTCCCCAAATTATTACATAATGACTAATCATTCTAATAACTTTTTACTCTCTAAATTCTCCATGACTCCAATCTATAACTATTCATAATTCAAATTAGTATTTCCAACAATGTTTATAGTCTTACATGGAGACTAGGGGGTGGTAGTGGATCAGGACATTGGGGGATACTCAGAGACAAAATGTTCCACAGACATTTCAAGACATTTCGGGACATTTGTCAGTAGACAAAATGTCTTTATAGACATTTCAAGACATTTGATTCATAGACAAAATGTCCTGAAGACATTTCAAGACTTTTGGTTCATTGACAAAATGTCTTGGGGACATTTCAACATTATTAAATCCAAGGACAAAATGTGTAGTTGATATTATTATTATTATTATCTCATCATTGAAGGACAATTGGTAGACATTTATTATTTTAATATTATCATTATTGTCTAATCATATGAAATA
Organism: Eschscholzia californica; assembly: GCF_041429995.1. Taxonomy (NCBI): domain Eukaryota; kingdom Viridiplantae; phylum Streptophyta; class Magnoliopsida; order Ranunculales; family Papaveraceae; genus Eschscholzia; species Eschscholzia californica. The sequence continues at coordinate 7,865,203 of NW_028238472.1, forward strand.
ATATATTTGTACTTATATTTCAAGACTATATTTTTCGACTTTTGTGGACATCTGAGGACATTGATAGACAATTGATAGACATTTATTATTTTAATATTATCATTATTGTCTAATCATATGAAACAATATATTTGTATTACTATTTCTAAAATATATTTTTCGACTTTCGTAGACATCTGTGGATATCTGTGGACATTGATAGTCATTTAGTTGATATTTATTATTTTGATATTATTATTGTCTTACCACATGAAATAAAAAAAATTAATTAATATTTCAAATATATTTTTCGATTTTCGAAGACATCCTTAAATATACTATAATATAATATAGTATAGTATAATATAATATAATGTAATATAATATAATAATACAATATAATAATATAGTAATGTAGTAATTAGATAATATTGTAATAATATAATATAATAATTATAAAAAAAATACTATAATATAATAATAAGATAACATTATAATAATATAATAATATAATAATAACAATAATATTACTATAATAAATATTTTAATTGTTATATATCATTTATTTTATATTATTAATCTAATTTGATAGTAATAACTATTTTTATTATTTTCTTTACTGAAATATCCTCAAGTGTCCTCAAATGTCTTCCATATTTTGAGAAACATTTTCTCTGCAAAAACTATCCAAATTTGCACTAAAATGTCTCCAAATGTCCCTAAAACCAATTTGTCTTGAAATGTCCCTGATTTCGTGTAGAAAATGAATAACACAAACATTTCAGGACATTTGATATGTCTTAAACGAATAACACGGACATTTGGAGACATTTGAAATGCCCCCAACCAATAACACGGACGTTGTTGGACATGAAAATGTCTCCCAATGTCATTATCCACTACCTCTCCCTAAGAAAAGAGAAATGTTAATTGAGTCGAAAAAATGGACCGACCATAGGCCGAACGTTGATGTGGTCGACTTCCATTAAACGAACTATTTCTCTAAACAAAGCCCGTCCAACGAGAGCCAACCACATTAGCGTTCAACTAGTGGTTGGCCCCCTTTTCGGGGCATTTAGCATTTCTAAATAGAAAATGGTGATCAACTGGCACAACTTTATTAGTAGTATTTGTTTTATTCTTCCAATTTGTCCCAAGTGAAGGACTTATAGATTATCACTATATAAGAATCAAGAATTGACCAAGTTACTGATTTACCATTGTGTTTTAACCTTTGGAGAGGTTCCGGTTTGCCTAGATTAAGTTGTTTGTTTCTCTCTCTGCAGTTCAAATTAAAATTGAAAATGTTTGATCCAATTTTACTAACTTATGTTCAAGGGCACCGAAATTTTATTCTAAACAGATGAAAAGCGAGAGAGGTAACTTTTTTTTTTTGTTAAAGTAAGAAGTAACTTAACTCCACTGGAAGATATTAATAATTTATGTAGGAAGTGTTAAGCAAATTCCATGTACGGGATAGTTTAGTCTCCCCAAACATTGAATTTTAATTGGTATAAATAAGAGAGATATCGATTATTTATTCAGGATGTATCCAATCTTTACTAAATGTAATGATTCTTAAAGTCCATATCAAAATTCTCAATCTTTTCAAACCAAAACCCTTGGTAGGAACCCTTGCTAGGGGAACATATATTTCTCCAAATAAAATCCCATGATTTTAATTTGCTTTTTTCCAATAATTTAGTGAAAAGGAAGTGCACATATTCAATTAATTAATGACTCTAATGACTTATCAACCACAATATTGATAATGTAATTCCAAGTTGGATATTCACAATATGCTTTAATATTAAACAATTATAAGATGGAAAAGAAGAAAGAACTTATTTAATTTAGCTAAAATTTATCCATATCTGCTATTTGGATCTCTAAACACAGTTAATTAAGGTAAATGTCATGTCAAATCCCACTTTACCGAAAAATGTCATTATATTAGTAATCATCCATGAAATTGTTACTTATTCTGTTGCTTGAACTTGACACAATTGATTAGTTAATATTTGTGAGAATAGACAAAGACTTAATGTTTTGATCCACAATCACTCTTTGAACTTTTAATTGGTTGCTCAATTTTTGTGTTAGTGGTGAGCCAATTTTATTGAGATCATCATTATCATAATCTTCTATAGCAGTGTTCATTCATTTCTTAATTAGTAGGTTAATTAGTATCTTTGTCTTGTAAGCTTGTAATTACTAGCTTATCCAAGCCTTACTATTAATTGTAGAGTCCATGGGTATATAGACCAAAATCATTTTCATAATAGGTATATAGACCAATCTTCCCAAAATATGGACATTTAGTTCTTTTACAATAAGGGCATAAATAACTCATACTTTATTGATAAATACCCTCCATGTCCCTCGTCTAAAAAATCCGGGGTTGTTAAATTTCGGAATGAATCCGGAAAGTTTCCCAAACCAGGGGGCGTGATTTGTGGGAGATATTTAGGTTACAAACTGAAAAGATTTAATAGGAAGTAACGGATCAAGGATATTTTTCAAAACTGATTTTTCAAAACAGATTTGGAAAACGGATATTTTCCAAAATAGATTTTCTCTCTCATCCTTTCAGATTTGGAAACCAAATCTATATATCACTTTCTCTCACTTAATTTTCAGATTTGGAAAGAGTATATTTTCTAAGATCAATTAGCGTGATTTGGGGGTTAATATTCAAAACATATATATCAACTTTCTCTCACTTAACTTTCATTTTTTACTCATACATAAACACACATCGAATACAAATTATGAAACAAGTTCGTAAATTATGTGTTATTTATGACGAGGAAACCATCATTTGTCAGGTATAAAACGTAATTTATCATATGCGTGTGTGTCATCCATTATGTACCATTGAATACTTAGATTATTTTCTGACATAAATTACTTGTTTTTTATGTCATGTTAGGAAATGTACCATTGAATCCATTATGTACCATTGAATACTTAGATTATCCATTATGTACCATAAATTGTAGTAACTTGTTAGGAAATGTAAATTTGAAATCATGTTTTTTGTTATAAAGTATGTGATTTATCATAAATTATGTATACTTTATAGTAAATAACACAACCTTTGTACGACTGAAAGGAAATTTTATTGAACAGTAATCTGTGTTTTATTGTAAATGAAAAGAACATAGTAGACTAGGTAACTTAAAAACAAACTCCGTCAGAATGTTGCCCGAGCTCTCGATCCTTACTGTCTTTGGTCTTCCAGGTTTACGGCGAATCAAACATGGTAGTGTTTTTGACTCTTCATTAAATGTACATGGTTCATCGAAGTTAGGGGCAGGGTTTATATGTTCCTTGTAAGTCTTCACGTAAGACTCCGTTGTCCAAACAGGATCATAGAAACAATCTTCTTCATCGTAATTTATACTTCTATAGTTTATGTGATGATTCTGTAAGAAATTCCATCAGTGCTGGTTTACTACAAGAAAAAAAAACATATGTATTAGTTAAAAAAAAATTATAATCAAATTTACATACATTAATAATGAAAGATTTAATAAAAAACAAATGAGATGGATCATAAATAACAGGTACAGATCAATAAATTATGTATAATGTATGGAAAAGCACAATTGTTTATTAGGTTAAGAGAAGTTTTATATGCTTGTCATGACCACTGTTCTGGTAAAAAAAGGACGTGTAATGTTGGATAAATTTTTCATACTTTACGAACCTTTGATCATTAATACTATCATCTTACGTGAAATGTATGTAGATTGTATCAGAAAGTATGGTAATTTATCGTAACGTAACTGTAATTTTTATTCTGTTACAAGAATCAGAAAGGATAAACATCAAGATATTATTAGCAAATTTTATCAGAAAACATGAAAAGTTATCGTAAAGTACCTGTACTTTATATTCTGTTATAGGAATAAGTGTGGATAATCACAAAGATCAATAACTGTACGGACAGATGATTCTGATCTGCAAAAAAAACAAAAAAAGAAGAGGATTTAACGTAGATCTGAAGAAATATACAATGAACATTGGAAGGAGAAATAACATACTAACATTGAACAAATCATTAAATAAGAAATAAACATCAAAGATCTTAAAGAGTTATGAAAATTTTAGAGAGAGAAAATATAAATCTTCCATTCGAAGGTAGTTAAGATTACAGCAAAACAGATTCAAAGTTATTGAAATGGAAAACAAGAAAAGAAAGACCTAAATCAAGATTTGATGTTTTCAACGATTCTATATGAATCTTTAACCTATAAAGCAATAAAGATAAGATTTTAAACCTGAATAACAATGGCTAGAATAAAGAGATAAACAGTATAAAACCTAAATACCAATGGAGGTTTTGATGAAAGCTCTTGATTGAATATTAAACAATGGAATTTTAACAGCTGGTGGTGAGATTAATTTATGTTTAATGAAGATTTCGTTTTTAGAGAGAGAGATGGAAAGTTACGGAATATTATCAACATAGTAGTTAGTTACAATTCAAACGTGATTGGAGAGAGAAAGTTGAGATAAAAATGAAAAAAATATCTTTAACAGTTTAGAATGTAAATCACGTTTTGATATTAAAGAAGGTTAATATAGGTATTAAATCTTTAATATGTACTATATGGATTCGTGTTTTCTCTCTAGATGAGACCAAAAGGACTAGATATCCATTTAAATTATTATTTAGGTTTTGAAATCTTTTTTAGGATTACAGAGGATTAAATCTCCTATTAGGACCCAATTTTTGGTCTATAGACTCAAAAATTATTAATTGTATTGTGGGCAATAATCAACATGGATGATATTGCAATTTATCAGATGTTTCTCTCTTTGACCAGTTTAGGTATTTCCAATTTTTATTTTAAATTGTTTAACGTGCCTCAAATTCTTGTCTTTCTAAAATGATTTTTGTAATCAATAGAGAGTCATACATCCAACAATTATAGACCTTGTTGTTTTTTTTTAAGAAATAGACCTTGTTGTTAAGGAGTTAAATCTTAGTTATTGACAACAAAAATGTAGCCTATGCGCAATAGTATGTAATTGTAGTTGCACATGACATATAGCCAAGAGGGCAAGGGTGTTTTGTCGATAGGAGAGCCTAAGAATGTTGGTAATCTCTAATGGTGTTAGGAGTTAAGAACAAACCTCATTCGAAGGGACGAATAAAGGCTCGCAATATTTAGTCTCACATTATTTAGGGGAGCGGTCAGAACCTTGACTATAAAGGCAATTCAACTTAAAGATGGTTGTGGAAGTGCTTCTTTAATTTGTATATGTTATAATCCATTTGAAACATTGTTATTTCATGTGGTCTTCATTCATTTTGAGGATTTTGTATTTTATTGTGGATGTGAAGTTACTAAATGTCATGCTCAAAGGGCAAGAATATTAGGTTTATCTATAATGACAATATCAAGTATCTTAAGCCACTAACAAGTTTGCCTTATGGTGGGTTGTGTCATTTTATTACTAACCATATTATTATAATCAACATAACCATCATAGTGGAAGGTCGACCTTCAATCGTAATATCTTTGTTGTTTACCTAAAATTTAATAATCTTTTAGCAATTAATGACATAAACCATTATAACTTCAATGTGGTTCCACCACATTTTTTGAAAGGTCGCCTAATTTTCAACCGACTTGTGTCATGCCATGCTTAATAGGTGTGAAGACCTTTTAAAATGTTTATTAAGTTCTATACTGAAATTGGATTTCGTGTATCTGTATCTTAGCTAAAATCATATTCATGTTTCAATCATCCAAAGGTGATAAATATCTGGGCACAAATCTCTTCATTGACAAAAACAAAAAGCAAGCCTTCAATTTCCTTCTTACCCAAATAAAAAACAAACTCGCTAAGTGGCAGACGAATCTCCTCTCCCAAGCTGGTCGCTCAATCGTAATCACTACTATTGCAGCGACCGTTCCCCGATACCAAATGCAGTGCTTTGCCTTACCCAAAGGCATTAGTAACAACATTGAGTCCACACAAAGGACTTTTTAGTGGGGAAAATCCAAAACCTTTCACACCATCAGCTGGCCCGCCATATGTAAACCCCGCAATCATGGAGGGTTGGGTTTCCGTCTTCCCCATCTGGATAATCAAGCCTTCCTTAACAAAATTACCTGGCGCATTATCAACAACCCTCATTCGGTTTGGGTGCAAGTTCTTAAAGCTAAATATTTTCCTAAAACGGTCTATCCTTTTGCACCCAAACAAAACCACTCGTGGCCTTGAAAAACTATATGCGAACAATTTAACCAGGTTAGTAATTTAATCTTCTGGGACGTTAACAAAGGAGAGAAGATTAACATATGGAACGACTATTGGATCCCCGATCATCCTCCTCCCGTTGTTAACTGGAGCGCTACCAATATCAAGTGAGTTGCCCAACTAATTGAAAATAATACTTGGAATATGAATATGATTAACAACTGTTTTGACAATGATACATGTAACACGATTTTAAGCATTCAACTACAAACAGATAAAGAAGACACGACAATATGGTCTTTGACCAAATCAGGTAAATTCTCCATAAAGTCGATGTATAACTATTTAAGCAACAGTACTAACCACTCTCAGCAGAAAACTATAGACTGGTTCGTTATTTGGAATATTAACACGATTCCGCGCATCAAACTATTCCTTTGGAAATGCTGCACTAATAGCTGATGGGCCTAGAAAGTTTCCTAAATAGGTCACCACCCGCAAGTGCACGGGCGTCAAGTGATAATTCCGGTAAGTCCGGTTCGTTCCTCAGAGACTAAGTCAATCTATTCTGACTCCTATAACTAATTTGGATATACTTTGGAAATTGATTTTTGTGATGAGACGATAAAAATAACGAACTTGATTAAAACAACGGAACTATAATTAATGGAGAAACTTATGAGGAGGAAACCTAGGGTTTCAGAATCCACCTTATCATGTATGTAAAATGACCTAGTTTTTCACAATCAAATATTTTTCTTATAACTCAAGGGAAGACAACCATTCGTACCAAACCTCGGAAAATTATAATCTTTTAAAACGACATAAACATCTAATATCTTAATTTCAAGACAAATATTCAAGAGATGCTCCAACTATTACATATCAAACCCTAAGCATGATACATTAAAGACTCTAAGTCTAAACATGTAACATCAAATTGTAAGCATAAATAATGAAGGAGATACTATAAAATAAGTGCAAAGAAATTAAATTTATCTATCAAATCACATCGAATATATTTATCGTGAGAAAAATGTCATCCTATCATACAAGATTAAGGCTTCATCCTAACCCTAGATTAGAGAAATTAGCTACTCATCACTAAATAGGTCATAATCATGGTGGGATAAATCAGAAATAATAACATTAAAGAAAGAAAAAGATTCAGAGAAGAAAACACCTTTTTTTCGTTTTTTTTTCTTCTGCGCAGCCAAACAGAACCTTAGGGAAAATTATTTTCTCATCTTCCCGGAAACGATTTCCAGGTGAGAAAATAATTTTCCTTCTCTGGTTTTTCTCTTTCCTTCTCTGTTTTCTCTTTCTTTCTCTTTCTAAACTTTCTCTTCCTCTCTCTCTAACCAAACCAGAAACACTCTCTTTCTCTCTCTAACAGTAATGATAAAGAAAGAAGAAGAAAAAGATAATGAAATTTTATTTGAGTTTGATAAAATTGATTCAATCTCTCTCTACAGTATCTCTCTCTCTCTCTCTTAACTCTTTCTATCTAATCTTCTCTCTCTCACAAAGAGAAGAACTAAAATATGAAAAAGAAATAAAGAAAAAGAAATTCAAACTCTCCCTCTCTCTCTAGCTATTGGGTTTGTCAATGGAGACCCTTTCTCTCTCTCTCTCTAAACCTTTCTTCTTCCTGTTTCTGTTGTTTAGCCGTCCAGTCCTCATGGATAAGCTGAATCCTCCCCTTTTATTCCCAGCCGAGAGCTATTGTCATAACCCTCGAGTGATCTTTCCCAAAAACCGACATATCTCTCTCTCTCTCTAAAAACCTTCCTTCTCCAACTATTTCTTTCCAACTTCATCTATCCAGCTCTTGATCCTCTTTCCTTAATCAGAGAAAAAAATCTCTTCTCAATCTTTCCTTCTCTCTCTCGGTTTCTTCTTTCTTTTTTTGGTTTTTTAAAAATCTGATCTTAACAAAAGAAGAAGAAAATTCCCTATCACAGCACGTGAAGGTCTGCTGGGTAAAACAATTTCGTGCATGACGAAGCATTTTAGAAAGGTGCAACGACCGTTCGATCAGCACATGCGTGTTCACATCCGTCAGATCGTCTCGACCCATAATAATAAGTTGCCTTGCGTTACACCGGGTGAGTTTCAAAATAAATCCCGCTTAACTGCTCCGAGAATGCCCACCAGTTACCGAGAATATCATCGTACCATTACACGGGCACGCCACGTGTCACTAACTTTGACCTTCTTTTGACCCAACCTTTGACTTGATTTATTTTACTCATTCGGACTCCGTTTTGGACTCTGCTTTCGCCGGTGGGTTCGTCTTGGACTCTACTTTCATCTGAGTATCATCATTAGCCAAAATTATTGAACTCCCCAAAAGACCAAACTACCCTTTTGTGTCTCTTTCTCCCGTTTTTAACCACTTTCAGTGCTCAATTCCATAGAAGACACCTGGACAAGAGAAACAAGCAAATCATCAGAGTAACTGCTCGAAATTGACTAACTAGTCCGAGTTAATAGATTCAGATGGGACATTTTCATGTCTCATCAAACATCCCCAAACTTAGATTTTGCTAGTCCTCGAGCAAAACAGAAAAATAAAACTAAGCCCAGTTCACCACTTTCGTAGGGAATCACGATTGCACTTAGCACGTGCAACAAGCCGTTAAACCTCTAGGTTGCCCTAGAGGACGAGTTTTGTCTCGTGAGGGTTTGCAGTGAATATACCCACAAAATTCAAAAATCTCAAAAATGCAGAAGGGTTTAAATATGATGTGGACTAAAAATGTTTATCCGATAAACTTTCGAAAGTTAAATAGAAATGAAATCCAAGCTAACCAAACCATACAAAAGCTAAAATTCCCTTCACTAGTAATCAAAACTCGAAGTGCATGTGACCAGCCAATATGAGTATCATTTCGGTTCAGGACAGACAAGACCTTGATTACCTTCTCAATACATTTCGCCTCGACTACTGCCTCACGGTCATACACTCAAAAATTTAAGTCACTCAGAAATGTTTCACTCAATGTGCGAGTATGAGCATGAAGAAAAACTCAACACTACAAAAGACGGACTAAATTTTTGGTAAACGACTGATCTCATAGAAAGGAAACAACCACTAATACGGAATGGGGAAGTTAACCAACTCTTCTCACCTGATCAACTATCTAACAATGCTTCCTAGAGGTCAATAGACTATAATGATGATGTGACTAGAACTCGACGTCTTCAAATCTTCAAGAATTACTTCAAGGGATAAACACTTAAACAAAACTACACAAACATTTTTTTTTTTTTTTAGTAATACAACTCAAAATACACATCTTACTTTCTCAACAATTTCCTTGGGTATAATTTTCTCCACTTTGCTTCATGTCTTATTCTCAGGGTTCTAAATGATGGATGAGATCTATTTTCCTCTAGTTGACATTGCTTTCAAGTTTCTCAGACTACAAGAGAAGGGTTTACTTCCTGATGACATCCCTAGTGGTTGTAAAATTTGAACTCAAGAGATCAACTGAGCTCTAATGAATATTGCGAGGTTGAGTAGCTCTTCACTCTACTCGGAATTAGCTCAGAAGAGATCACTCAAAACAAAAGGAAAGGCTCAAAATCTCACATAGGTTAAGTCTCCACTAATGATCGATTAAGTTCTCTCAGAAAAGTCAACTCTTCACCTATCTAACACTCACATGGCTAGTGCACAACAACTCCAAGACTCGAGATTCGTGGAAAAACTTTCAGCAAAAGCATAGTACGACCAACTAGACTCTATAACTATTAACAAGCAAAAACAACTAGACTCACATTTTCAATCCAAAAATTAAAAATTTTGAACCCTTTTGAATTTTTGAAATAAGGACTAAAAATTCAATCCCCTATCCCCAAACTTAAACCGAACATTGTCCTCAATGTTTTGAAGACTATGCAAAAATAATAGGATGTAAGGAAAGATGTTACCAGATTCAGAAGTCCTATGCATGGGTTGCCTCCCAAAAAGCGCTAAGTTTAAAGTCTTCAGCCAGACGATACAGATGTTTCAACAAACCTTAAGTAGCAGCTCCATAAACCAATAGGCGAAACATCTGAGGATCTACCCAAGACACGAAGTGATTAGTGAATGGTAGTCTCACACATGTGTAAATGTGTTGCAATGCATGTGAGACTATCGTGATCAGATAAGAATCCCCAAACTTAGACGACAAAAAGGTCGTTAAGTTTGGCCATGAACTAGAAAAAGTATAGTCCGGACAGAAAGGATCTATGTAAGGAGGAGAACCCAAGTGAGAGATTGCATAATATTCTAAACAGGCTCCGGAGGGACAAGATGTAAGATGATCACAGACATCCATACTTAGACTAGCGGTTTCCAAAACAGGTATGTTGGGTACTTCCAAAGGAATAACCCGACTTCCCGACTCAAACTCCCAAGAAATTGGTTCAGATAAACCTTCTGTAATCTCTTTTATCATAATGTAATCAGGGTCCTTGAAGAATTCTGGATCTTCACCTAAGTCAAACGAGTCATCACTTTCATTTAATAGATTGAGCACCCATGACTCATCATCTTCGTTTCTGGAAAGAGTTTCGCGGTTATCCATAAGATTATGCACATTCATCTTACGCTTTCTAGTGCATAGGTCCTTAAGGAACTTAGCGTAAGCTGGGATCTATTTAATTGCATCTAGTAATGGAATATTAATGTTGACTTGTTTAAATATTTCCATTATCTCCTCGAACTGAGACTTCTTCTTTGGCTCTACGAGACGCTGAGGATACGGGGCTCTAGGAATGTAAGGCTCAGGCACTACAGGTGGTTCCTCAGACTCAGGAGCCTTCTCGGGCTCTTCACTAGAGACTCTGGTTGGCATAGAAGACGGTTCATGATCTCTTTCACTATCCTCAGGAACTCCTACCTTATTATCAACTACCCTACCACTTCTAAGGGTGGTTACTGCATTGGCTTGACCCATTGGTTGTTTATCTAGTGTACCTTTTGGGCTTTGCTCCGTTTGACTAGGAAACATACCCTTTTCCCTCTGGCTAAGGGCTTCTGAAAGTTGACCTACCTGGATTTTCAGACTATTCAAGGATTGGTTGGTCTCTACTTGGCTATTAGCTAGTTTTATGAAGGCCTCCTCTAGAGAGTTCTTGTTCTCCGGAGGATATTGTGCACTAGGCTGAGTATAGGGATTCCTAGAGGCATTAAACTCAGGAGGGTTTATTGAACTGCTAGGTTGACTCTGGTTTTGACCCTTGTACCAAGAGAAATTGGTATGATTTCTCCAACCTGGATTGTACGTGTTGGAATAAGGATCATACTTCTGACGATTGTCTGGCCTAGAGGTTTGATAAAGAAAATTGGCCTGTTCTTTTTCATCATAACCAAATAACAAGGTACACTTGTTCCCTGTATGAGAAGGGTCTCCACAGACGGAGCACGGATAAGAGGTGGATTCATTTACAACACTCATGATGTGAGTGGGATCCTCCCTGAATGCTTTAGGCTGACCAAGCTCTAGGGCTTCTATTCTTCTAGCCATGGCGGCGAGTTTAAGTTCTGACTCATCAACTCTATAGATGCCACCTTTATTTGGAGTAATATTTGTCCTAGTAGGAGGTCCTCTAGAAGTTTCCCATTGGTGGGATTTCTCAGCTAATTCTTCTAAAAAGGCCATGCAATCATCAGCACTTTTACCGATAAACCCGCCATTACAGAATGACTCTACCATGGATGTAGTTGAATAATTTAGTCCATCATAAAGAATCTGGACTAGTCTCATTTTTTTCAAAACCATGATGTGGACACTGCAGTTCAAGTTCTTTGAACCTCTCAAGATAGTTATAGAGAGACTCTCCTTCTTGTTGCACAAAACTGTTAAGACTTTGCCTTAAAGTGATAGTTTTGTGTTTAGGGAAGAATTTCAGAAGGAACAAATTGCTTAATTCTTCCCATTTAGTAATGGAATGAGGTTGTAAGGCATACAACTAAGATTTTGCTTTCTCTTTTAAAGAGAAAGGGAACAACCTAAGTCTCAAAATTTCATCAGGCATATTGGGGAGATTCATAGTCCCACAGATTTCTTCAAAATCCCTAACATGGTGGTAGGAGTTCTCGTTCTCAACCCCACGGAAGGTAGGGAGCATTTGAATAATGCTCGGCTTCAACTCGAAGTGAGTCGTGGAGTGGGGTAACCTTATGCTTGATGGTTGACTTTTTCTAGTAGGATTCATGTAATCCCTGAGTGTCATAGGTGGGTTTTCGCCCCTGGCTTGGTCTGGATTTTCACCCATAGTGTCACTCAAAGAGAGATTCGCTAAAAGATTACTTAAATGTGTTTCTCTACTGATGAAACGACCTCTCTTATCACGATATCTATCGGGCATAAACTAGAGCCCAATGACCAAGGATATTCTCAACATCTTTTTTTTTTCTTTTTTTTTTTTTTTAAATCGAAAACCGAGGAATCACTACGAAGACCCTAGAGGAAAGCAAACACAATCAGTCTGACTCCACCAAGCAACCTAAACAAAATCTAGACGAATGACAAGTTGGTCAGATTTCCCTTAAAAATCTAGACAGCTCCTACTTCGTTACAAAGCTTGAACTATAATTGTTACGAGGGTTACTCCGTCCAAGTACTACGATCAAACAACTCTTGGAGACGACCAACGATAAACGTTGTGATAGCCGTCCAACCTGGTAACGTTTCCTCTTCTCGAGGCGACCTTATAAAGAGTTGAGTGAACTTTCCCTTTAGGAATGCCCAAATAAAAATCAAGTCCCTGAATTGTTCCAAAGATCCTATGAGCTCGTCACCTTAGGGGCTGATGTCTAAATCAAATTTTAGTTTTTAGGTGAGGTTTAGGATCGTGAATGTTGTTACCTATTTGGGCAAGAGAACGGTGATGAAATCCGTCTCCTATCTTTCAATTGGGTTATTGCCCTTACTAGAATGCTTATACTAAACAATTCGATCAAGCAATTAGGCACACAAAACACACAATTACCCACTGACAGGGGCTTCGTGGGTGATTAAAGAAATTACCTCCCGTTCAAGACGGGCGATGACCCTTGCAGACGACCCGGGCCACTCTCCCGTGAGTGTTCGAACCCGAGGCTTCGTTTTGGTTTTCGGTTACAATTTATAAAGCCCTCCAATTTAGGTCAAAACTTTAATACCAAAAATAAAAACTAGAAAGTCTAAAAGTCTCTTTCTCACCAAAAATAAAAAATACTAAAAATAAAATGTAAATTCTTCTTCTTGAGCTCCTCTCCTTGTTGCGCCTTTTCCTTTGCTCCTTAGCGTTCTACACACCAAAAATGGAAAAGCAAGTCAAAGTGTCCAAAAATAAAAACTTACCAAAAATAAAACTTTCCAAATATAGAAATAAGATAAGACAAATTCAAACTTAGTCCCCGGCAGCGGCGCCAAAAACTTGATGGGCCTAGAAAGTTTCCTAAATAGGTCACCACCCGTAAGTGCACGGGCGTCAAGTGATAATTCCGGTAAGTCCGGTTCGTTCCTCAGAGACTAAGTCAATCTATTCTGACTCCTATAACTAATTTGGATTTACTTTGGAAATTGATTTTTGTGATGAGACGATAAAAATAACGAACTTGATTAAAACAACGGAAATATAATTAATGGAGAAACTTATGAGGAGGAAACCTAGGGTTTCAGAATCCACCTTATCATGTATGTAAAATGACCTAGTTTTTCACAATCAAATATTTTTCTTATAACTCAAGGGAAGGCAACCATTCGTACCAAACCTCGGAAAATTATAATCTTTTAAAACGACATAAACATCTAATATCTTAATTTCAAGACAAATATTCAAGAGATGCTCCAACTATTACATATCAAACCCTAAGCATGATACGTTAAAGACTCTAAGTCTAAACATGTAACATCAAATTGTAAGCATAAATAATGAAGGAGATTGATGGGCCAAGAAAGGTTACCCTAAATAGGTCTACACCCGCAAGTGCACGGGTGTCAAGTTGTAATATTTCCGGAAAGACCGGTTCGTTCCTCAGAGACTAGTTAAACCTATTCTAAAAACTTAGAAATAGTACGGTTTTGGTTTTTGATTTTTGTTTTATGATTTTGGTGATAAAATACTAAAGTACTAAAACAAATAAAATATACAAATCAATGGGGAGATGGCCTAGGATTTTGGAATCCACCGTATATCTCACTTTCAAACACACAAAATTAACTGACTAACTCTCTCTTTTTGTAACTCAGAATTTTGGATAATGAACTATCCTGATTCCGGGAGATGTTTTCGATAAAATCGGTTTTTTTACTCATGAAATTGTAATTGTCTTATTTAAAAAATGAATTTCTAAACTACTATCTATCAATCAATAAGTATATACCGTCAAAGGACTTAACCTAAGCACGATACATCAAACCTAAAAGCATAAATAGTGAAAAGATAATCGACTTGACAAATTAAAACAATTTAAACACTAAATCACATTCAAAGAATTAACCAAATAATTTGTGTTTCAAAAAGCTCGAATATGGTTTCATCATCAACCCTAGATTAAGAGTCTTAGCTAATCATGATCGAAGATTAAAATCAATATGAAGTATAAGAGAAAATGGAAGGAAAACAGAACTTTTCTCACTGATTTTCCCACGGTAGCCAAACGCTCCTCTGGAGAAAATTATTTTCCAGCGTCAATGGAAAATTATTTTCCAGTAGCAACTGCGAACCAAACGCGGTCTTCTTCTCCAACTAAATTCTCCTCTTTCTACTGTTTCTCTTTTTTTTTTTTTGTTCTTTTCTCACCAATTGAACAAATAACGATTGATTCGCTGTTTTTTAATACTAATGAGATAACAGAGAGAATGAATATAACCAATCTTGATATTGATAATAAACCAAAATAAATTTCTCAAAACTCTCTGATTTCTCTCTTTCTCTCACTACAAGCCACTCTTTCTGTTTCTCTTTCACTCTTTACAAATACCCTCTTCTCTCTCTCACAAAGATAAAAAGATAAATGAAGAACAAGTTGAAGAATGATGATGACTCTGTTTTGTTCTAATGCTCTGTTTTTCTCTACCCTCTCTTTAAAATACTCTTGAAGCTCTTGAGGAGTAGAAGAAGAACAAACTCGAAATTCCCTTCCCACTGAACTCCCCAAAGAGAAGATAAAACAATCCAATGTCTCTGTTCTGTTCTTTATAGAAGTAGAAGAAGAAGATAACAGCCACAACTCCTATGATCGAATTTCTCTAAATATATTAAGAAGGGAAACTCAATAACTTCATCTTCTATCTTTACTTTAATCTTGATTTTCATTCTCTGGTTATGAGAGAAAGAAATATAATCTCTTTATCTCTCTCTCTCTTTATAGATTTTTTCTATCTTCAGAGAAGATACATTCCAACTCGGTTATAATCGAGTTTCACCTTCATCTCTTTGAATATCTCCATTGAATCCAGAGAATACTTTCTCTTTAAAGCTCAATCGAATCAAATCATATATCTCTCTTATCTCTTCAATCAAATTCCTAATTCCAGCTAAGAAGGTAAGAGAAATACAATCAAGAATAATCTCCTCTAAAAAATATCATATCATCTCTCTTGGTTGTCTCTCTCTATATTGGTTTATCAAAGTTCTTCAATCTAATAGGTTTCCTTTAAAATCTGCAGCTCACTCTTTCTCTTTAATGTCAATAATTTGATTTCCAAAAGATAGAGATAAAAGAAAGAGAAAAAGGGATGAAAGATTTCTCTCAATCCCTTAATCAATCTGTTCCAAAAACCTTCTTAACCGAGTCCTTTAATTCCCTCTATCAAGCTTTCCTTTTATAAAGAAAATTTCAAAATATTTCACTCTCTCATGCTTCATGTTCCTTTCCTTTATCTCTCTAATTCCCACACTTTCTATATCTCTTTCAAATATATTAAGATAAAGATGAAAGAAAGGGAAACAGTTAGTGGAGTTACCATATTTTGAGGCCAATGAATATCTTTCACGTGGTGGTTGTCAAAAGGGCAGGATCTGGTGGAATAGGGGCTATTTAACTCACGTGCATTTCCATATATAAGACCGTTGGATGAAGGCTGGTTAGTACGCGCGTCTGTGATCTTTCCATGCACCCTTTTATAATACATCATGTAACATGGGATCTAGTTCAGATTAAATCCCAAATAGCACCCGCGTTTGCCCAACATTGTACCACGGATAATCTGTACCGTCACATCTGGTCCCCGATATGTGCCACGTGTCTAGAGTGTGATTTGCTTCAATTTAATCAATTGACTCTGACCCGAAGTTTGACTTGGTCTATTTTGCTCACCCGGACTTCGATTCGACTCCCGTTTTCGCCTAAGGGTTCGTCTTAGACTCTACTTTCCATCCGAGCACTAATACTGATCATGAAATCAGAATCGCAAAATGACCAAAATACCCCTAGTATGCATTTCTCCGACTTTTATCCGTTTTGCACACATAACTCTGAAAAAGGTACCTGAGTAGAAAAAGAGGCAATTCATGAGAGTAACTTGCCCTAGATAGACTAACTTGTCCAAATTAAGAGACTAAGATGGGACATTTTCATGTCTCATCAGAGATACTATAAAATAAGTGCACAGAAATTAAATTTATCTATCAAATCACATCGAATATATTTATCGTGAGAAAAATGTCATCCTATCATACAAGATTAAGGCTTCATCCTAACCCTAGATTAGAGAAATTAGCTACTCATCACTAAAGAGGTCATAATCATGGTGGGATAAATCAGAAATAATAACATTAAAGAAAGAAAAAGATTCAGAGAAGAAAACACCTTTTTTCGTTTTTTTTTCTTCTGCGCAGCCAAACAGAACCTTAGGGAAAATTATTTTCTCATCTCCCCGGAAACGATTTCCAGGTGAGAAAATAATTTTCCTTCTCTGGTTTTTCTCTTTCCTTCTCTGTTTTCTCTTTCTAAACTTTCTCTTCCTCTATCTCTAACCAAACCAGAAACACTCTCTTTCTCTCTCTAACAGTAATGATAAAGAAAGAAGAAGAAAAAGATAATGAAATTTTATTTGAGTTTGATAAAATTGATTCAATCTCTCTCTACAGTATCTCTCTCTCTCTCTCTCTTAACTCTTTCTATCTAATCTTCTCTCTCTCACAAAGAGAAGAACTAAAATATGAAAAAGAAATAAAGAAAAAGAAATTCAAACTCTCCCTCTCTCTCTAGCTCTCGGGTTTGTCAATGGAGACCCATTCTCTCTCTCTCTCTAAACCTTTCTTCTTCCTGTTTCTGTTGTTTAGCTGTCCAGTCCTCATGGATAAGCTAAATCCTCTCCTTTTATTCCCAGCCGAGAGCTATTGTCATAACCCTCGAGTGATCTTTCCCAAAAATCGACATATCTCTCTCTCTAAAAACCTTCCTTCTCCAACTATTTCTTTCCAACTTCATCTATCCAGCTCTTGATCCTTTTTCCTTAATCAGAGAAAAAAAATCTCTTCTCAATCTTTCCTTCTCTCTCTCGGTTTCTTCTTTCTTTTTTTGGTTTTTTAAAAATCTGATCTTAACAAAAGAAGAAGAAAATTCCCTATCACAACACGTGAAGGTCTGCTGGGTAAAACAATTTCGTGCATGACGAAGCATTTTAGAAAGGTGCAACGACCGTTCGATCAGCACATGCGTGTTCACATCCGTCAGATCGTCTCGACCCATAATAATAAGTTGCCTTGCGTTACACCGGGTGAGTTTCAAAATAAATCCCGCTTAACTGCTCCGAGAATGCCCACCAGTTACCGAGAATATCATCGTACCATTACACGGGCACGCCACGTGTCACTAACTTTGACCTTCTTTTGACCCAACCTTTGACTTGATTTATTTTACTCATTCGGACTCCGTTTTGGACTCTGCTTTCGCCGGTGGGTTCGTCTTGGACTCTACTTTCATCTGAGTATCATCATTAGCCAAAATTACTGAACTCCTCAAAAGACCAAACTACCCTTTTGTGTCTCTTTCTCCCGTTTTTAACCACTTTCAGTGCTCAATTCCATAGAAGACACCTGGACAAGAGAAACAAGCAAATCATCAGAGTAACTGCTCGAAATTGACTAACTAGTCCGAGTTAAGAGATTCAGATGGGACATTTTCATGTCTCATCAATAGCTTACCTGTTAGAAGGAAAATAGGTAAATAAGATCTTGATGTTTCGGAAAAATACACATACTGTTATAACTGAAAGTCGCGGAAGCTATCGAACCTATCCTAGAAATTGATCCGATTATGAAGATTAATCGAAAAGCTAAGTCAAAATCAAATATGCGAACAGAATTTAACGAGGTTCGGCTTTAAAGCCTACGTCCTCGGGCGAACAAGAAATCTTTATTGAAGGATAGATGAAGACGACTAACACAACCCGCAAGTTCGTCCCAAGATGGTACCGTATAGAAATTAACCTTCTATACTAAATCTTCGACGACCGAGAAATTTAACACCGCTCAAAAACTATGAAAAATTTCTCTCACTCTTGCTCTCTCTCTAGCTCTCTAAAGAAGAGTTGTTGTTGCTTGTGTTGGTGATTTCACAAAGACTCAAGACCCCTATTTATATAGGATATCAAGCCCCATAAAAAAGGAACTTTGGTTTCTAAATTACTTAGGTTTCTAAATTTTGGTGTCAATTGCCAAACCGCCTATATCCAACTTTGGATATCCACCGACCATAGCCAATTAAACCGCCAATGTCCACTTTTAGAAACTTAGAAACTACCTCTCACAATTCTCCACCTCGTACACAATTTGATATACTTCAAATTTTGGACGAACACCAGGATACTCCTTGTAAGATATATCTGCTTCTTGTAACTTCATCCGACTGCACCATATGACCATGGTTGCCTACGTACCCTTTTACAGGATCAAGCCTACCGTAGTTCTACCAACCCTTCACATAAAGATTACCTTGTCGCCATTACGCCCTTTCGGGCAACTTAACACGAGCCGATTTGTAGCAATTCCAGGCAATGCTGAAACTTGCTACATGTCACCACTTTAGTCAACATGTCCGCGGGATTCTCATCTGTGTGTACCTTCATGAGAGAAACATCACCTTCCTCTATGACATCTCGTACAAAGTGATACCTGACATCGATATGCTTAGTGCGAGCATGATGAACCTGATTCTTCGCCAAGTGGATCGCACTTTGACTATCACACCATACATCTACGCTCTCCTGCTTAATCCCTAGATCATCCAGAAGACCCCACAACCACAATGCTTCCTTCACACCCTCGGCCATAGCCATATACTCGGCCTCCGTAGTAGATAAAGCAACTGTAGATTGTAACATCGATCGCCAACTAACTGGAGCACCATGTACCCTAAATACATAACCAGTAGTAGATCGTCTTCTATCTAGATCGCCAGCATAATCTGAGTCAACATAACCGCTTACCTGACATGTGTCTCCACCAAAGCACAAACCCGTATCAACAGTACCCTTCAAGTACCTCAAGACCCACTTCACAGCTTCCCAATGTGTCTTCCCCGGGTTTGCCATAAACCTACTAACCACACTGACCGCCTGTGAAATATCTGGACGAGTACACACCATAGCGTACATCAAACTGCCAACTGCACTAGCATACGGTACACGATCCATATGATCCTTCTCCACCGTAGTAGTGGGAGATTGTTTTCCCGAGAGCCTGAAGTGTGGTGCCAAAGGTGTTGACACCGCCTTCGCATTCTGCATCCCGAATCGAGAAACTACTCGTTCGATGTAACCTTTCTGATTCAAGTACAGTTTCTTACTTGACCGCTCTCTTTTAATCTCCATTCCCAGTATCTTCTTTGCAGCGCCCATGTCTTTCATCTCAAACTCTTGACTGAGTTGAGACTTCAACTTATTTATCTCCACCATGCTTCGAGAAGCAATAAGCATGTCATCCACATACAAAAGGAGATAAATAAAGTCACCTTCGCGAAGCTTCTTGATGTATGCACAACAATCATAGTCACTTCTGCGAAAACCATGTTTTAGCATGAAAAAATCAAATCGTTTGTACCATTGGCGAGGGGATTGTTTCAATCCGTAAAGAGATTTCCTCAAACGACATACTTGATTTTCTTTGCCCTCAACCTTGTATCCCTCTGGTTGAGCCATATAAATTTCTTCTTCCAAATCTCCGTGCAAGAAGGCGGTTTTAACATCGAGTTGTTCCAGCTCAAGATCACTATGAGCAACAATACTCAATAGCACCCGAATAGAAGTATGTTTCACGACCGGTGAGAAAATCTCATTGTAGTCGACCCCTTCTTTCTGTGCATAACCCTTGGCCACTAGTCTTGCCTTATACCTTGTACCCTTGATCTCGGAAGAATCCTCTTTCTTCTTGTACACCCATTTACAACCAATAACAGACTTACCTTCGGGCAATGGGACAACCTCCCATGTCTGAATCTTGTGAAGAGACTCCATCTCTTCTTGCATAGCAACCAACCAACTCTCTCTTTCCGCCGCGGTGATAGCTTGTTTGAAGGTGACCGGCTCGTCGTCTTCCACCGAGAGTGCATATTCAACCACATTTGCCTGCCCGTAATGCCTAAGAGGTTTGTCTGACCCTAACCTCTGTACCGGCTTATATAACCGTTTCGGCCTAGTGTGTACCGAAACATCCTGCTGTTGTTGTTGTAAAACTTGTGTACCTTCCCCTTGAACCTCCTCATGATCGGGTTCATCAATTTCCTCATCCTGAGTATTATCCTGATGCTCCACCTGATCATGATTCCTAGAAACCCGTTGGTCTTCGATTTCTACTTCCACTACTTGAGCTTTAGTAGACCCAACATCACCACAACTAGGCACCGTAGCTTTCGCCATAGCTACAATAGATGACTCATCAAACACCACATCTCTGCTGATTACAAACTTCTTGTCTTCCGTACACCATAGCCGATAACCCTTGACTCCTGTAGCATATCCTAAGAAAATTGCCTTCTTTGCTCTATTGTCAAGTTTGTTACCTTTAACATGGTAATAGGCCGTACATCCGAAAACCTTAAGTCTCCCGTAATCTGCATGTTCACCTGACCACACCTCGTAAGGTATGCCGCCATCTAAAGAAGAATGTGGAGACCTGTTCACAATATAACAAGCTGTAGCAACAGATTCTGCCCACCATTCTACGCCTAATCCCGAATTGGAGCGCATACATCTAGCCTTCTCAAGTAGTGTACGGTTCAATCTCTCTGCGACTCCATTCTGCTGAGGTGTGTTTACTACTGTCCAGTGCCTCACAATGCCTTCCTGATTACAAAACTCCTTGAATGCCCCATCCGTGTACTCGGTCCCATTATCCGACCTTAACGTCTTCAGCTTTCGACCAGTTTTGTTCTCAACCATTGCTTTCCACACCAGGAATGTGTTGAATACCTCATTCTTATGCTTTAGAAAATAAAGCCAGACAAATCTTGAATGATCATCAACGAATGTAACAAAATACCTGGAACCACCCTTGGAAGGTAACTTTGCCGGTCCCCAGACATCGGTGTGTACGTAGTCTAACACCTCTTTGCTCCTGTGCTTGCTTGTAGCGAACGTCACCCTGTGTGCCTTCCCGAACACACAATGCTCACAAAACTCCATGCAAGGCTTCTTCATGTCCTTCAACAAGCCTTTCCCGCACATCAGAGATAGACCCTTTTCTGACATATGCCCAAGGCGCATATGCCAAAGCCTCGTACTAGCCGTTGGATCCCTTCCACTGATTCCTACTGCTACATCTCCAGTAATTGTTGTCCCCAAAAGTTTGTATAAATTACCGTAACGAGTACCTCTCATTACCACCAAAGAACCCTTAACGACTTTTATGGAGCCATTCTCTATAATTATCTTACAGCCGTTCCGCTCCAACACACCAAGGGAAATTAGATTTTTCCGCAAATCGGGTATGTGTCTTACGTCCGTCAATGTTCTCACCACTCCATCGTGCATCTTGATCCGTATTGTTCCGAGTCCCACAGTTTTACATATACTATCATCACCCAGTATAACTGTACCACCATCTATACTCCTATAGGTAGTAAACAACTCCCTATTTGGACACATATGGTGTGACGCCCCTGAATCAAGCATCCACTTATCGAAGATTTTCTCAGACACCTCTGTCACCGAGAAACATTCATCCGCCTCTTCTGACACATATCCCGCCTCTTGCATCTCTTGTTTCTCCTTGTAGCCTTCGTTCTTTTGCTTCAACTTTCTCTTTGGACAAGCCGCTTTAAAGTGGCCAAGCTCACCACAACTAAAGCACGTTTTCTTGAAAGAGCCTCTAGATTTGGATCTAGATTTCCCGCCCTTTCCCTTTCCCCTTTCATTACTCCTCCCCCTCGTTACAAACAACCCTTGTGCTTGTTCCTTGTCTACTCCACCCGACGCCATACTGCTAGTAGCAACCTTACGAAGGTCATCCGCTAATAGCGAATTTCTCGTCTCTTCCATGCTTAAACTGTCACCAACAAGCATCAAAGTTTGAACAAGGTTCTCATAGGATTTAGGCAATGAAAGTAACAATATGAGGGCTTGGTCCTCATCCTCAACCTTAACATCAATATCCTTCAAATCTGAGATAATCCTGTCAAACCTATTCACATATTCCTGAATAGAAGAACCCTCTTCCATTCTACATGTGAATAATTTGGATTTTAAGTAGACCCGATTTGTTAAAGTTTTCGTCATGAAACTGCTTTCTAGCTTTAACCACACACCCGCCGCCGTTGTTTCTTCGTCTACTAGGAACGCCACGTCCCTCTCAAGACACAACATAATGGTAGCCCGTGCTTCGAGATCTAACTCTTCCCAATCCTCATCTGACATATCTCCTGGTTTCTTTCCCGTCAACGTCTTGTGTAATTTCTGCGAGATTAACAGATTCTTCATCTGCATCCGCCAATAAGAAAAATCGTTTTTCCCATTGAACTTCTCTATCTCATATTTCCCTGCTTTGACCGTACCACTTCTCGATCCCATCTTCTCTTCGTTCAATCTCAACAAGGCTCTGGTACCAATTGTTATAACTGAAAGTCGCGGAAGCTATCGAACCTATCCTAGAAATTGATCCGATTATGAAGATTAATCGAAAAGCTAAGTCAAAATCAAATATGCGAACAGAATTTAACGAGGTTCGGCTTTAAAGCCTACGTCCTCGGGCGAACAAGAAATCTTTATTGAAGGATAGATGAAGACGACTAACACAACCCGCAAGTTCGTCCCAAGATGGTACCATATAGAAATTAACCTTCTATACTAAATCTTCGACGACCGAGAAATTTAACACCGCTCAAAAACTATGAAAAATTTCTCTCACTCTTGCTCTCTCTCTAGCTCTCTAAAGAAGAGTTGTTGTTGCTTGTGTTGGTGATTTCACAAAGACTCAAGACCCCTATTTATATAGGATATCAAGCCCCATAAAAAGGAACTTTGGTTTCTAAATTACTTAGGTTTCTAAATTTTGGTGTCAATTGCCAAACCGCCTATATCCAACTTTGGATATCCACCGACCATAGCCAATTAAACCGCCAATGTCCACTTTTAGAAACTTAGAAACTACCTCTCACACATACATATCTTATATGGGTATTAAGCATGAATACATGAGTACATAAATAAAAGGGAGATTTGCTGTTTGGACTCCCTTTCTTATAATTGACTTGTTGTTTGGACTCCCTTTTTCCAGTGTTGCACTTTGGACTCCCTTTTTGTTAAATATAACATTTTAAAACTAGATGACAGAAAAAAGTACTATTTTGCCCTCTACTAACCTAACCCACTCTTTCTTTCTTTTTTTTTTTTTTTTTTTTTTTTTTTTTTGTTGAACACTCTTTCTTTCTTTCTCTCTCTCACTAGAATTCTGAAAATTGAATACCAACAAACAAATCATGAATTTAGTTTATCTTTTGGTGGGTGTAATTGTTGTTGCATGGGAAGAAGAGAAGCCACTTGTGATGGAGGTTCGGGTGAGTATTTTCTTCACGTCACTTTGTCACACTGATGTTTAGTTCTGCGAAGCAAAGGTTACACCTTTTATTTCATTTCGAGAGAGAGAGAGAGAATAAGAGAAAGAGATACTCAGTAGTGGAATTAGTTTTTTTTAGGGTGGTCTTATAAATCTCATGCTAATAAAACAAAAAAAACTATCAAAATTTTAGAGGGTCGACCCCCATGAAGCAGGAGGGTAAGAAATTAAATCATCAAAACCAATGGTTCATTATAGGAAAATAACCAAAATCTGATCCAGAATCTGATTTTTTCCCCCCCAAAATTTGATAGGTTGTTTAGGATTGTTGAGGGTGTTGGTGAAGGAGTAACAAAGGGTGAACCAGGAGATCATGTTCTTCCTGTAATTAGAGGAGAATGTAAGGAATGTCACAGTTGTAAACTTAAAGTACGAACTGAAAAGTTTGGGTGAACATCAACCATAGGGTATGAAACGATTTGACGAAGATCAAACTTGGGAATTGTGAATATATCTCCCATAGTAAACTTTGGAAACAAGTGTAATGAGAATGAGATGGTATCAGACTTGTATTGAAACCCAAGTTTAGAGAGAGAAAGTGAGGGATTGGAGAAATTTTCTTTGGACTATGCAATTGAGTTAAATAAATTAAGGGGTCCAAATTGCAATATTAATTGTGTAAGGGTAAAGTTGGAATTTTTTTTAAGTATAACTTTAGAGATAGAATATTCTCAGAATATTCCGTCAAAAGGGAGTCCAAAGTGCAACACTGGAAAAAGGGAGTCCAAACAGCAAGTCAATTATAAGAAAGGGGGTCCAAACAGCAAATCTCCCTAAATAAAAACCAGGTCTAATATGTCTTTGTACAGCGACTGGTCGTTCATTCCAAAAATTTAGAGGTCATCCAGTTCCATTCTCATTAGATGTAGAAATCCATGATTTTTTGAAGTTGTGTTATTAACGTTATAAATAATGGCACTTATGTTAGTTTGTATGGCTTATAGGGTGTATAAGTGTCTATAAGATAGTTCTAAGGTTGTTATGAACATATTTCATTCTAATGATGTTTCAAAGCTAAATTATGTATGATGTATGATTTTCTATTGTACTCATGTAATCATGTTGTTTCAAAAAAAATGAACCTGCAGACTATTATTTTACTTACTTGAGCTATGCAAAATAATATTTTCTATTAATTAAGAAGGTATGCATCCTCCTTGAAACAGACACATTGACTAATCAATTTTCAGTAGTGGTGGCTAATGTGTTGCGTCAGTCCAGAAACAGATCGTCAAAACATGTTTATAAGGAAACACAACACGATACGAAAGGAAGAACACGTGTCGTGTTGATCCGTCACGACGAGTCAATCGAGTCGGGTCGTGGTGTGTCGGGGATTTTAAATCCCCAGACACGTCAACAACGACCCATTAGGATTGGCAACACAACCCACCACGACCATGATAAACCTTTAGAAACAAGTTAGTTTTATGGGTTAATTTTGGGTTGCCCCACAATTTGTGACCATTCACCGTTTTGGGAGGTTTGACATAGTTTGGGGGCTAAATAAGAAACCCAGACACTTACGAACGCTAAATGGGAAATCTAGACACTTACATAAGCCAAATAGGAAGCCCAGATACTTATCGGAATTAAAACGATGAGTTAGTCACAAATTATGGGTAAAACGAAATTAACCCAATTTGATTTGTGGACATCATTTTTTGATTTGTCGGACACACGCTTTTTTTTATTAGCTATTGATCTTAAATATTGGTTAGTTTTGAAGTCACATTTCATTACATATGTGCTGCAATCAATTTCTTAAATATGGTCAAGAGGAACATAGATACTCAATACAAACTCGAAAATTCTATCGGCATCTAAGTAAATTTTGATTATCATATCAAATAAACATGAGAAGAATATTTAACCGTGAAAACATTCTTCAACGTGGTTAGCAATATTAGGGTTATCAAATACAAACCATAAAATGCACAATTCATTTCTAGCTTAGTTGGTGAAGGGTTAGATTTTAATATTGAGTGCAAGGGATCGAGTCCCACCCACAACATTCTTTTCTTAATTAACAAAAAAAAAATACAAACTATAAAATGCACATTGAAGGTATCCGTTCATTCAATTTCTTTTTTTTTTGTTGAAGAGGTTCATTCAAAAACTTAGATCAAACTATTAAACAAAAGGGACCTTTTCAAAATAGGGGTACAATAATTATTATAAAATAAAAAATTTCCATACATGTCAGCATGAAAAAATTGTTACATTTTTCAAAATCCAAATTCAAGGCTAACATATTTCGCTATGGTCGATGTTTTAGGAAATAAAGAAATCTTGCGGGTATAAATTTTTGGGTGGAAACAAAATAGTTTTTCTAACTTTTTGTTTTCTCCAAACATCACCCACTCTTAATCTCTTTTTACTTCTCAATTTCTTCTTCCCCCGTCTTCCCCTCCCACTTACACCATCAACTACGACGACCTTTACCATCAACTCCGCTAACCTTCACCATCAACTCTCGCGAGTTACATATCAACTCCGGCCGACATTGTCTTTCTCTATGATGTTCATAATGGTTAACAGTTGGATGTGTTTCCTTGTGAAGTTGGAGTGTCAAAGTAGCGCCGGACATTATTTCTCTAAAAACATTTGTTACCGCTATAACAAATCATCGTGTTCTGCTCCAACTGAACTTGTCACCAGTACTGTTGTCTCTCTCTGAAAGAAATAAAATTGAGTTCATTTCCCTTTCAAGGAGAAAGTGAAAAAAAAGACGAAATTTGATTCTTGTCCTCAAATGTAACAGAGGCACATGTTGTGAAATCTTTTGTTGTTGTTTGTAGATTTTATTTGTAAAATTAGAGTTTCGGATTATTTAAAGAGCACATCTAAAGAAGTAAAAGGGAATGAGAGATTTGAATGGCCGTGGAGTATGAATGTTGCGAGGCGGGGTTCTATTGTTTCCCAAAACATTGACCATTCAATATATACACAATGCATTAAGGATTTATGAATAAAATTACTAAAATGATATCAACCATATTTTAGTTTTTGTTGTGTAAATCTAAATATAAGATTATTTATATGCGATGTCTAAAATAGCAAACTAAAATTTACTCAGGGGCCAAGGCGATATAAAAGTTATCATTCATTATAAACACTTACAGTGACTTTTGTAAAAAAAGAAATTTTTGCACGGCCGGATGATTCCAAACCATATGGTGCAAACATAAGGAGAAAAAAAGATGGTAGAGAACAAAGGAAAAAATGTTGGAAGGGAAGTTTTATAGGGGCCTCTCGTAAGTGTTATAGGCGTCTCCTTCCTTCACAAGATTCCTCTCAAATTTGCCTTCAGGGAGGCGCCTATAACACTTACATAGGCGCCTTTAAAACTAGCATATCGGAAACCTTGGAGTTTCAAAATGATGGAACTCCCAAACTGAAAATGGTTTTTCTAACTTTAGAAGTTGTGTTGACGCCCAACATAATTGCTGTAGGCACCCTTTTACATCCAAAATTTGAGAAGGCCTTGTGCATAAATGAGGCGCCTACACCAATTATGTTAGGCGCCCCCTTCTTCCTTTAACTATGTGATCTATATTGGGTGCCTAAAGATTTTGACCAAATCATTACCTTGGTTTCCATTATTCATTGGACATCTCTCCTATATACTCAGGCCCGCTTTTACTTTTGACATTTTGCGTTGCCGGACTGAGCAATCCGAGACCCACGGACCAGACCGTTCAAGTACCCTGGAACTTGACTAGTCCATGGGGCTGCTCAGTACGAAACCCACAGACCAGGCAATCAGAGTGTCATGGAACTTGACTAGTCCAGGGGGGGGGGGGGGCACGAAGAAAGAATCACCCCTACCAAAAAAAAAACAGGAGCGCCTATAGGCACTCCCTATTCATATTAAGAGCATGTCCAACCCCAGCCGGGCTGAGGCCATAAATTCAAATTTATGGCCTCAGCCCCCCGCTCCAAGCCCAGCCACTTGGAGCGGAGACTGGGGTCGGCCATTCAGTCGCCCCTAACATTAGGGGCGACTGAATGGAGGCCCCAAGTGACCGTTGGGGCCCCAACGGTCACTTGGGGGACAGATCTGGCCGTTGGTTTATCCAACGGCCAGATCTGTTTGTTTTTTTTATTTTTTTTTAAACAATTAAAAATAATTAAAAAATTATAAATAACTTAAAAATCAAAATACATTTTTTGTAATTCTAATTAGTTTTAATTTTTTTTTTTTAAATTCTAGAAAAACATAAATATTAGTAATTAAAATACATCCCACCAAATGTCGGTCCCCGAATATATTTTTTTTCGAAAAATAGTTCAAACACGTATTTTATATATACATAAAATCACACACGTTTTTCGCACACCAACTAAAAGTGCACACACGCGTTTCCCACATGAACAAATTTTCGGCCTCAAGAGAGGCGGGGGTTGGAGCTGAATTTTAGAGGCTGAGCTGAGGCCAATAATTTTGGGTGAAAAAGTGGTTTTTTCGGCCTAAGACAGGCTGGGATTGGACTTGCTCTAACGGTGTATTCCGTGATGCAGAGCATCTCTTACCTCTTTGGAAAGTGGAGCAAAATAATGGCTCAACAAACGTACAGCAGAAACTTGTTGAAGTAAAGCTGCCATAACATTGTGTCTTGCAGAGAAAAACTTTTTCTCTCTCTCTCTCTCTCTCCGAAAAAACGCCCCAAAAAAACGAAAGAAAACACAACAGAGGAAACTGTAGAAAGAAAGAGAGAGAGAGAGAGAGAAACTCTCATATTTCATTTTCTTCGTGTCCTGTCTGCTCTCTCTCCGTATCACGTGTTCTATCATCTACAATCACGTGAGGTCCTCTCTCTCAAGTCTCACCCAAACTCCATACATCACCATCATTACTACTTTCTCTCTCTAAAACAGTAAAAAACTCTCTCTAACAACAATCTTCTCTTTCTCTCTCTAAAAGTAGGCATTTCATTTCCCCGCCTAAAAAGAAATCTTTTCCAGAAAGGAGGATTCAGATTTTCCAAGCTTCATTTTTTCAGTTCAAACGTCAGAAGCTTTTTTTCTTTTTCATGGCAGATTAGAGTTTTTTTTTTAAGAGAGAGAGAGAGAGAGAGAGAGAGAGAGAAACTACAGTTTTCAGTACTATTACTACTACTGTTATTATTACTTCTTTGGATTTGTTAGGTTTCATATGGTTTGAGTAAAATGGGCTGCTTCCAGTCCAAAACCAGTCACCTTCAATCACCTGATGAAGGAGGTTCTTTACCAACTGAAAAACCAGATCTAGCTAACGGAGACCATATTGATGAAGATCAAGTTCCTGTTTTCAAAGAGTACGGACTATCTGAACTTAGAAATGCAACTAATGGATTCAGTTCCGATCGTATTGTATCTGAAAGTGGTGAAAAAGCTCCTAACGTTGTTTACAAAGGAAAGCTTGAAAATGGTCGATTAGTAGCTGTTAAACGATTTTCAAGACAATCTTGGCCTGATTCTCAACAGTTTGTGGTGAGTTCTTATCTTTTTTTTCTTTTTCCATTTTTAGGTTTGATTTTTGAGTTTTCAAGTTATTCTTGATTAGGCTAATAACTCCATTTTTGGTATAAATTTGATTTTAGGCGGAAGCTTCAGGGGTTGGAAAAGTACGGCACAAGAGATTAGTAAATTTGATTGGATGCTGTGCTGAAGGAGATGAACGGCTGTTAGTAGCTGAATTTATGCCTAACGATACTCTTTCTAAGCATCTCTTTCACTGTATGAGATCTTCATTTTTAAAATTTGATTGATTTTTATATCTCAAGTTGCTTTTGAGTTGAAAACTAGGGTTTACAAAGTCAGAAACTTAGGGCATGCTGTTCTTTGTGTCTAAGTTAGTGTTTTTCAGGATTTATTTTACTGTGCTTGAAGTGCGATTGGGTATCCGACTATCCGAGTGATTTTGGTCACATTAGTTAACTTCTTTAGCAATTGTAGTCTAAGATTTGTCATTGAATGTCTTGATTTAAATGCTTTTCTATAGATTTCAGTTGTTTGCTGATTTCCAATTCTTTGTTCTTCAATTTTGTTTCATCCTTTACCCATTAAAGGAGAAAATGCAAAGAACAGAAAACTAAAAGTAGGAATCCGTCTGTGTTTGTGGCTTGTTTGATGTTGATGGTAATGTGTGTTTGTTTTTGTTTCAGGGGACAAGCAGCCATTGCCATGGGTAATGCGATTGAGGGTTGCAAATTTTATTGCAGAGGCACTTGATCATTGTAATACTCAGAATCGGAATATCTATCATGATCTGAATGCATATAGAGTTCTCTTTGATGAGGTATATACCATATGAAAAAAGTCACCAATTTATACTGTTATATGTAAATATTTTGTACTGTAGCTTTGAATTAATTGCTCGAATCTTGAAGCAGTTCTGGTTCTTCGTATGTAAAATTTTGCCTGTTCCTTATCATGCACATCCTTTTGAAGTGAAAGTTTGCATATGTGACGTATGAGATACATTATACAAACCAAGTGTATGTGTATATGTATGTGTTCACTCATTCTTTCTTCATCTTACTTAATGTATTCACTTCATGATGTTTCAGTAGTGACCAGTGACTTCATGTAGTTATTGGAATAGAATTTTGTGATTCTCCTCTGAAGTTTTATGTTCTCTTAATTTTAAATATCGATTTATCTGGGAGTTCTTTAGATGGCCCTAATGAAGCATTATAATTTAAGATTGCCGAGGAACATGTTTTGTATGGATGCTATATAGCAGAGGTTTTAGCGATTTTGTAAATTAATTTTCATTTCAGGAAGGAGATCCTCGTTTGTCTAGTTTCGGCCTAATGAAAAATAGTCGAGATGGGAAGAGCTACAGCACAAATCTAGCTTATACTCCTCCAGAATTCTTGAGAACAGGTAAGCTCACAAATATCATTTACACTATGCAAGTCGTGTTGGTGTTTTGAATATCTTATGGAGTTTTGGTCCGTCTACTTTTGCAGTACTTCCCTATCTTTTGTTTCAAGTCCAAACAAGCTTTAATTTAGCTTGCAAAATTATGAATGATTAGTGTCTAATTTCAAATTCCACTTACTATTACGAGCATAGGTTGTCGGTGAATGACCTTCATTTATTTGTATGACACACTACAAGAATTAGCATTGAGTTTGTTGGTAGATGACCTTCACAGGAATAGTCCAAAGTTCTCGTGATTAATGCCTTACTTGTAGTTTGACTATGTCTATATTGATACGGTATTGCCATCAAGTATTCAATGTTTGACTGTTTGTGTCTTTTTTTTTCCTAGGCTTTGTCACACATCATTGAAGTTTAATTTGACTATCTATACGACTATATTGATTATATAACCTACATGTTTGAAATGGGCAAACGTTTCTCTTCTTTTTCACCTCTAATTTTGAAACACCTCTAGCTAAATGTTTTTATAAATACCCAGAGTTCTGAATAGTCACACTGTTACAATTGGTCTAAGCTTGTGTTCGTTCTTTTTGAAGATCCCTCTGCATCCGGCTTTTTTTTATGTACTTCAACAGTTTGAGATGTTGCACACACTTGCCCCTCTAGTAGAATCAGAGCTTAAAACAAATTTTCTCCTCAAATTCAGACCTACTTCTTTAGCGAGAAACGCATGTATTCGATTTGAAAACTTGTTGTAGGATATAACTTCATTGGGAGGACAAACGACGCAACAATTAAAACTTGACTTAGAGCGCAACTTGATTTTGAGTCCAAAATCAACTTGTTTGTGTTTTACCTCCTGACCTCCACTTCACCACCACACCTGACCACCACATCACACTTTCGACCGTTACCACCACCACCGACCACAACTAATCTCTGTCTCTCTCGTCAAATTCTCTATCTCTCTATTCCTGCAAAGGGAAATGTTCCTTCGCTGGAACCCCTTTGTCTGAGAAGGAGACAGATTGCCCTTCTTAGACGAAGGGGTTTCCGTGAAGGGAACCCTTCCCTTTGCCAAAATAGATGGAGATGACAAAGAGAGAAAATTGGTGGTGGTGGCTGTGGCCGATGGTGATAGTGATGGTCGGAAATGGTGGTGCTGATCGGGGTTGGTGGTGAAGATGAAGATTAGGGGGTAAAACACAAACAAGTTGAAATCTGGATTTCTAAGTCAATTAGGGTCAAACTTGATTGACCAAAGTCTACATGCCCCGGAACCAAAGTTGGATGTTACAAAGCAATGGCCTAATTATATTACTTTCAGACTTCAGTTTCTCAAAAAACAAATACCGGCTATGGTTGTGATCCAGTTGTTAAATATAAAGGATCATGAAAGTGGATCACCTAAGAGGCATAAAGACTGAGGACACGAGAGTTTCGTTAGGGGGTGTGGAGAACAATTATTCTGGATAATCCGGAAAAGTTCTCTTATCGGTTACCTGGTTCTTTTTTGCATTTTTCTTGTCTTCTCTATCTTATAAACTAGTATGGGTAGCGGATCAAGAGGTTAGGAAGGAGGAATAGTGAGATTTCTTGCAGTGGAGGAAAAACCTTTCCTGGTTAACACAAAAATGTAAGAGTGGTCATTGAAGGGAAAATCTCAGAAGAAGTCAAATGCGGCATGTACTGTGCGTAACCTTTTACCATCTGTTTTGTGAAGTTACAAATGCTGGCATGATAAGGTTTACACCTTAAATCAAATCATACCTCAGTCTCTTGCGCAGTGAGAAGCTGTGATTTGTTTCTAGTTGTAATATCTTCATTTCTCCCTAGAACAACGTCAATTTTCAAGATTTGCGTTTTGCAGTTTGTTCGGTAAATTATTATATGATGGTTTTGAATCAATCATTGTTAGACTTGACTTTGGGTGCTAAAATTTTGCAGGTAGAGTTATCCCTGAGAGTGTGATTTATAGTTATGGAACCGTTCTTCTAGACCTTTTAAGTGGGAAGCATATCCCTCCAAGCCATGTAAGAAACATCAACTCCATTTATTTCCCCACCTTCTAAACCAAATAATATGCTTCCCACTTCTTAGTATTGTCTAGTTTCTTCTAGTTGTCTTTTTAACACTTATGAATTCATCAGGCCTTGGACTTAATAAGGGGGAAGAATGTATTGGTTGTGATGGACTCATCCTTAGAAGGACAGTATGCTAATGAAGATGCTACAAAGTTGGTTGAACTTGCTTCGAAATGTCTTCAGTCTGAGGCTAGAGACCGACCAACTACCAAATTTCTTCTTACAGCAGTAGACCCTCTTCAAAAGCAGACAGATGTAAGTAATTTATCACTAGGTTTGGTATTGAATATATAACCCTCTACTTAATTTGCACACTTTTGGACCATCAGGTGACCTCATTTGTTCTAATGGGCCTCCAAAAAGCAGCAGCAGCAGCACCCTTACCCGCCTTGCTTTCTCCGCTTGGAAAGGCTTGTGCAAGGATGGATCTTACTGCTGTGCATGATATCTTGCTTAAAACAGGTTACAAGGATGAAGAAGGTGCTGAAAATGAGGTGAAAATGAAGCTTCCTGTGGCTATTTTTCTTCCTACCCTATAGCATGATAACAATTTCCTCCATAATGAATGAAACCGTATTTCTCCTCCCAATTTACACTATCTAAAATTAATGAGTCGGTTGCGGTTGTCCACTAATATCTATAACATCGTTTTATATGAATTGAATAGTTTTCCATTAGCTAGTTGTACTTATTCATTGCAATTTCATATCTCGTTTGTGTATTTTGCTAAGATTATGCTCCTGTTGTGAAGCTTTCCTTTCAAGAATGGACGCAGCAGGTGCAAGAGATGTTAAATACAAAAAAATTTGGAGATATTGCATTTAGAGACAAAGATTTCAAGAGTGCCATTGATTATTACTCGAAGGTATAATCAGTTCTCTTTTTTTTTTACTGCAAAGGGCTTGTACTTCTTACTTTTAAAGGTCAGCCTGACCTTTTTGGCCCGAGCAGAGACAAACATGGACCACTAGCTGCAACGGTTTCATAGGGTGACATATACGAGTTTCCGCCAAGTTATTTTTACCGCTCTTGCTAACCCTGCATTCATATATTTAGTTTTTTTTTGTCAATGTGGGGATTCACACTCTACCTTAATTGTCTTTTTTCAAAAATAGATGCTGATTTTTGAATAATGATGTATTTTCCATCTACAAATACAGTTAGCAGTGATGATGCCAGTTCCATCAGCTACTGTTTTCGCAAGGCGAGCACTATCGTACCTGATGAATGGGCAACCAGAACTTGCTCTGCGTGACGCAATGCAAGCTCAAGTATGTATGCCTGAGTGGCCGACTGCATTCTACCTACAAGCTCTTGCACTTTCGAAACTTGGAATGGAAACCGATGCTCAAGATATGCTAAACGATGGAGCTACATTCGAAGCAAAGAAACAGAATAGTTGGCGAAATTGAGAACCCATGTAGTTCTCTATCTCTTTCTCTCTCTCTCTATCTCTCTAAGTAGGGTTTAATCTCCTTCGGTTCTCTGACAACTTCTGTTCATGCTCCTAATGAGACTTAAGATTGAAGCACATATATGCTGTTAACAAAATAGTTAGAATAATGTATAAAGTTGCTTTAAGAATATAGAAATAAGTAGTCTAGAATTATGAATCATATTTCACTGTTTGCTTACCTGGTTCTCTTTCTATCTTTGAACTCCTAGTTTTCTAATGGAAGTGTTCAACTCTTGTGCTCGGTTGGAGAAAGAACAAAACTTGTTTGGGTGGTAGTAACCTTGCATTTAACGCCTTATAGCTATGTTATGAGGCTAGCCAATTTTGTTGCCAATAAGCAACCAACCGTAAGGGCTAAGACATTTGCATGTCTTTTTTCTGAAACGTAATCCACTGCAACTTTTATCTTATTTATTTGGGTATAACTTGTAAAGAAAAGATGCAAATGAGTCTTTGTTGTAGTGGGTTTTATCCCCCTCTTATCTCTTTTAGGTCTTGATCCCGGTAGAAGTATCTTGTTCGTCACTTGCAACAGTCGTACTTTTTTTTTTTAAATTGTTCAGCGTGTGCCTCGAACCGTTGACCTTTAAAGTAGAAGATTATACCTCTTACCATTGCAACCAAAGGTTGTGCCAGACCACTTGTGTTGTATATCTAGAATTTTGGAATGTCTAGAAGAATGGACTAACATGTATCATACCATTTTAAATCAATAAGTATAATATAATGTGGACTTTTTAATAAAGAAAGGAAATAAAAGAAAGTCACTCTCTCTGAACAAAGAAATAAAAATAAGAAAACAAGAAAATTTAAACGTGCTAACTGGTCAAGAAAACAATTTTATAAAGATTTCATGGTTTGACTCATGAACAAGTCAGCATTTCCTCAAGTGGTTGTGAGAGAGAGAGAGAGAGAGAGAAGAAGAAATTTGGAAGCAGATTTCCCAATAGAAAATCTAGCCACCCTATTAGTAAGGTAAGATCTTAATCTTCTTTTCCCTGTTTATAGTGAAAAATAATACTACTATCTTGATCTTAAAACTATTTTTCATATCTTGTCTGGAAATTAACAATTCTTTTGTGCTTTCTAATTTGAAAATAATGATCAGAGACTCAAAACTTTGATGATTGATATGTTTTTATAATGGAATTAAGGAATCATACATGTAAATCTGTTTGAAAGTAATGAGCATGAATCAAACAGTTCATGAGCATATCATATCAGAGTCCCATAGTTATGAAAACATAGTAGAACTGAAAATATAACAAGACCTAGTAGTAGACATTTGCATATGATCATTTCCAATTTTCCATATATACTTCTTAGAATATTATGGTTGGGTAGGGTTCATACCTGAATTTTAGGCTTCAATAGGAAGGGAACGACCTCCTAATAGGAGATGCATATGAACAAGGCCAATACTTGGTGCTGAAAACATGGGCAGGATAGATAGGTGAAAATCGGCTCGAAGATGGAGAACACCCAGCAGTCATGGGTATGCTTATTACCTTGAAATTGGCTTGTAAGGGGAGGGATTTTGAGGTGATGCATATAAGCACTCCATGCTTGATAGCAAAAACATGAAGTAGAATACGGAGGGAACCTACAAGTATATCTGCATATGACCATTCCCATTCCCATACTTATGAGAAAATGGGTACGATTGGCACCTGATAATCGTCCTGAAAGTGGAGGGAACATGACATTTTCATATTGCATACGATCAAATCCGTAATTTGAAGTTATTACTTGGATTAATACCTGAAAATTGGCTTGGCAGAGAATGGAATGCTAGTGATGCATATGACAACTCCGTACTTGGGAGTCCACCACCTCTTGGTGTAGTGCTTGGACACCCACTCCGGTTTGATCCCGTGGAAGTGGAAATCCAGGATTTATTGAAATTGGGTATGAATAACATAGAGGTAGATTAGTTGGGCTTTAAGCCCATTAGGGATGATCTTTAAGGGCAGATATACATGGCCTTTATAGTGTTCCATTCACTCCAGGAATCAGGCAGTTATAGTGTTCCATTCACTCCAGTCCAGAAATCTTGATGTCTCTTTCTATTATCTCTTCATGATGTATCAATGTCTTGTAATGACAACTCTTGTAGTCCAGTTCCAAAAAAAAAAATCTCCATACTAGGCAATGCAAACATGTTAGATGCCATGGTTCATACCTAAAAGTCGTTCTTTAAGGAGGAAGCAAAGACGAAAACATCGGTGATGATTTTTCTTGATGATCGGCTTGAAAGGGGAGCAAACCCAGCAGTTCATACACCCATGACAAATCCGATATTTGTGAAAACATGGGCAGGATTCATAATGAAAATTTTCATACTTGTAATGAAAAATTGGGGACTTGTATCTCAAAATCAACTTCGAAGGGGGCTAGAATTGAGAGTAAAGTACGCATACGAGGAATCCGTAGTTACAGAAGCATGAGGAGGATATATTACATGTCAATCGGCTCCAAAGGGGAAATATCATATGACAGTTGTAAAAATCAATAGCTTGTCTGTCCCTTATTTTACTCATACTAGCAGCTGTCTTCCTTTGCACTTTAGGTTATGAAATTCATATCTGAGTTTCAGTTCCGGCGCTACAATGGAAAATTTGATTTTCCAGCACAACAACACCATGTTGATCATAGAAGAGGAAAGAAATTATCCATAAGCTCGATAAATGGTAACATCCGACCAGATCCAAAGTTGCCCTTTTGCACCCGAGTGAACGGATATGGTTTAATACCCGGACTAGTCCGGATGCATTAGGCGGTCGGCCTTAGGTTATAGCACCTCTGAGAGTCGGGTTGATGAGCCTGGTTTTGCAAATGGTAACAGTTTCTGTTCGGATCGTTGGTAAATGGACGCATATTATATTTAAAATTGAGACAGGTAAATGGAACTTAGCTAAGGAATCACAGTTTGGGCGAGCTTGCTCTAGCCTAAAAATATTACGGGCTTGGGCAGGCCAGGACATCAATTTACATTTATGGCCAGCCAGATTTGGTCCAACAAACTAATCGGGTACTCGAATTCTTTTCCATGTTCCCAAGAAAGGCCAAGCCCACGCGTGGCCGGTACAATCTGATTGCCATCCCTCCCCAGAATTAGGTTGGATTTTAGGAGAGGGCTATATGATTGGGAGTTGGAGGAGGCAACTCGTCTTTTAAACGACTTAGAACCGTTCTGCCTAACCAGTCGTCCGGACGCTAGGATATGGATTTCAAACCCGGATCCGGGCAAGGTAGACTTATCAGTAAGAGCGATGTTCTCGCTTCTGTCAAACCAGGAGGTGGAGACTAAACCGGTTTTTAGAGACGTTTGGAGAAAGAATATACCCATGAGGGTGAGTGTGTTCATATGGGATGTGATTTGGGATAGGATTCCAACCATGGACAACTTGAGAAAGCGAGGTTTCATTTCGCCTAATCGTTGCGGTTTTTGTGGGAACGATGAAGAATCATCCTCGCACATATTTCTCCATTGTGACAAGGCGAGGGACGTGTGGAACAGTTTCATGAGTAGTATCGGGATTGTCTGGTGTATCCCCAGCTCCATTAGTGATCTCATGCTCGCTTGGAAAGGAATTAAGGGTAGTAAACATAAGAAGGCTATCCTCAACTTTATCCCTAAAGCAATCATATGGGCAATTTGGAGTGCTAGAAACGATGGAATTTTCAGAGATAAACCCCGATCACCAGAATACATCTTCTTCGCGGCTAAATGTCTTATTTACCATTGGAGCAGATCGTATAAGTGGGCTAAAATATTTTCGTTTAATTGCATGGTTGAGTCTTGGGATGTTTTTGTTGAGTCGCTTTAAAGGATGCTGTTTTGTCGTCTGTGGGGGTTCGTTGTTGTGACCCTTATGCGATGCTCTTTTGTTTTTCTTGTCTTGCTCTAGGCCTCATAGCCGAGTGCGCCCTTGTATTTCAGCATGTTTCTCATATTAATTTAATCAAATTATTCAAAAAAAAATCCCTCCCCAGAATTAATACTCTGAATATGATTCGAATTGGTTATTGGGTGGCAGGTTAGACCTGCTACAACTAGCACCCTGCTTCAAAAGGCTAGGGTGCTACTGCTTTCTCTAATAGGCTCGCTTCACTGTAGTTGTAAGCTTGCTTCTTTTCGCTGTAGCTTGCTGCTTGTAGCCTTAACACGGAAGCACGTAATTCGCCTCATCGCTTTGCTTTGAAAGTAGATCTCGTTGCGTTAAGCTTGGCTTTTGGTGTCAGTCTGTATTCTCGATACATGTTTTGCCATAAACTGTTTGGCGTTCATCAATTTTTTTAATTTGCTGTTATACACTTTAATAAAACAATGGGTTTCTGGAACTCTAGAGGAGAAACTATCATTCTTGTATGGATACCAAAGCCCATGGGAAGGAGTCTCAGGAGTTCGTTAGGGAATCCCTTATTGCCATCTCTCAGTCTGTTCCCGATCAGAAGCTTACGTCCGAAGTCCCAGTTCAAGACTCCACAAGTGCGAAAGTATTAGAGGTGAAAGATGACGATGGAGCTGAAATTTCTTGGTCTGAGCTGATCTCAATTTCATATACGCAATCTCCAGATACTAACACTTTACCTATTGACTCCATCAAGAATTAGCTAGAACATAGACTTCTTCTACTAGCTTCTTGCTCAAAACAAGCTAAGCTTATAATAGATGGTGTCGGTCGTGCTTCTTTTGATGCAAAACTTGAAAATAACTGCAAATGTATAAGTGTATGATTATTTTTACGACTTCGTTGAGTAAAATGTATCGTGTCTTCTTGTCATACCATGTAATTTTTAACAGTAATTGATTTGTATAAAAATTCGTGAAGGAACTAATCCAGTACTTCACTAAATACATAATCTAATCATTTTCCAAGTGTTTTTCTTAGCAAACATTGTGAATGCTGACAAGTTAAGAACTTATAATTAGGATCGCTTCTCGGTTTTTCGTATTGCAGGTTGAGAATGTTTAGGTAGTTGAGAAGAAATAAGATCATGACATGAGCTCAACTTATCTAAGAAATTCGAAAAGAGATCTACTTATCAAAGTTTTCATCTAAGTAACTTAGTTTATTGGTTGAGATTGTCGGGCGTCTATATGGTTGAATTGTCTTATCAAGTTTGTGATTTGTTTTTGCAGGCAAATCTAGTAGATCTCATTGGATCCTATATTTGGTACCTCTTGGTGGATGAAAGGACATCACCATTAAAATGTCGCGCGTGGAAAATCATATACTCATCATCAAATCTGATATGGTAATGACTTGAAATTTCAGATGAGCTCTGCTCTAATGATCATAAGGTTCATTTTTTTTGTATTCAATCGTGGGACGGCCAGTCAGTAGAAAATCTTTATCGTCCCCATATCGAAACTGATATATGAGTAGTGAAAACATACTCATTTGTTACTTGTTTTATCCAAATCAAAAGAACTATCTATGATGATATCTTTGAATAAAATGTACTTTATAAATGAGTACTGTCTTTTCACACATTTGTTTTGTTAGGGATCTCCTTTTATAAGAAACAAGACAATGCACAAACAAGCAAGTACATTATATACATATGAAACTTTTTCTTAGTTGGAATTCCACTTTCTTTGTCTTCTTATTTACATGTTGATGTACACTCTTAATCTTGTGGGCTCTTTACATACTTTGTACTTTTTTCATCCTTGTTATAGGAATTGTTGTTTCTTTTATAATAATGATGATTTCTAAAGTGTAATTAAGTCAGACCACAGGGAGTTTTTTCTATTACTTTAGTTACCCACTAGGCTTGTGTGTTTATGCTTAAGAATCATCTCCTCTATGGTTTCCATACATGTGAGCCTCATAAATTTAATTATTCAAGAACCTATAGAGAAAGAAAGAAAACCCACTAAAATGTATGGAAGACTTCAATTTGCAGAGATAAAAACTGTTTTAGATTGACCATAGAGAGATAGCATCCAAAAACACTTAGGATGCATTTATTTGGGTTTTAGTGCTTTTTTTCCAATTCAAATCATCTACCTATTTATAGGTTTGTTTGTTATATAGTTACTATTTGTGGTTTTTGTCTTTAAGCTTCATTGGATTAAATTTCATTTGTTGTGAAAATAAAAGCAAGAAAAAGATAGAGAACATAAAAGCTTTCTCTCTTTAGAAAATATGCATGTCAAATTAATGTTGAGGGGAGGCTAAAGTAAAAGGAAGACAAGAGAAAATAAATTCATCTAATTAAAATTACACATAATAATATTAGATAATCAAGACATAATTTCACCTAGAAGTTGGATACAATAAAACAGAATAGCAGGGGGGAAAAATATAACAAGAGATAATACTGCCACCAAAGAGGTAGTAGCACTCTTACATGACACTGACCCTAATTTAAGTTGAATAGTACAGTATAGTGTTAGTATAACAAAAACTGATCCTAGTAGTAACCCCGCCAGAGACAGACACATGGTAATCCTTACATATTTGTAACCGTTGCCATTTTCGCGAACTCGGTCCTCTCCCCAACTAAGACGACTGTGAATCCGAGAAACCATCGTCTGAGCAAGTAGGGTCGAAGATACAAATGAGCCGAATGCCATAATTTGGTATAAAATCAATTTCCGCACCATGTCTAGCCCAACGTTGCAGATGTCATCATCTTGGAGATTGTGCGGGGCGGGATCAGTCAGTGCTAAACCGACGAAGATGGCGGTGCAGAACAGGTTACTTACGGTAGTCATAGTGGTAAGTACCTGGATGTGCCTCTGGAGTGTTTTAACGTCCATTTTAGTTTCTGTTGAAATTCATATAAGAAAACATAAATTAGGTCCAATGATCAAATAAATGCCCACAAGAACTGAAATTCATATAAAAAAAACATAAATTAGTTTCTGTTGTTTTTCTTTAGCAGGAGAATAAGTGAGTTTTGACTTTTGATGGACTAGTAGTCTCAAATTGTTTCACTTTGATGAATAATCAAAAGATCATGAAACCCAAGCTAAAAAGTACAAACACAAGCTAAAAAGTCTGAGGCAGCAAGTTCAAACCAGAAGAAAGTGGACTTCTAAAGAAAAAGAGAATAATAATCCAGGACATCTATAATGGAGGAGGAA
Source organism: Eschscholzia californica (assembly GCF_041429995.1). NCBI lineage: Eukaryota > Viridiplantae > Streptophyta > Magnoliopsida > Ranunculales > Papaveraceae > Eschscholzia > Eschscholzia californica. The sequence goes on from NW_028238472.1 coordinate 7,906,961, forward strand.
GTCATGATCCAATTGAAACACACAAACTAAAATTCAAACCAGACTCTCTATCCATCTTTAGATTGAAGGGGGTTGAACCCAAAATGAAAAACTCTTCAATTATTATACAACCTTAAAATCAATTGCTTTTCTAAATCAATTGTAGGAAGACAATAATAGAGAGAGAGAGTGTGAGATCCCATAGAATGAAGAAAGAAAATCTAAAATCACAAGTAAAGGTTTGAGATCAAGAAGAATAGAATTTCAGAAAACTTGTAAATTGGTGATTCATTTGAAGAGAATCAGATAAAAACAGGGATTGATTTTGCTAAACTTTTAAACTGAAAGAAAAACCATGGATTAGTAATTCTTAACAAAATGAAGGGAAGAGATCAACTAATACACTTAAACCAATCAACATATATATATATATATATATATATATATATATAGAGAGAGAGAGAGAGAGAGAGAGAAGGCTCTGTAGTCGTCCAATTACCTTAAAGCTTTAGAGTTGGTTGATTGGATCTTCAAATAGCCCAAACTGCAAAGAAAAGGGGGAAAAGAGTGAGAAAAATAAGTTCAATTTTCAGAAGAAAAGGCTCTGCAGTCGTCCAATTACCTTAAAGCTTTAGAGTTGGTTGATTGGATCTTCAAATAGCCCAAACTGCAAAGAAAAGGGGGAAAAGAGTGAGAAAAATTTGATCTTCAATTTAGAAATGACTAACAATCAGAGTTAAACTCTAATTGTTAAGAAGAAGTTCTTAACAATTAGAAATGACTACAGAAGAAGAAATGATTTCAAACCTAGATTGACAGTTTATATAAAAAAGGAAAAATTAAAGAATAAAGAAAGAAGAAGTAGAAGAAGAATGAGATTAAGAAACCCTAGAATAATGAGAAAGAAATCTGAAAGAAGAATACTTGCCTAGATAGATCTCAAAGGAGAGAGAAAACGAGGAAGAAATGTTTTAGAGTGAGAAAGAAAGACTGAAGCAACGGATGATGATATATAGAGCTTTTTCAGATAGAAGAAGAGTACTTACTCCCCTGATTAAACACAAAAACGGAAATAGCCGTTATAACTATGACCAACGGCTAAGTTTGATTTTGGTAAAGGTGATTCCTAACGGTCAACTCAATTAAAAGAGCTTCTGTTATTTCACTTATTTTATACCCACCCACATTTTCATTTTATACCCATCCATTTAATTTCCTTAATGCTTCACGTACCAGGTCAGAGTGGGCTCAATCCAGGTGTGGATATCAACCATGAAGGAGGTTCTATAGGCGCCCTACTTTTATTCTACAGACACCTTTTACTCCTAAACCCTTCCAGCATAAAATAAAGTTGCATGAAGCGCCAATAGCAATAACATTGAACGTCTATAGAACTCCCCTTATTTTTCATAATGAATTTTGAATAAGACGGAATATGCATTTAATCTATAACCGATTGCATCAAGATAAATCTAAATATACTACGAAATATCGAAAATCTTATTTGTCTACCTTTTAGAAAGAAAATTATATTAAAATAGCATTGTTAAAATATTAGAGATTAAGGAAATTGTTGATTTGAACAATTCAAATTTTTATTTCATACCAAATGAGCTTAAATTTTATGATATAAGTCTGCTAATGGTTTTCAATATGATCTTAATTTGTTTTTGTTACAAGGTGAACAACATTATAGCTTCAATTGCAGATTCCAAGTCGCTCCTACTATGGTCATTAGTAGTTTTAGTTTTGAGTACTAATCTTGTAATATTTCTAGGTGTTAGAAATAGTTCATTATTTGAACAAGATGATGAACAAAAAGAATTTGATCGGCAACGCCAAATTTTGAATAAACCTCATGTCAGAACAATTCGGGTAATCTTCATTCTCTCCTTCTTTAAAACACTCCATAATGTGTGTATATATATATATATAATCAAACTAATAATTGTTGTTTCTTATGTAAATGAAGACCAAATGGGGAGATATTGATGTAGACGCAGCGGAATTAAAAGTAAACAATAAAAGTAAAGCGAAGAACGATGAAAGAAAGATTAAATAACTCTAAAACTGAAAACTTTATTAAACTCAAGGGGATTTTCTCTTCAATATGAATCATAAACAAAGACTGAACCTCCTTTTATAGATTACTAAACTTTCCTAGATAGACACAAACTGGACTTTCCTAAATAATAAAGATACTGAAATAATGAAACTTCCTAAACCTAGATTCATTATGAATCATACTTAAATTAGGACTCTTACTGCTAATCTTTGGCCGACTAGGCCATGGTCGTGTGGCCTTGTGGGGTCGTCTTAGATGCGCCTGCATCAGCTCCCCGTTCCCCAGAAGGTTCGTCCCGAACCGTTTCGAAGAAGAAAATGATTTGACGCACCCGCATACGATGAACCCGTCATGGCGATTCGTAATTCCCACTTTGCAGGAACAGTGTGTGAAATCCGAAGGATAGAGAAAGGGACCAACTCACTAACTGTAAACTGAAACCTAGGACGTGGAGTATTTCGCCAAACCGATAGTAGGGAATAAACGTCAAATAAATTTCTACATCTTCCATCATCTTGGAGTGTGATGTCGAAGAATTCAATGACGAGATGCTTCTTTGTCAAAAATTTAACCGTTATGGAGTATCAACAATAAATTACTGTTGTGACCTTGTCCAGGTCAACATTGGCAGCAAGCTTTATGTTCGTTGTATGTATGCGAAAAACATCGACGCGTCCAACTTCATCTGGCAAACCAATGTCAATTTCCTTATCAAACCATCGGAATCTTGAAGTCTGGTCAATGCCTTTTGGTCGAGTCGTAGCTCCTATGAAGACAACGTGAGAAAGAGATTTGAATCCCTCCATAAGGATGAAAAGCCAAGAAGTAATTCTCCACAGCAAAGTCAGATTCCCAAAAAAGTCATCCTCCATATCAAGTAACAGCTTTGTTAATATAGCAAACAACCTGCTGATAACTGGAGGAAATTTCCTCATCACGTTTGGTGCTCGTACGCTTGTCGTAGCAAGAGCAATCACAAACCCAATTGCCAGAGGCCTTGATTCCTGTAGACTCGGATTATCAGAAGGAACACAACGAAATATAAGTGGCAGAAGTTCATGCCAACTATTTTTCATAAAAGTAGCTTCATCAACACGAGGAAATTCTTCATAACCAAAAGTTTCATCAACTTCATGGAAATCTGAAGCAGTATTTGCAGGAAACCCTCTAAGTAGAACAACTCCAGATGAGTGAAGAAGGAATTCTAGCCATGGGTTTTCATGTTTTATGGTAGTTATGAAGAAAGAGAGATCACAGATGGAAGATGGGTTTGAAGTGAAGGTAGAAGGGAAAAATTTGCCTTTGATGGGTTTTGAGTACTAATCTTGTAATAGTTGTAGGTGTTAGAAATAGTTCATTATCTGAACAAGATGATGAACAAAAAGAATTTGATCGGCAACGCCAAATTTTGAATAAACCTCATGTCAGAACAATTTGTGTAATCTTCATTCTCTCCCTCTTTAAAACACTCCATATTGTGTGTATATATATATATATATATAATCAAACTAATAAAAGTGATCCAATCAGAACAAGATCTTTATCACCCTGGACTAAGGACGATTTAAAGGTTTGGGGAAGTATATTTGGCAATATATTTGGGATTAAACCATGTTCATATAGAAAGTGATAATGTAGCAGTAATTCAGTTCATTAATGGCCAAAGCAATGGACTTCATTGGCAATCTCAGAAGATATTGAAACAAGTGGTCGCTCTTAGGGACAAGTTCGAAGAAATTATATTCACATTTACTCCGAGGGAAAGCAACATCCAGGCAGATGCGCTAGCTTAATGGAGCAGAAGATTTAAGAAAAAAAATATGGAATGTTGTACCTTCTTTTGTTCATAAACTACTATAAACACTTTGTATATTTGGAGTTTTAATGCTATTTTCTTTCATAAAAAAAAAACAGAGTTCATGAGAGAGAAAACAAGGAAAAATATTGAATCTCTACTTTTTAGTATTTTAAAAAACTATAAACCCAAACCAACATTTTTATATATATTGATAATCCATTAAAAAAAGAAAATGCACAAAGTTTAATCCAAACAATGATGAACTACACTTCATGATTTCCATTTTGCTTCAAGGTAATTAGAACAATGAAAAAGAGTGATGGTCGAACAACAAAAAGAAATCTCATTGGTGGTGAGTACATAACAAGAAAAACAACAAATACTAGGGGAAAACAACCACGAAATAGTTTCGGATCTAGTTTTGAAATCATAACCAAAAACAAAACCGAAACTTGAAAACCCAACCAAGAAGATGAATGAAGAAGATGAAATTAACGAACAAGATGAATGAAGAAAAGAGGGAAAAATCGTATGAAACATGCCTTATGAGAAAGGCGAACGAAGAAACCATTTTGGTAATGAGTCTGACTTTTAATGAAAAGAAACCTAAGTTTGTAAAGGGGTTGGGTTGGGTATATATAGAAGATTAGAATGGTCATTTTAGAAAAAATCCTCGAGATTGACGTTTCTACGTATAAATGTTTTTGGACCTGATCTAGACCGAGTTCAGGTTGATGAAACCAGATTCCTGTCTAGTTTTCTGGTTGTTTAAACCTGATTCGGTCTGGTTTCTCCGGCGAAAGGGAACCCCCTTCGCCAGAATATTAAGAGAGAGAGAGAGAGGAGGGAGAAATTTTTTTTTAGAGAGATAAAGAAGAGAGTTTTAAAAAGATTTTTTTTTAATGTTTAAAGGTCACCGCCCAGCGACCTTCGCCGGTGCATATGATGAGGTGGCAGAGAGTGGCGATGAGTTGGATGTGAGAGAGATGATGACTAGTTAACGGTGTTAAACCGAAATCTGAAAAAGGGAACCATCCGGGTATTTTTGACAAAGTAGGGGAGTAGGAAGGAAATCGGTCACAAATTTGGGGGCTATTAAGGAAATACCCCAAAAAATTATTTACTTTTAGGAATGGATCTCGATTACTATTCGGGCGCACTTTTTTTAACCTAGAATCCAAAAATTGATATGAGGTTTTTTTTCGTTCTCTCTATTTACGTTTAACCTGAAAGTCCGATCAAAATACATTTGTTCTTTTGCTTTCATACGTCAGTACAAAAGGCCTATTTAAAATTTTGCTTGAGGCCTCGGAATCTTCAACCACATAATTGTTTAATATGAGACTAAAACTCGCTAAAAGAGTGTTTGTTGAGAAAACCATAGTATTATCGGATTAAATTCTTCCCTATAAGTTGCTTCTAAATGTGCTATGATTTATATGTTTCGAGTCTGAGTGGTATTCAACAGATTTATATTATGTGATTCAGATTGTATAAAGGAAGTCATGAGACAAGGTGTACAGTAGAGAGTGATACTCACACCATGACACCATCATAGAAGTTTGCCGAAGCACAATCAACAAAGCATCGGTGACTTCATTGCACAAATTCAAGATGAAGGTATGAGACTCGAGCATATCTAACTTTGTTCACAAGTCACAACTAGAGTCTACAGGTGCCACCACTTCATACTGTATGGGCACATTTACAGGCCCAAATGACTAATGTGGAAAGGTGGAGCCTATAAAATTCCCCTTTGTAAAATATGGATTTATTACAAAGAAGACTAGGTAAGATATATGCACACTAGGGTATAGCCCGTGCCCATAGGGCACGGACAGTTTCTTCAAACATATCCGGCGAAATGAATTGAGTTTCAAACATATCCGGCGAAATGGATTGAGTAAGCGATGTTATATTGTCTCTTTGTCTCTCTAACACCATATTTCTTTATCGTTATCATCCACCCATCTCACCACCTCAGCCATCACAACAATTGTTTATCAAACCATATTAAACTCCAGTCATGTGCTACCAATCTATATCAATATACATTCAATTGTTCAAATTCTTTTCACTATTGTGACATATTTGTTCACGTAGTTTGAAAATTTTCTGTTATGGAAGCTGGTTGATAGCTCATCTCAAAGAAGTCTTTGCCTTATTTAAAGTAAGGAGGTCACCAATTAATCAAAAAAGTTTTCCATATAAAACAAGGGCGCGGCTTTGGGGAATAAACAAAAGTCTCTGGGGAATAAAGATTTTGGTCAAAACGAATTGACTTCGTGAACAACTTTATTTTTTGTCCAAAAATTGGATTTCTTGCTTTTTGGTCCTTAATCTTCATCACCACATCTTTCTCTCTCTTTCTATCTCTTACTCTCTCTCCCTGCTGCTCCTTTCTCTTTCTCACGAACCCTAGCTTACATCGTTTGTTCTTATGGGTTTGATTAAGTTATTGATCAGATTAATCTGCTCCTTTCACTCAAAAGAGGGAAATCTCTTACTAGTGCCAAAGCTCCATGAATAATTTTCTTTCTCCTCCAGCCAAAACCCTAGTTTTTCTGCAATCAATCAAGAATAAACAAAGAAAACCCCAAATTCCTCCAAAAGCCTTCATCTTTCTATCTTCATTATTCTCAAGAACCGAAATTCTAATTCTGTATTGAGTGATGCCTCCTAGAGTGAAGCGAGGCGGTGCGGCAAAGAAACCATCGGCAAGGAGAGTTACAACGCGAGCATCAAAGAAGCAGGTAGTCCATTGAATGTTGTTGAAGAAGACAAGGTAGTCGAATCAGAGGTTCCGACGAGTGACGTGAGTCCATCTGAGGATAAGATTGATCTGAAATCGTCGGAACCGAACTCCCCTACAGAAGAAAAAAAAAAAAAGTAATCAAGTTAAAGATGATTCACTAGCTGAAGAGGTTCCTCCGACCGCCGGTAAAGGTGGTTGTTGTATAGGAAGATGTTTAGGTGACTACGGTGGTGATTGAGGAAACAAAGGTTATAAGAGAAGTTGTTGAAGAAGATAATTCGGATAAAGTGGTGGTTGAGGAGACAATGGAGGTTGTGGAAAAAATTGAGAATCTGGAAAAGATGGTGGTGGAGGAGGGAAAAGAAGATGTGGGAGAAACTGAAGATGGGGATTTGGTGGTTGTAGAGGGGAAGATGGTTATGGAGGAAAAGAATATGGAGATAGATATAAATGAAGCTAAATCAGTCAAGTATTGCTTGTTGTTGTTTGTTGTTGCTGTCTGTTATGGTTTTGTTGTTGCTTGTCCGGTAGAGTTTAAGTGTGAGAAAGAGAAAGATGTGGAGATGAAGATTAGGGACCAAAAAGTAAGAAATCCAATTTTCGGATCAAAAATGAAAATGTCCGCGAAGTCAATTCGTTTTGACCAAAACCATTATTCCCCCGAGACTTTTGTTTATTCCCCAAAGCCGCGGCCTAAAACAATTAACTATCAATATCCAGAATGCATCTCTACAATAAACCATATTTAATAGAAGGTATAAAACCAATTCAACACAAAATTCACATACAATAGAGCCAAAGCAGAAAAGTTCTACTCATATAGTTGTCGTTCACATAAAGAAAAGATCAACTTAATTTAAAGAAGCAATATTAAGTGTTCATTAGAAAATTGAGCTAGTTTTGAAACTTCATCCACTACTAATGTATTCTTCTTCGAACAGACAATCCACTGAGATCAAAAGGAAAAACACATAGCACAACAAACATTGTATTCATGGGACCAACCTTGATTTTTTATTAGGATGAGTAAATGGCTTGTTGCCTTGCCACCTCCATTTTTGTTCTCCATTTTTCCTCAAAAGATCAAACACCCTACTCCCCAGCATCAAAGCATCCTGGAGTACAAAATCCAAATTGTTTTTAAGACACAACAACAATCATAATTAACCATGGAGTCATAACTAATGAACACATAAATCCTAGATTAAGATCAGTTCTTCCTTACCCAAATCCTAAGAAAAATATTATATAGAATCAAATGTTAGATCTCAGGGAACAAATTCATAACGAATGGAAATGAGACAAAAGTAAAAAAAAAATGATACAAATTTAGCCGTGTGAAAAATCCTCAAAAAGTTATTTCTTATAAAAGTTTACGTTTTACATATCAATACTAAAAATTGAAGCGAGAACTTCTAGATTTTCAATTTTCTTGACTCTCTTTCTCATCTAACATATCAAATGATCAATTAGATTCACAAGACAGTAGTACATTTTGCCACTAAATGCTAATTACCTATACAAATTGATTATTTTTTTACAAAAAAAATCTGTAACCATAAATCCCTATCCAAGTTCCTTTCTTTACTTGCTATTTGAGTAATTTTATATTCATGCTAGTATTAGACTCACTCTCTCTCCCTCTCAGCCCACTGCAAAGTGTCGTAACACAACCCATTTGGTTGAAGAATTGAACAACCTTCAAACTCTACAAATCTCTGCAACTTTTCCATATCACCATACTCAATTGCTATGTAAACATAACTGCGAAGGCATTAATCCTTAGTAACATTTGTCATGATTGCCATTTCAAAATCTTCAGATTTTAAAGTCTGCTTCAACAATCTCAATCTCTGGTGATATTTGTTATGGAGAAATAATGAAATTAAAATGATTTTCGGTTCAGCTGTCCATATCAAATATCTATCAAACATAAATACTCCTAAATATATTTTCTTCGTGCTATATACAGATAATGGTATCCGAGAAGTGGTTACCTGTTTATGGTTTTCGTGCATCATACTGCATTGCATTTCAGCATATCAGAATAATATCATTCTGTAAGGGAAATGAAAAGGTTAGAAACCAAATTTAGTGATACATAACTACCGTCAAAATTCGCATGTTTTTGGTTAGAAATCAACAATCTTCCATTACATAATCGAAGGCTAAAAAAAAGGTGATCTCGAAATTTACTTTTTTGTGGTTCATAACTATCAGGTTCAAAAACTTCTACTTTAAGTTCAATATCTAAGTCAACGATCTCATCACTTTCATATTCTTGATCTTCACCAGGTTTAGTTTCTTCATCTTCTATATCATATTTCCCATGACTACTTTACTCTTCTGATATCATATTTCCCAACAACTCGAAATTAAGTAAGAAATTTGTTCAAGCACCCAAAATCAGAATTAGGGTTCAAGAAAGAGAGATAAAGAAAATGATTATGGATTCATGAGTGTGAGGAGTATTGCCGGACTTGTAAGCCGGAGCAGGAAGGAGTGTGAGTGATTTATCTTTCTAAGTCATCACTGAAGTAGACAGAGAAGTGTATAGATTCTCAATGCCCCGAACATTTGGCTTTAACATTTGCTTTAACTAACCAAATCAACTTTAGAATGAAAAAATTATAGAAATGAAGAAACTAAGAATGAAACCAAGAAGTACACGTATTAAAAGTTATGAAACTAATAACCATCAAACGTCTTAACCGATATACATAATTCTTTTGCTTTTGCACTGAAATTTCAGTACGTAAAAGGATAGCAACCAAAATCAACCATGCATCACTATGAATCGTAACCATAGTTTTGTGCCTTATACCAGATACTGCCATACTGGCTCCTTTAATTTCCATGTTTTATCTAGGAAGTCATACCAATATATCATTTAGAAGAAAACAACCCTCATATTAGAACCTAACACTAAATTAACAGTGACGTATGAGTTTTTGGCTCCTTTTTTTTGCTGTCATGACCGGAACTTATAAACCACAACGACGATCCATTAAACATCAACAAACTAAGAAATTCATGTTGTTTATTTATTAACATCTAGAAATTTATTCCTGTATTGTTGTAAAACAAAACCCTATAACCTAAATTCATTAAACTAAGAAACTCATTTCAAACCTAAGTTCATGTTGAAGAACAAAACCTTAAGTTCTCTAATTCAGAATTATCAACAAACCCTAAATTTCTTGAGTTAAACAAATTCATAAGCACAAAGAGTTCACAAACAAACGAACAAACTGGAGAAAATGAAATTGAACCCTTTCACAACATAATTTGATGGAGATGATAACACATGGTCAAATTCATGCTAATAACGAAAACAAACAAAATATTAACATCATAATGAAAAGATTGGACAAAAGAGAAACTGTTAAAAGGATTCTCAATAATCCATCAGGAGTTAGAATTTCTTGGTAATTTAACAACATACAAAAACACCTATCACTAAATCGATATCCTAACTATGAATAAAAATTAAAATATTATATAAGAAGATTAGTGAGAAAAAAAACTTACACTAGAGAAGAAGAGAGATAAAATTAAACCCTAAGATTTCAGATGAGAAAATCTACCCAGATCTCGTAGATTGCTATTGACGATAACCCTAGGTTCTGTTTGACCCTGTTAGCACTTTCTTTATTGATTTTGACGAAATATGTTCCCTTTTACTGAAACCCTATTGAGAAACTCTAGGAATTGAACCAACTCTCTAGTAATGGACCTTTCTCATCTCGAATCACCACCCTGTACAACAAAACCCTAAAGAGATGACTTCCATCAAGATGAGGATTAATATCATTTGTGATAGATGATTTAAGGGTATTGAAGCTGGATTTGATGAAGGTTAGGTCTTTGAGGTGACTGAGTGTGGCTGATATTTTCACTAGGAAAGCATGGAAATGGGTATGAATTATGCACGGCAAAGTCTTTTAGAGAGAGAGAGAGAGATTGAAATGGTAGTGGTGGAGAGAGAAGAAGAAGGGAGGTGTAGAGAGATGATTCAAGGGAGAAGGACGAACTGATTTTTAGTTAAGATGGTTCTTTTAGTTAAGATGGTCGGCACGGAATTGTCCCCAAGTTTTGCCGGAGAAGATAGAAGATAGCATTGCCTATAACCATTACGGGTCAACTTGTTTTGACCCTGTCTTAGGAACAAAATACATTGCCCCTAACAAAAAAACACAAAAAAACACATTGCCCTTTAAAATTTCCCAAGGGAGAATTGCTGAAACCCCACACTTTTGATAATGCGTTTACTGAAACCACCACTTTTATTAGTAATTACTGAAACCCCCCACTTTCGTTAGATTTAACTTTGATATTTTCAATATTACTTTCTTGCCCTCTTAACCCCACCTTTTGATAATGCGTTTACTGAAATCCCCACATTTTATTAGTAATTATTGAAATCCCCACCTTTTCTAACAAACTTGTCCCCTTACTAAAACCTCCATCAAAACCTCCATCAAAACCATTAGACCCACACCCATGCAAATCCCCAAGGCAAACTCTTTTCGATAACCCTACCTCTAAATGTCGTAGCCATAAAATTCAGTCCTTATTGCCTTTTGGTAATGCGTTCATTTCTTCTTCTTTCTTATATATATTATAATTTTAGCATTGAATGTTATCTTCCTTAATTGAAATGGAGTTTTTACAGTGAGCAATGGCAGCTCGGATTGCACTTTGTAATTCTTCCATTGAACTTTCACTTGTAGAAGAATGAATTTCTGTTGGAGTTGTTAGTAATAGGTGTTGGAAAATTATTTATGGTATAAATAATTTTTTATTTGAGTGAAATTAAATCTAATGGTTACTTGTGAAAAGACACAAGTTATGGGTAGTCACAACCCAAATGGAGAGAGATATCTTGTGGATTTGTAGAGTCACTAGTAACTCTATAAATACTCAATTTGATTTCTCTTTTAGATATAAGTTTTTGAACTGTTTCAATCAAGTTTTTGAAAACAATAGTTGAGTAGTCTAGAGTCGTCAATGAGAGTATAGTAATTGGAAAGTTCGATGGAGCGTATAGAATTGTAGTGCTTCTTTCTATACGACGCGATCGTTGTATCTTGGGAGACAAGTGTCCGTAGAACCGTTAGCACCATATTGCGGGGACATGATTGTCTTAAGGAAAGAGTGACCACTCGCCTCGATCATCAAATAAGATAAGTTAATTTTTCATTTTATATTTATATAATCTTTAGTGTCATATGATCTGTTGTCAAGAATCGAATCTGTAAACCCCGATACCAACAATCTTAAGACAATCATTGTATGATTTTGAAATCCTTTCTTGACAAATAATCCCATGCATGATAGACACGATGCAATATGAACTTCGTAAGTACTGTAGTTAATAAAGTTTAGTGGGTAAGTCTATTTCGGTCACTAGTATGTTACTATTTGGAGTTTGATTTTATGGATTCACACCCTTTTATGACTGGCATTAATTAATTTTCCCCAACCAGTCAAGAGTCCTCCAGTTATTGATTTGTTCTGCCGAATTTGGAAGCCCTAGACAATGAGACTATTCCTCATAAAGAAGTGGAGAAACAAGAATAAGGAGGGTCATAAATTAGTGAATTTCTTTTCCCTTACAATTAACCATCATGTGAAGGGTGAGTACTGAAACGGAAGGGGCAACATTTGGATGATGACTTCTGGAATCTTCTTATCTTTACAAAGAGATGTGAGAGCAGTATCTTTGGGTTACTATAATGAAACAGTAGGCCTACCGCCTACTACTACAAATGCAGGGGAAATACAGAAAAAAAAAAATATGGAAGGAAGTCTTTATCATTGTTGGAAGAAAATCGAGTGACACATCATTACGGTGCAAATGTGGAGTTTGTATATTTCACACTACAGAAATACGACAACAAAGATGTGCCACAAAATCTTTCATGGACCCAACAATAAAGGAGGATCACATAAAGCCATATTAGTACACATACTCTAAATGGCCGGGGTAATTGTTTTTATATGATATTTTGTTTGAGATTGATTTCTCATATTGAGATTGCATTATCGAAGTTGGAATAATTTGATGTTAACGTAATCAATTCTCATGTCATTGATGTTCTCTAGAGTCTCTACAAGAGATACGAAAAAAGGAGACATCAAGTGATCACCACTTCCATTACCAGAATTGCCATCAAACCACTGAAGATTGGTTGTTTGTAAATGGATTGTAAATGGAGGTAACTAGGGTCACTACTTAAATAGTGAACTATTGTGTAAATGATCTCATTATGTGGAACTTTGATCTCGGTCCATCCTCAAGGCTAAAGGGGTACCAAAATCGAAGTGACTAAATTATTCAGAAACTAAGTTGTCTTAGTGTGAAGAGTGAAAGCAATACGAGCACAACGGGACAGCAAAATGCACTTGTTCCATATGATACTATAATGAAAAGAAAACCATGGCCAAAACAATCATTTTGTATATTGGGTTCGTTCTCTTTAGATGCGTTTTAAATGATCTTGAATATTGGGTTCAGTCATTTAATTATACAATGAGATAGCTATAGCTTTAAAAGGAGGAGAAAATCATCATGATAGGAGGTGCTCAGTAGACATTAAATGTGGTTAAATGTGTAGGTTCAATTGGCGCATTTATGTCTTAATTGGTGGCCGTTCAACTTTATTGGTCCATCCTCTCTGTGTCAACTATCAAATGCCAAACAGAGAGTTTATTCGTTTAGCTATCTATGGTGTTGTTTAATGAATACTAAACAATAGTTGAGGCTCAACGCGCCATTGTGGCAGAATCGTAGAGACATGTAATATTACACCAGGATCCTCGGATGCCTTGATGATTGACGTATTACATGGAGGTAGACTTCAGTGCACGTACGGATGCCAAGTGAAGTTCATCAAATTGTGTGAGGCCAATTCTTTGATAATTGGAAATTGTGGGGGTGATTCATTTTTTGTTAGATATATTACATAAATCTATTATGAGATCATATTTCTCACAATGTTCAGAAAGCAATGTCATATAAGTTCATGTAGAGAATTTGTATGCCTAGAAATCTTAACGTCTTGGATGATGGAGATCACTCTTTGCTTTCGGACGATTTGTTAAGTTCAGTAGTCATTCTTGTGTTGAAAAAAAAATGACTAATTTAAGTCTTATTGAGATGCCAAATACTATTGGGCAATGGCTTTACACAAAGTCTAAGCCTATGGTAAATTATATAATGGTTTCTCTCATGCAAAGAGTGGATTATCAAAAATCGTGTTGTACGAGGACATTTAAGTCTAAACTCAATTTTAGTTTTCTGAGTTTTGTTTCATGATAAATTCGCTTTAGTCATAAAATGTGGGGGAAGTGTGGAGATATGATATGTCATAGTTGTTTTCCCATTAATGTTGAAGATTTGTTTGTTGGAACCAGAGAATATTTTGATTAATTCGAGAATGGTATATAAGATATATATCTTGTTTTGGTGCAGACTACAAATAAAGTATACCAGCGTATTAGGTTAATAAAACTAAATGAATGTCCGATCAATTGTCGAAATCCACATAGCAGGTGTGTATTTCAACTGAAATAGATAACATAAGAAAAATGAATTTCTTTAAGGATGTTCGAATATGGAATATGATAAGTCATCGTACGTGCGTTGACATAATATTACCATTAAATGATTGCTCTATACAGTTTGAAATTGTGAATCAATTATGCATGCATATAAAGTTGAACGACAACCTAACAGGATCCAATTAGATAAAGGTGTGTCAATTGCGAGCAATTATCATCAAGGGGAATGGGGCTAAAACGCCTAAAGTAAATGAGTAAAGGCATGGTGAAACCCTACCTAGATGACTGGAGATCCCACGATCTAGGTTCAAAGGGCAACTGAAGCTATATCCTGACTCGCCAGTAACACTGAAAGAGATTTATCTCTTACCCATTCCTAGGATGAATCAGTGTTGCCTGTAATAAGAGAGGATAAGGTTATCTTTTAATGATTCCTATAGTTTAGAAATCTTTTTTCTAAATGGGGTATAACAGGATACCTTTAATAGGAGATCACCTATATGAGTGTGAACTGGTGCCGGTTCCGTGAGAAGGTCGTAATGGCCGACTTCTCTAAAGCGCTCATGAATCCCAAGAATGTTCAAGGCCGAAATGAACACAACCGAGAACTCAAGGTTACAAGGAATGTCATGTGTGATAGCTACTGCATCGGTTTACAGTTCATAGGACCCAGTTCAAGACATAGTTCACTAAGGTCCTTGTAAACCCGGTATCTATTCACTACGGAAGATTCAAAGCCAAAAGCTATCTCTCCCGATGCATGGTACCTCCTGTTATGCTCTCATATGTATGTTTGTCTGTCATGTGTTTGTGTGTCGTCTGTCTTTTGTTGGTAATTTCACTCATGTGGGGGATTGTTGGAAAATTATTTATGGTATAAATAATTTTTTATTTGAGTGAAATTAAATCTAATGGTTACTTGTGAAAAGACACAAGTTATGGGTAGTCACAACCCAAATGGAGAGAGATATCTTGTGGATTTGTAGAGTCACTAGTAACTCTATAAATACTCAATTTGATTTCTCTTTTAGATATAAGTTTTTGAACTGTTTCAATCAAGTTTTTGAAAACAATAGTTGAGTAGTCTAGAGTCGTCAATGAGAGTATAGTAATTGGAAAGTTCGATGGAGCGTATAGAATTGTAGTGCTTCTTTCTATACGACGCGATCGTTGTATCTTGGGAGACAAGTGTCCGTAGAACCGTTAGCACCATATTGCGGGGACATGATTGTCTTAAGGAAAGAGTGACCACTCGCCTCGATCATCAAATAAGATAAGTTAATTTTTCATTTTATATTTATATAATCTTTAGTGTCATATGATCTGTTGTCAAGAATCGAATCTGTAAACCCCGATACCAACAATAGGCCACTATTCGTCGGAGACGTCCACATCGATGCCTGTGTTGAAAATTCACCTCTTCTCTCCCTCTTGATAAATCTTTTTTATTTCTTTTCAAACTAAATGAATTCCTCTTGGTTTTCCACCTTTATAGAATAAGAGAGGTCTAACCATTTTCAAATACCTCTTCAAAATTTGACTCATATTGAAACTTATCTTCTTCTTCCTCTTCCTTCTCTATTTCTACATTTTCATTACCTTTTCTCTTTTTCGAAAACCCGAAAAAAGAGAAAGGCTTCGGTTTGGTTCTTCCTTTGTTATTCTCATCTTCAGTGATACTACCAAGGGTATTGATGTTGGTTGTGGTGGGGGTAGTAGTTTTTGTGGTTGTGGTGGTGGGTTTTTGATGACCATCATCAAATAATTCTTTGATAGGAAGAGCGAGGAGATATGGGAAGGTGAGAGAGAAGATGGAGTGATAAGAGATGTCCATGGATGAAGATATCATCAGCAGAGGATAAGTCAATTGCAGATGAAGGTGGGATTGAAGTTTTAGCTTTGGTCCTTTCAGTTGGTGTGAAACCAGCTGAAGAGGAAGAATGGAGTGAAATTGTGAAAGAAAATTCATGAGAAGGAGAAGTAGTAGATGAAGGTGGCGATGAAGGAAATTGTTGCTTGTTTATTGTTGATGATGGTAGACTATGTTTTTCTTCTTGGTTTGATGATTTTTCTGCCTCATTTAACAATCATCCTTCTTCTTCTTTTCTCTCTGTTTCCTTTATTTGATGGGTTTCTATGTTCTTTTTTGAAATGGGGTTTGTGTGTTGTTGATCATAGCGTTGAAGAATACTATGAGAAGATGAATTTTATGTGTGCATTGAGCTACTTCTTTATGGGGTTTCTCTCTATGAATGTTGTGTGTTGAGAGATAAGGGAGGAGTGAGGGTGTGGATATGAGAGAGATAGAGAGAGAGGGAGAGTTGTATTACCTGGTAATTCGAATCGTTAGAGAGAGGGAGAGCATTGAGCCTTGATCGTTCTTCTTCCCTTACTGGTTTGATCGGGAATTTGGGTAAGGGAGAAGGGGGCTTGTGATAAAAGCTCCTCTCATTTCAAAGGAAGGCGCCCCATTTTCCAAACAAACAAAAAAACGTTGGGAATTAACACATGGGCAGTTAAGTAAATACACAAGCACTAAGGGCAGTTAAGTAAATAGACAAGCACTAACCCAAATTTTTCGTTAAATCTAACGAAAGTGGGTGGTTTCAGTAATTACTAATAAAAGTGGGGGGTTTCAGTAAACGCATTATCAAAAGTGGGGGGTTTTAGTCATCGTTTTTCCCTTCTGTTTTATTATATAGATTTACTACCATTCTTGTAAGATTATTCAAAGTATGGAGATTTTATAGGCCCCCCGTTCTTGTTAGAAGGGCCCCTCGGTTAAAAGCGGCCCCCATATTTAGTGTTTTGGTTATAGGGGCCCTTTTACAAAAGAGCAGCCCCTTTTATTTATTTGACCTAACGGCAAAGTTAACGCCGTTAGGTCAAAATTAATAGACCAGAAGCCATAAACCACCACCACGGCAAAAAGCTCCTAAAACCTCCCTTCATCTTCACAAGTCAGGTAAAATCGAAAGTCCCTCTCTCTATATCTCTTTCTCTATATCCCGCTCATCACCGAACAAAGATCACTCTCTCTCTACCTGTCATTCTTTCTATCTCTGTTTCACCCAAAATTTGAGGGTTTAGCCTAGGTTTTTAAGCAATTGTCTAAATACTAGTTCATTTGATGTATTTCAACAGAATCAAACAAGTTCGATACCGCTTTTGAAGTGAACTACGTCTGGTAGAGGGTGAAAATCAAGAGAGGAAGAAAACCCCTAATTATTTCAGGTAAACCCTAGAATCTTACCCTTTTATGGTTTAATTTTGTTGATTTTGATTTTGTGTTTTGTGTTTCATGGATTTGCATGATTGTTATTCAATTATTGTTTGAATTACATCAGACAAACCCCAAATTCAGTTTTGATTGTTCGAAGAACACCTTGCGTTCGCATCAGGCCGCAAGGGTTCAAATGACACTCTACGGTGGGATCGTGCCGTAAAGAGTGCAACTTACGGCTCGTTCCAACCAAATTTGTGCACAGTAGTACTGTGCAAGAATTCGGCTAGGTCGAGCCGACAAATGTGAAACCAATGGTCTAGCCCACCGTATTTATGCACAGTACCTACTGTGTAATAATTCGGTGGCTTCGAGC
Source organism: Eschscholzia californica (assembly GCF_041429995.1). Lineage (NCBI taxonomy): Eukaryota > Viridiplantae > Streptophyta > Magnoliopsida > Ranunculales > Papaveraceae > Eschscholzia > Eschscholzia californica. Next base: position 7,924,723 of record NW_028238472.1, read on the forward strand.
TGTTTTTTGCTCTTTTTTCGCCCCTAACCCACCGTATGGCACCAGTAGCTTCCCAATGTCAATTTTTCATGTTGTTTGCTTTTATTTATATATCCTATTATTTCAGGTACCTTTAGTCATTGTTTGAACGTGTCGCACAAACTGTAAGTGAGAGAAAGAGGAAGGAGGAAGTTAGGAAGAAGCAAAGATTCGACGACTCGACCACTCAAGCAGGTTCATCTCAACAGGTGACAATTGGTCCGAATGATCTTTTTCCAATTCCAGATGAGCCGACGGACCGAAGCATTCTCAAGAACTATGAGAACCATGTTGCATATATGATTTGGAACGGCGAGGTACGTGTATGTTTTTCCTTTTTTCGCACTTGTCAATGTTAATTTAATATAATGATATATTTTTAACTTTCATTAGACGTAACTTTTACGTTTATGTAGGTACGTCCCGTTTTAAAACTACATAATCACGCAACTGGTGTGCTAATGGGGGCCCTTCAAAATAAAACTATACGAGAAACAAAGAAGGAACATGTTTGGGACCTAGAACTCGAGTGTAAAGTAGTTCGTGAGAAGGTACAAGCATCAGGACTTCTGCAAATCGCTAAGTACTCTTACCAGAAACTTGACCGGATTCTTATCACGGCTCTCAGCGAGAGGTGGCATGAGGATACTACCACCTTTTGTAGGTTTATGGTGGTGTCTACTAATGTCGTATAAGAGGAATCTCAGACATCTCATGTCTTGACATTAGTACGTCCCATTAAACTATGCAATTAGCCTTTAATTCTCTTGTTTTCACACAAGAACACGAGTTATATCTCGCGGAGGGTTTCCAGAGATGTTATCCACAAACATCAAAGACCATCTTAGTCGGCTTAACGATCATAAAGCAAGAGACAGAATATTTGGTGGTCAACCCAAAGAAAACTATATACACATGGTAATCATCTCACAACTATGTACAAACTATAACGTGCAAGTGAGACGAAAAGCGAAAAGAAGCCATCCCCAAACTTAGTGGATGCACGGTCCACTAAGTTAGCATAAATGCTAGGGGCGACGACTATAAAGTCATCAAAAGGGTCGACATATAAGTGAAGGGAGAGGAGGTCAGTCGAAGGCAAAAAGTCAGCCTCAAGCTTAGTGGATAGAATATCCACTAAGTCCATAGACATGCTAGGGAAGACGTCTGAAGTGTCCCAAAAGGGGTCGACAACCAAGTCTGAGATCATGTGGAAGGTCGAATTAGACTCTAAGGGTAATGCAATAGGCTCGGGGACCAAGTCAATGTCCGTAATTTCCTTAGGTAAATGGTCCGATAAACTATCCATTATGTCTCTAACTACTATGTCATTGACGTCCTTAAAGGCATCGGGAGCCTCAAAGTTAGGCATAACACCTTCCATTCTACATAACCCATCCAAATAATCACAAGTGCTAAAGATTGGAAAGTTCAACATTGTTTGATTCCCAAGTTTGCTCGTAGAGCTATTATCCTGAACATCAAAATCTAATGTAGTCGATGCACGGTGAGATGACAAATGGTCGAGGGAGTGAGCAATAAGGGTCATCGTTCAGTTCATGCTCAAAGGGTCTATCAGGAGCTTCTTCGACATTTAACTTAAGACTAGAGTTAGGTGTATTACCCTCACCATCATTCATAGTCTCCTCTTGAGTTTGGGGTGCGCAAACCCCTTCCTCGTCGATGATAAGCTCCGACTCAATTTTATCAACAATTTTGAGAATCCGTTCCGTAATCTCTGTTACATCTCGATTAAATCTAATTTGGTACCCTAAAAATGCTTGGAGAATATCTTCAGAAGTCTCCACGTAATAAGGCACATGAGTATAACTAGACGAAGACTCTCGCGGGACATGGATCATGGGACAATACTCGGTCAAATGATTTAAGCAAATAGCACAATCCGGGTTAATGGTCTCCATGGTCCTTTCTTCACTACCTTCATGTATATACATAGACTCAACTCTTTGAGTGGAATCATCGAGTAGGAAATTGCCATCACTAAATGAACCGTCTATATATGCTTGTCGATAGTCACGAAGACTTCGACGTGGTTGATCAATACTAATAGAACTACGGTTATCATCAAATGATGAATCCATAAATGAAGGTGTGGTCATCCCAAATTCTTGTCGATAGTCTCGAAGACTCTTACGAGGTTGGTTACCCTCATGCTCATAATCCCTAATACCATATCCATCACGAGTCTGACCGACTCCATACATCCGTCGGTATTCACCCATGGTCATCCGAGGTCGGTCAGTGATGAGACATGAAAATGTCCCATCTGAATCTCTTAACTCAGGTTAGTTAGTCCATTTCGAGCAGTTACTCTCATGAATTACTTGTTTCTCTTGTCAGGTGTCTTCTATGGAATTGAGCGCGAAAAAACGGTTAAAATCAAGGGATTGACACATTAGGGGCATTTCAGTAATTTGGTGTTAATGGTGCACTGGTAGTTTGGTCTATTTTGATAGTCGAATGAAACTAGAGTTCAAGATGAACTCGTGAGCGAAAACGGGAGTCCAATCGGAGTTTGGATGAGAGAAATATAGCTAGTCAAAGTCGAGTCAAAATCCGTTTGGTAGAGGTCAACACAAATCTTTCTGTAACACGTGGCGCGGATCTAGCGCGAGGACGTGGAGAAATCCGATGGTGCGAATGATATCTCGGTACATTGTTGTGCAGAAGCGGGACGTCTTTGGTATTTATCTAAGGTATTGATTCAATGTAACGCGACGCAAGATAACCGATGACCCCGTAACGATCTACCTGCTGTATTGTTTTCACGGACATGTGGGCCCATCTCAAGCAGCGAGGTAATGTTCACCACTCTCTCACGATACACTGTATCGTCTTCACATAACAGCCAACTAGTACTGGCCACTATTTTTGGAGAAACCATCTCTCCTATATTCTCTCGGATCTCTATCAGTAGATGATGCACCCGAAAGGTTGCACACCCAAGCGGAGGTATCAAGTAGTAATCCGGCAAAGCCGGGATCGATCCAAGGATAGGAATGTAGCTTGGATATCGAATGGTCTTATTCGTCAGTTTAGATATCAAAGGCTTACTTAGACAAAAGCGGAAATAAACGAAGATAATGTGAGGTTTATAATCGAATAAGCAATAAGAAAATAAAGTAAGTAAAACAAACTAAAATATCAATGTAAGAGGGCGAGAGAGATTTGAAAGAAGAGTTCGGAAGAACAAGAGTCGGGAACAACAAGTGAGAGAAGTGTCGAGGTCCGGGAATCCGATGTGGTGAACCTACAACTATGTACGGTCTAATCGAATGGATTGATACAAACCTAGTCTCGATTCCTAAGGTGGATGTTCATAAGCACTACGTATGTCCGGAGATAATACTTAGTCAAATAAACTTCCTAAACGAATAAAACCGAATCATCGATCACATTGCCTAATTGATTAACTATGCGAAGTACTTGATAAGACACATGAAAAACGATTGAAACAAGTAATCGAAATAAGAGAACATCAATTTATTATCAAACACATTAAATTATCACAAACACAATCACAAATTCATCAAGATTTCATCCCTAGACCTCAACAAATTGACTAGCTACTCATGTTCAAGCAAATATCGAGATTCAAAGTTAGAGAAGAAACCACACACATGATTTTATAATTTGAAACACTAAGAATCACAAAATGAGTTGAAAAAAGTAACTTAACACAAGTTAATATGCTTTTGGAGTAGTTGCATAAGATAAAGAACAAGTAAAAATGGAAGAACAAGAGAGAAAATGGAAGAAAATGGGGTTTGAAAGCTGCTGGAAATTCAATCTCTAATGTAGCCAAACAGACCCTTGAAGAAGAATGGTTTTCTTGCTAAGAAATCAAGCCAAACGCACCCTACTTCCCAGCCAAAACAGCCTTCTTCTTTCACCGAAACCGCCTCCAAAATCCTTTCAAAACCACGATTTCAAGTGCTTCCAAAATCACCCACTTTTATAACCACCAACCCAACCAAACCACCTACTGTTTCTTTTCAAATCCACACCTTTATGCAATTACCAAACCACCTATTTGAATTTCCCAAATAGCCATTCTTCCACCAAATCCAGCCTAACCCATCAACCCACTAAAACCTTCAATCCACCCACACTAAACCCAGCAAAAAACCACCTCCCTTTCAAAAACCAAAACCGCCCCCCTCTTCTCCCTCTTCCAGCCTCTTGATAAACCCTCTACTTGCACTTGGTGAAGATACCAAAAAACCCTAAGTCAGATTTTTTGCTTTCCTTTTGTTCTTTCACCAAAAACCTAGTCAAATTGACTTGGTCCTCCTTTGACTTGGGCCAAATTCTCTAAGAGTGCTTTTAAAACTTATCTTTTCTCTTCTTCCTTGGGCTCTTGGGTCTTGGATGTTAGGCTTTTCTTCTCATTAGAAATCAAAGTGGGTGATCCATCATTCTCTACATCTTCTAACTTTTAGCAAAGACCGAAATATCCTCGACTTCTTATGATCACCATTTCTTCATTCGAACTCCGATTCGATTCTCGTCTTCACCATTGGGTTCATCATTTACTCTACTTTCCATTGGTCCACTGACTTTTACGCAAAGTTACTGAATCACCCCTGGTCCAAATGACCAATTTGCCCTTCAAGCGCATTTCTTCCATTTTTATCCGTTTTTCTTGTTCAACTCCATAGATAGCACCTAATCAAAAGAAGTTTACAACTAATCAAAATAAAAGTATAAAATGGACTAACTCATTTAAATTAAGTGACATAAATGTGGTGAATTCACACCACATCAACATCCCCAAACTTAAAATTTGCTAGTCCTCGAGCAAAGGAACAAAACAAAACAATAAAGTAACATCCTAACTCACTTTCGGAGGAATCCCGGTTGCATTTAGCGTATGCAACAAGCCGTTAAACCCCTAGGTTACCCCTAGTGGACGAGTGTCGTCTCGTGAGGGTTTCCAGTGAATACACCCACAAAGTTCTAGATTTCCAAAAGACATAAGAGTCCAACTATCGATGCAAATAAGGTGATGCTCAACAAGTGAGAGACTTAAGTATGTCAAACATATGAATCAAACCAATAAACACAAAAACATGCTAAGAGTCTCCTCACTAATAGTTTCATACTCAAGTGCAAGTGTCCCATCATCATGAGCATCATCCAAGTCTAAAGTAACAAAACCCTGTTTCCTATCATAGCACATTTCGCCTCGACTTTGGCCTCGCGGTCATACGCTCTTAAACATGAAATCACTCAAAAACGAATTATAATGGTTTACTCTCATATGTGAGCATGGAATAAAGTAAACTCAACATACACAAAACTTAAATGAGGATATCAAGTTCTAAAACGAAATGATCTCTAAGGAATGGAAATAACCACTAACGGAATGGGGAAGCTCACTCACCCTTCTCACCCACTCTACCCTCTAACAATGCCTCCTAAAGGTAAACGGATACAAGTGATGGAATGGAAGATGATGAAATCCCGAGAATGTCGACGCCTTCAATGATAAAAGAACACTCAAACAACCTTTAACTTGACTTTTTGCTTTGAATACTTTATTTATTCCAAATACTTACATAAACACTCAAAAGTTCACATGAACTTTTACACAAAAACAACTTTCTTTCTTTTTAATTTTCTTTTCTTTTCTTTTTTTTTTTTTTTTTTTTTTTTTTTTTTCTTTTCTCTTTTTTACACACATAACCAAAAACCAAACACAAAAGTACAAACTAGTATTCTCAACAAATCACCTTTACTTTCACACTTTGCTTTCACATTCTTTCTTCTTTACTTTTCATGCCTTCATTCTCGGGAGTAGTATGATGAATGGATGGTGGAGTATCCGTTTCCCTAAAGTTGACACTATTATCGGGTTTCATGGACTACAAGAGTAAGGTTTATTCGCTATCCTGATGTCACTCCTAGTGGCTAAGGAAGTTGAGCTCATGAGATCGTCTAAGCTCTTTTGAAAGTTGCGAAGTTGAGTAGCTCTTCATTTTACTCGGAGTTAGCGCGGAAGAGTACACTCAAAAGCAATAGAAAGGCTCAGATAACTCACATTGGTTGAAGTCTCCACTAATGACTATTTTAGGTCACTTAGAAGTGTTCCTTCTTCCTTAAGATGCTACTCACATGATAAGACACCAACACCAACGGACTTAACATTCATGAAAAGACTAAGAGCATGCATAAGATTTATCAAGAAAGAACCACATGTATCAACATACTTAAAAATACCACTAGAGTCATACCAAATTTACCCAAAAATTTTCAAATTTGGTCAATTTGTTGAACCCTCGTGTCTTTTGAAATCTAAGGTCATGATGTCATGCGACTAAAGGTCGTATCCCCATCCCCAAACTTAAAACTAACATTGTCCTCAATGTTCTAAGCATATGTTCACTAAAATATAAGAGGTACAATAAGTTAAAGAGAAGAGTGGAAGGATATTACCATAGCCGAAGGAGATAAAAGATAATACTACCAAGACTTGTGTATTCGAATTCCAAGTTGATTATGAGCCCAACGCCATCCCCAAACTTGGAACGAACCACGTCCCAAAAGTATACAAATTGAGAAACGCTCCTAACACATCAATAATAGAATAAGAATGAAGCATAAGCATGACCATATAAAAATGACCACTCACGCGGGATCACTCGATTGCATCAAGCTATGCAACTAGCCTTTGAGTCTCTCATGAGCACGAGAGCACGAGTTTTGTCTCGTGGAGGGTTTCCAGAGATGATACCCACAAACATCGACTCCGAGAGGTCTGACTATGAGAGGGGGGTCAACCCTGATGTACAAGGTTGACCAACATGAGAGGGAGATTGATCCTGGTAAACCGGATCAACCAATGGGGTAGTCTCAACCTCCGGGTCTTCAAGGTCCAAAAATGGCTTCAACCGTTGGCCATTCACTTTAAAAGAATTGCCATCTTTGGGATCCTCGATCTCAACGGTACCGTAAGGGAACACGGTCTTCACAATATATGGGCCAGTCCAACGAGACTTGAGTTTACCAGGAAATAAATGGAGCCTAGAGTTATAGAGAAGAACTTTGTCTAAAGGTTCAAACGTCTTCCTAAGAATTCGTTTATCATGAAAGGCCTTCATTCTACTCTTATAAATCTTGGCACTCGTGTAAGCCTCATTCCTAATCTCTTCAAGCTCATTAAGATCAAGCTTCCTCCTTGCACCCGCTTTGTCTAAGTCAAAGTTGAGCCGTTTTATGGCCCAATATGCCTTATGTTCCAACTCTACTGGTAGATGACATGCCTTGCCATACACAAGGCGGAAAGGGGACATTCCTAAAGGGGTCTTAAAAGCTGTCCTATATGCCCACAAAGCATCAACTAGTCTTAAGGACCAATCTTTGCGATTCGGGTTAACCGTCTTATGCAAAATACGCTTTATCTCCCTATTAGACACTTCCACTTGCCCGCTTGTCTGAGGGTGATAGGGGGTAGCCACTTTATGCGTTATTCCATATGTCCGCATCAAGCTTTCAAATGGTTTATTGCAAAAGTGACTACCTCCATCACTAATAATAGCCCTAGGGGTGCCAAATCGAGCAAAAATGTGTTCTTTCAAGAACTTTATGACCACCCTGTGGCTATTATCCTTGCATGGGGCTGCTTCTATCCATTTAGATACATAATCAACTGCAACTAAGATATACACATAACCAAAAGAAGAAGGGAAAGGGCCCATAAAGTCAATACCCCAAACATCAAATAACTCAACAATCAATATAGGGTTAAGGGGCATCATGTCTCTACGGGTCATGCATCCTACTCTTTGGCATCTATCACATGCTTTGCAAAATTGATATGCATCCTTAAAAATTGAAGGCCAATAGAAACCACATTGCAAGATCTTAAAGGCAGTCTTCTTACCAGAGAAGTGACCTCCACATGCTTCAGAATGACAAAAATTAAGTATACCTTTTTGTTCCCATTCTGGGACACATCGTCTGATAATCTGATCAGGGCAATACTTAAACAACAACGGGTCATCCCAAATGAAGTTTCGCACCTCGACAAAGAATTTCTTCTTGTCCTGAGCACTCCACTGAGAAGGCACATGTCCTACAACAAAGTAGTTAGCAATATCTGCATACCAAGGACACTGTGAAGCTAAAGAGACCTCAAACAACTGCTCATCGGGAAATGTCTCGGTCACTGGTATAGCCTCTATAGTGCTATGGGTAACAAGCCTAGATAAATGATCAGCTACCACATTTTCGGACCCCTTCTTATCTTTTATCTCTAAATCGAACTCTTGCAAAAGAAGAATCCATCTAATCAATCGTGGCTTAGCATCTTTCTTGGATAAAAGATATTTCAGGGCTGCATGGTCTGTGTATACAACAACCTTAGATCCTACTAAGTATGACCTAAACTTGTCTAATGCGAAAACAACTGATAACAACTCTTTCTCTGTGGTGGAGTAGTTGAGTTGTGCCTCATTAAGAGTTTTACTCGCATAATAAATGACACATGGTAGCTTGCCTTTTCTTTGGTCTAACACCGCACCAAGGGCATAGTCGCTGGCATCACACATCACCTCGAATGGTATAGACCAATCGGGTGGCTGAATAATCAGTGTCGTGGTCAACAAGGTCTTAAGAGTATCAAAGGCCTTCATACATTCATCATCAAATACAAAATCTTTCTCTTTAGACAAAAGAGCACATAAAGGCCTAGATATCTTGCTAAAGTCCTTGATGAATCGTCTATAGAACCCTGCATGTCCTAGAAAAGACCTAATGTCTTTCACACTCTTAGGTATAGGCAAGTGCGAAATCAATTCTATTTTGGCACGGTCAACTTCTAGTCCACTAGATGACACCACATGACCTAACACAATTCCCTTTGAGACCATAAAATGACATTTCTCCCAATTCAATACAAGATTCATTTCAATGCAACGATTCAACACACATTTCAAATTATGCAAGCACACATCGAAAGAATCACCAAAGAGAGAAAAGTCATCCATAAATACCTCTAGGTACTGGCCCACCATATCAGAAAAGATACTCAACATGAGTCTTTGGAACGTCGCAGGGGCATTACATAACCCAAATGGCATACGACGATATGCAAACGTTCCAAAGGGACATGTAAAAGTAGTCTTTTCTTGATCTCGCTCATCAATCTCAATCTGGTTGTACCCCGAATATCCATCTAGAAAGCAGTAATAAGGATGACCGGCAAGTTTCTCAAGGATCTGGTCGATGAACGGTAAAGGGAAATGGTCCTTCCTCGTCATCGAATTCAACTTCCGATAGTCGATACACACTCTCCATCCCGTGACTTTCCTAGTCGGGATTAGTTCATTGGCCTCGTTTTCGACTACGGTAATTCCAGATTTTTTTGGCACAACTTGAGTCGGACTCACCCATTTGCTATCAGAGATGGGATAGATGATCCCGACCTCTAACAGCTTGAGGACTTCTGCCTTCACAACCTCTTTCATGTGGGGGTTCAACCTTCGTTGACCCTCACGTGAAGGTTTGGCATCATCCTCAAGATGGATTCTATGGGTACACACAGTGGGGCTAATCCCTTTTAGGTCGGCAATTGTCCAACCGAGGGCCCCTTTGTGGTCTCTTAAGACCTCCAATAGACTACATTCTTGTGAATTGGTTAGTTGTGATGAGATAATAACCGGAAATGATGGCTCTTGGCCCAAATATGAATATTTCAATTCACTCGGTAAGGGCTTCAAATCAAGTTTCGGAAACTCTATTGAAGACGGTTGTGGTTTAGGCTCATTGATTGGAAGTGACTCAAATCTAACCTTCCACATCTCCGTGTCCAATAAGGGTGCCGAATCCATGAGAGAGTTCATTTCCGATATAGTTATCTCATCATCAAACGTAAAGCAATTCATAAGACTAGTCTCTAATGGATCTTGGGTACCTACAGCAAGGCCTCCCTGAACAAAGGACTCAATCATGTGCAACTTCTGAACATCAGACTCATCATAATCAACATCAAACTCATCATAATCAGAAATATGATGCTTACAAGAATTGAAAATGTTAACCATAAGAGTCATATTACCAAATGAGAGTTTCATAGCACCACTCCTACAATCAATTAAAGCCCGTGATGTTGCAAGGAAAGGTCTACCTAAAATGACTGGAATTTGAGATTCACCATTCATCACTGGTTTTGTGTCCAAGATAAAGAAGTCTACTGGAAAATAGAACTTATCTACTTGGACCAAAACATCCTCAACCACCCCTCTCGGTATCTTAATCGAGCGATCGGCAAGTTGTAAAACTACTTTGGTGGGTTTTATTTCACCTAAGCCCAATTGCTCATAGACCGAAAAAGGTAGAAGATTAACACTTGCACCTAAATCAAGGAGTGCCTGCTTAATGTGAGTCGCCCCTATAGTGCATGAAATGGTGGGGGATCCAGGGTCCTTGTATTTAGGTGGGAGGTTCTCCTTAATGATGGCACTCACATTCTTAGCCAAGAAAGCTCTAGACTTCACATGATGTTTCCTCTTCATAGTGCAAAGATCCTTCAAGAATTTCGCATAAGTAGGAATTTGCTTAATTGCATCCAAGAGAGGTATGTTGATCTTAACTTGCTTAAAGATCTCAAGGATATCACTATTATCTCTCATGGGTTGAGTAGAGACCAATCTCTCAGGGAAAGGCACACTAGGCTTAGGAATGTGGTTAGGCCTTGAGGTTTTGTCGGATGCCTTGTTATGACCACTACTACCCTCAGATTGGTTAGGCTCCTCAGGTTCAATAACCCTCATAGGATCATCTTGTCCTATCGTTTTGCCATTTCTGAGAGTAGTAACTGCCTTAACATGTGCAACCCTAGGGTCAGATGTATTACCCTCACCGTTTCCCCTAGGGTTTTCTTGAGTTTGAGAAGGTAGTTTGCCTTTTTCATCCACACTTAACCTTGCCTCAATCCTAACCATACTCTCTCGAAGGCCTTGCAACATTTGCTCATGATTCTGAAGCATTACATGGATTGGATCCTCAAGGTTCCTCCGTGGAGGTGGCACATAAGCATTGCTTGATGAGGGACCTTGATGATTATGCACATCATTTGCAGTAGGACCATTCTTCCAACTCAAGTTGGGATGGTTCTTCCAACCCGGGTTATAAGTGTCAGAATAAGGCGAGCTAAATGGCCTTTTGTAGTTGTTCATGGCATTTGCTTGTTCATGGACCAACAAAGGACAATCTCTAGTGGAATGGTCCATGCTATCACAAACATCACAAACAACTATACGAGCTTCCGGTGCTCTAACAACATTAACCTTTTGCACCTTTAAGGCCTCCACCTGTTTAGTCAAATTGGCTAACTTTGCATGCACATCATCACTTTCATTTAAAAGGTACATCCCTCCCCTTGAGCTCGTTTGAGCCTTGGATTTACTTCGATCATTTGTATCGGATATGTCCCAACTTTGGGCATTTTCCGCCAAGTGGTCGGAATAATCCCAAGCATCCTCGGGATCTTTACTCATAAATTCTCCATTACACATCATTTCTACAAGTTGTCTTTGGGTGGAGGATAGACCATCATAAAAGAAATTGATAACCCTCCACACCTCATAACCGTGATGTGGGCAAGAATTTATGAGCTCTTTGAATCTTTCCCAACACTCATAAAACGACTCATGCTCCTTTTGTGAAAAGTTCATGATGCTCCGTCTCAATGTGTTCGTTTTATGAGTGGGAAAAAATCTCTTAAGAAAGTGTGTGGTCATCTCTTTCCAACTCCCTATTGATCTAGGGCGTAGAGAATGAAGCCATTGCTTAGCTCTTTCCTTTAATGAAAAAGGAAATAGTTTAAGCTTAACGATGTCCTCGGGCACTCCATCGAGTCGGAGTGTCGAGCAGACCTCGTCATATTCCTTTAGATGAAGGTAAGGGCTTTCAGACTCTAAGCCATGGAACTTAGGGAGTAAGTTAATGACACCATGCTTAATCTCAAAGTTGCCGACATGCATAGGAAGGACAATGCAAGATGGTTGACTAGTTCGGTCGGGTTGCAAGTAATCTCTCAAGCTCCTCATAGGAGGGTTCATCTCATGACCCTCACTACCATGTGTGCTCTCTTGGTCCTCCATAGTGTCCGACCGATGATTGTTGTGGTCAGACTCAGACGTGCTACCAAGCTCTATGTTCCTCTCTAAACGATTATGACTATTCCTAATCCAACTATTCATGCACAAAAAGAGAGAACACAATGCACGCACAAACACACACAATAGTCAGACAATATGAAAGATAGAACTTCGTTACCCCCCTTTGTTGTTTGATTTTGAAGTCGGGTTTCCACTTTCCTCCGAAATCCCTAAACTTCTTCCTTTCGATCTCTTTTTGTTATTTTTGTTTTTTCTGAAAAACACAAAGCAAACAAAACTAATTAGAATCTAGGATAAAAGAAAATAATACTTATATCTAAGCTACACGTCGCTATCCCCGGCAGCGGCGCCAAAAACTTGATGCACCCAAAAGGTTGCACACCCAAGCGGAGGTATCAAGTAGTAATCCGGCAAAGCCGGGATCGATCCAAGGATAGGAATGTAGCTTGGATATCGAATGGTCTTATTCGTCAGTTTAGATATCAAAGGCTTACTTAGACAAAAGCGGAAATAAACGAAGATAATGTGAGGTTTATAATCGAATAAGCAATAAGAAAATAAAGTAAGTAAAACAAACTAAAATATCAATGTAAGAGGGCGAGAGAGATTTGAAAGAAGAGTTCGGAAGAACAAGAGTCGGGAACAACAAGTGAGAGAAGTGTCGAGGTCCGGGAATCCGATGTGGTGAACCTACAACTATGTACGGTCTAATCGAATGGATTGATACAAACCTAGTCTCGATTCCTAAGGTGGATGTTCATATAAGCACTACGTATGTCCGGAGATAATACTTAGTCAAATAAACTTCCTAAACGAATAAAACCGAATCATCGATCACATTGCCTAATTGATTAACTATGCGAAGTACTTGATAAGACACATGAAAAACGATTGAAACAAGTAATCGAAATAAGAGAACATCAATTTATTATCAAACACATTAAATTATCACAAACACAATCACAAATTCATCAAGATTTCATCCCTAGACCTCAACAAATTGACTAGCTACTCATGTTCAAGCAAATATCGAGATTCAAAGTTAGAGAAGAAACCACACACATGATTTTATAATTTGAAACACTAAGAATCACAAAATGAGTTGGAAAAAGTAACTTAACACAAGTTAATATGCTTTTGGAGTAGTTGCATAAGATAAAGAACAAGTAAAAATGGAAGAACAAGAGAGAAAATGGAAGAAAATGGGGTTTGAAAGCTGCTGGAAATTCAATCTCTAATGTAGCCAAACAGACCCTTGAAGAAGAATGGTTTTCTTGCTAAGAAATCAAGCCAAACGCACCCTACTTCCCAGCCAAAACAGCCTTCTTCTTTCACCGAAACCGCCTCCAAAATCCTTTCAAAACCACGATTTCAAGTGCTTCCAAAATCACCCACTTTTATAACCACCAACCCAACCAAACCACCTACTGTTTCTTTTCAAATCCACCCTTTATGCAATTACCAAACCACCTATTTGAATTTCCCAAATAGCCATTCTTCCACCAAATCCAGCCTAACCCATCAACCCACTAAAACCTTCAATCCACCCACACTAAACCCAGCAAAAAACCACCTCCCTTTCAAAAACCAAAACCGCCCCCCTCTTCTCCCTCTTCCAGCCTCTTGATAAACCCTCTACTTGCACTTGGTGAAGATACCAAAAAACCCTAAGTCAGATTTTTTGCTTTCCTTTTGTTCTTTCACCAAAAACCTAGTCAAATTGACTTGGTCCTCCTTTGACTTGGGCCAAATTCTCTAAGAGTGCTTTTAAAACTTATCTTTTCTCTTCTTCCTTGGGCTCTTGGGTCTTGGATGTTAGGCTTTTCTTCTCATTAGAAATCAAAGTGGGTGATCCATCATTCTCTACATCTTCTAACTTTTAGCAAAGACCGAAATATCCTCGACTTCTTATGATCACCATTTCTTCATTCGAACTCCGATTCGATTCTCGTCTTCACCATTGGGTTCATCATTTACTCTACTTTCCATTGGTCCACTGACTTTTACGCAAAGTTACTGAATAACCCCTGGTCCAAATGACCAATTTGCCCTTCAAGCGCATTTCTTCCATTTTTATCCGTTTTTCTTGTTCAACTCCATAGATAGCACCTAATCAAAAGAAGTTTATAACTAATCAAAATAAAAGTATAAAATGGACTAACTCATTTAAATTAAGTGACATAAATGTGGTGAATTCACACCACATCAGTAGAGAATAAAGAAGGAAAGGAGAGAGGGACAAATCCGATCTCTCTCTCTCTATAAGTTTAAACATGACAGTGAGAGAGAGAGAGCTTGAAAGAGAAAGAAATAGGAAATCGAATCCTATAGAGAGAGAGAAAGCTCTCGGGATTTCTATGGAAGGAGATATAGAACCGTGACAAGGAAAGAAAGAATAGAAGAAAGATACAGTAGAAAGAGAAACTGAGATTTAGATTAGGAATTGAGAAGATTGAATTAGAGATTTATCTCCGTTACTTATCTCCATTACTGTTTTTAGGAGGATTCGATTGATTATTTCAGAAGGTCAGAAAGGAAGGAAGATGATATTCTAGAGAGAGAGAGAGAGAGAATATTGTTTTGCTTGTCTTTCTTAGATATATAAAAACAGAGACAAAGTACATGAAGATCATCTCGGTTGGGGGAGACAAAACAGAGGACTCCATTGTTCTTTGGGTCCATCTTCTTCTCATGAACTTCAAGGAATTATTTTAGAGAGAGAGGATAAGAATAGAGAGAAGGAGACAGGTTAAACAGAAATCCGAGAGAGAAAAAGGATAGAGAGAGTTAGAAACAGTGACCATTGTCATCTTCTTCTTCCTCTGTTTTATTTTGTTTTTGTGAGAGAAATGGAGAAACAGAGAGAAAAGTGAGAGAGAAATTTGTACAGAGAGAGAGATTGTTTGTATTTTGAAGTTTTTTATATTACATAACAACTCTTCTTTCAATTGGTTGATATCTTGAGTTGGAATTGAATGGATAACAGAGAGAGAAACATTAGAGAGAGAAAAGAAAAACAGTGAGGAAGATGAGAAAATCTGTGGGAAAATAATTTTCCTACAGAGAAATTGTTTCCGAGAAGATGAGAAAATCGTCTTCTCTAAGGGTCTGTTTGTCTGGAAAACAGTAAAAACAGAAGGAAAACTGCTCCTTAGGGTGCGTTTGGCTGCAGACAGGAAATCATTTCCAGCGAAAGTTTAGTTTTCTCCCTATTTCTCTTTTATTCTTTATATGTACTTTAATCTCGTATTACGATTATCAAATCCTCTAATCTAGGGTCAATAATGAAATCATATTCAAAATTTTAATCGAGTTTTAACGAAAACATCTCCCGGAATTAGGATAGTTCATTATCCAAAATTCTGAGTTATAAAAAGAAAGTGATTTAATTTGACTTAATATTTATTATTAAAAATGATTTTATGTGGTGAATTCAGAAACCTTAGTCTCTCTCCCATTTCGCTTCTCCCCAATTGAGTTCCTTGTATCATTTGTTTATTTTCATTTCCGTAATTTTATTTGAATATTTTATTTATTTTATTTTAAAAACCAAAACCAAATCATTTTAAAATCTTATTACTTCCTACTTTTAGAATTGGTTTAACTAGTCTCTGAGGAACGAACCGGTCTTACCGGAATTTATTACAACTTGACACCCGTGCACTTGCGGGTGTAGACCTATTTAGGGTAACCTTTTAGGCCCATCAGTCAGGTTCAACTCGCCTATTCCTATCATTAGTCGGACTGTTCATATATAAGTTTGAGTAGTCCTGATGACTTCTAGATGGTCGACTAGTGTTGGAAATCGTTAGAATAATGTCATCTTCATCATCATCAAATGACAAACCTGCCATGGTCTCACAATGTTCAAGGATGCAAACACACAATCACAAAATGGGAACTAACACTTATAAAGTAAACAATCATACCACAAGTAAAAAAGGAAGAGATAGAACGCGATACTATCGAGTGCTCCTCTCGTTTCGTTAGTCTTTCTGCTTAGCTCCTCGATTCCTTCCTTTTCCTTCGCGTTTATGTCTCTTTTTGGCTCTTTCCGAAAAACAAAAGTACCTAAAAAATAAGATAAGTAAGAAACTACGAAAATAAAAGAAAGTAAAACGTCTAAGTAAACAAACAACACTAAACTAATGAACAAAACAAACAAACGATGTCCAAACTACTAAACCTATCCCCGGCAGCGGCGCCAAAAACTTGATGAACCCGAAAAGGTTGCACACCCAAGCGAAGTTATCAAGTAATAACCCGGCAAAGCCGGGGTCGATCCAAGAATAGGAATGTAATTTGGATATCGAAGGATTTTATCCGCCGGTCTAGATATCACTAGCTAACTTAGACTAAAAAAGGAAAGAAACAAGATAAATGTGGGGGGGTGGGGGGGGGGGGGGGGGTTGATGTGGGGTAAGTAACAAAGAAGAAAGCAAGCACAACTAATTAAACGATAAAAGTAAACGGGCAAGAGAGATTCGAGAGAGGCGTCGGAGGAACAAAAGTCGAGATGGGTAAGAATCGATTCGGGCAAAAGTTGATTGAGACGGATACTTTGATCCACAAGATCAAAAGTGACAAATACTAAGTATCTATTTGCATGAAAATGTAATTAACTTAACCCACATTGACAATCCTAAGCATCATGTGTCCAACTAAGCATATTTGATCAAACGTCACTAAGCATCGACTATCAAACTTACACACACTATCTAATGAATTGAAAATGAACAAGTATGACATTAATAGGTATAATACGTCAAACTAAGTATAATCGATCAAAGGTTAGTAAGCATCGACTATCAAACTAAGTACGCATTATCAAACTTTGTCTCAATATACGATTAAGATCAAGGTTTCTAATTTATAAAACTAGATGAAGTCAATTAAACTCACATGTAAACAAATCATAAGTCATTCATCACATTCAAATCATGCTTCTAAAATATCCGAAAACGAGAGCTAATGTGTTGAAGTCCGGGAATCCATAATGATAAATCTACAACTATGTGTGGTCTGATTTAACGTGTCGAGGTACAATCAATATTCGACTCCTAAGGTGATGTCTACAAGCACTATGTATATCCGGAGATCATACTTAGTCAAACAAACGTCATAATCGGTTTTATCCCGAGTCAACGAAAGTATTGTCTAGTCGCCTAACTATGTGAAGTGCATGACAAGACACATGAAATTATGATCGAATACTTCGTTTCGTCTATTAACTATGAGAAGTACTTGACAAGACACATAAAAATATGATCAAAACGATAACCGAAATAAATGAACATCAATTTATAATCAAAACATCAAATCATATTAAACATAATCACGAATTCATCACATTTGATCTCATATAATCGACACACTAAAGTTAGCTAAACATGGTGATTGAATAAGAAATGGAAAGAAAATGATGAGAGAATCCCCCTTTTTCGATGTGGCTCGAGGCTAAGATCGTCGGGAAATATGAGTCTTTAAGGTGTAGCCGATCTCCCCTTAGAAAATTCTGGGTTCCCCATAGCGACCATCATCATCTTTTTCATTTAGAACTCAACCTCCATTAAAGCTAAACCCTAGTTTTCTCTCTCTAGCAATCTTCAACCAAAATCAAATCAAACCACAAGGGAAGCTAGCCAAGAATGAGGGGAACAAAAGCCCTAAGGTTTCCGGCCAAGAAGGTGGCCGGAAACCATAAGAAAATCCGACCCAAGAGACAAAAAACCCGGCCAAGAACATGAAGGTTCCGGCCAAAGATGCTGCTGCATGCGTCCCTTGCTGCCTTCCCGAGCTGTGCACTGTCCGTGGATGCGTCTCGAGACTGCAGCCGCATCCCGTGAAGGCGTCCCGAGCTCGGAGCAGCTTCTCGTGTCGGTTCTGTTGCTGCTGGTCCTGAGCACGCAGCTGCTCTCGCTACCTTGTGCGCGGCTAAAGCTAGGCCGGTCGGCCTATGCTTTGGCCGACCCTCCTCCTTCCTTCTCTCTTTTTCTCTCTCACAAAAACTCAAAAAAAACTTCAAGAAACCCTAAATTTTTTTAGCCCCCTTTTCTCTCCCCTTGGTTGGTGAAGAAGATGATGAGTAGTAGATAAGATCCCTTAACCCCTTTCTCTAACTTGTGTATACACAAACCCTAGACTTAGTCAAGTTGACTAAGTCTTAGACCATTTTGACTTGGACCAAAGAGGTGCCTCTAAAATCTCTATTCCTTTCTTTCTTCTTCTTTTTCTTTGTGGGATTTTGGTTTGTATTTGGGCTTGACTTTGATTTCTAATTAGAAACAAAGGAGAGTGCCTTCAAAAAAAGACCATGGCTTCTTTCTTTCATATCTTCCCCGTCCGAACTCCAAATTGACTTTCGTTTTCACCGTCGGACTCGTAATTGCCTCCACTTGTAATTTGATTTGCTTGAAACCTTTTTCTCTCGTTTTGGGCACATGAAATGATAGTCACAATTCGTTCCCTTTATTCCGATTTACATGTTTATCTTCAAATATGATAACTAACAAGAAAAATACACAAAATATTATTTATAATACTCGAAATGGACTAACTAAGCTAAGTTAGGCGCTCCAAATGTGACATGTTCATGTCACATCATCCTATACAAAGAGGGTCTAGAAGTTGTTTCGGTCATTCATTCAATCAATAAAAATTCAGTATTTTAGTATTACTTCTTTTAGTTTCGGTTCTATAGTCTTTAGACGAAGATCTAAGGATTTTATTAGTCTTTTGCTGCGTCAGTTGGTATCAGAGCAAGGTTTCTCCTGGCTTAATGGCAGAAGACGAAGCAAGAAACATCAACCTCGACGGAGAACGAGGTATCAATACTGTTTGGGTAGCAATTGACGGTTTGAATCATCGACTAGACCAAGGGGTGGAGATTATTAACAACCTGAATGTCAATGCAAACCCTAGGCAACCTATTAACGGAGAACGTGTTGAGGGATTCGCCCGCAACCAAGCTGTTAATAGACACCAAGGCAGAGCACCACCAATTCATCAATATGCTAATACTCAAGGAGACGAAGGTAACAATTATCAAAACCACATATACCCACGTAGAGATTATGATGAATATAAAATCAAGGCAGAAATACCAATCTTTAATGGCTATTTGCCGATTGAAGAGTTCCTTGATTGGTTACATGAGAATGAACGACAAGTGGATATGTCTTCTACTGAACAGATGGTAAAGATTATTGCTTGTAGACTCAAGGGTAGTGTTGTTATTTGGTGGGATCAGTTACAACGTCAAAGAGTGGCACAATGAAGAGCTCCCGTCCAGAACTGGTCGTCCATGAAAGAGAACCTTAGGGAGAGGTTCTTATCCCCTGATTACCAACAACACTTGTTCCGGACCTACCAGAATTGTAGACAAGGGTTGCGTTAGGTGGGTGAGTACTACGAAGAATTTTCAACATTAGCCCAGAGAAATAGTATGGAGAACGTGACAGAATCAAATAATGTTCTTGTCGATCGTTTTCTGAAAGACTAAAATTTAGTCTGAGAGAAAAGATTGGAATAGTTACTGTTTGGACTATTCAGGACGCATACGACTTAGCACTAAAGGCTGAAGCTTGGGAGAAAGATCGTCGGACTTTAGGTTTTCGCAGAGATGAACCACCCCGACTGACTACTGAAAGAGGTAAAGGAACTCTCGGGTAAAACACTGAAGTTCCACGAAGCGCACCAAAAGGCAATTCTAGTAATACTATTCAGAGACCCCCAACGAACACAGGAGCCAATCCAAATCCGTATACAAAATTCCGTGGAACTAAGTGTTACTCCTGTCAAGAAATTGGTCATACATCAAGCAATTGCCCTCAAGAACAAAATAGGAGGTCAGTGAATGTCATAGACGAGAATGGAGAAGAAAAGGTAGCTGAAGAAGATGGAGAGAGTGGTGAAGAATATGATGGTTATGACTGTGCCGAAGAAGAAGGTGAACGAGTAGCTTGCACGATTCATCCTGTTTTACTCACGCCAATGGAGGAGGATCGTAGTCAACGGAGAAAGATCTTTCGATCTGAATGTACTATCAAGAGGAAGGTGTGTCCGTTAATTATTGACTCCGCAAGTTTCGAGAATTTTATTTCGAGAAAACTTGTTGAGTATCCACAGTTACCCGTGGAAGACAATCCGTCACCATATAACATTGGTTGGATAAAGCCAGGACATGTTAAGAAAATAGTCAAATCGTGTCGAGTTCCTCTCTCTATCAGAAAGTTCTACAAACAGGAAGTCGTATGTGATGTGACAGATATGGATGCTAGTCATATCCTCCTCGAACGCCCTTGGCAATGGGTTACCGATTGTACCTTCAAAGGCCGAGCCGACACTTATACATTCGACTGAAAGGGACAAAAAATTCTCATGGTGCCACACGGAAGTAAGGTTAAAAGTATTTCAACTACCCCCCCCCCCCCCCATCTAAAGAAACTTTTCTTACTTTGAGCAGGTTAGAGGACGAAGTCTTTGCCGATGTAAAGGAGGCGCAAGGAGTCGATGCCATAGTCGTTAAAGCAACAGTAGAAGAAGGAGCCCCTAAGCCGCCAATCCAAATTCCAAAACCGGCAAAGAAAATATTACGAGACTTTCAGGAAATTATTGCTGAAGATTTACCTGAAAAGTTACCACCTCTTAGAAACGTGCAACATCATATCGATTTCTTCCCGGGAGCAAGCTTACCTAATATGCCCATTACCGTATGAGTCCGAAGGAAGACGAGATTTTGAAGAAGAAGATTGAAGAATTACTCAGCAAAGGGTTCATCCGTACGAGCATGAGTCCTTGTGTTGTACCTGCTTTGTTGATTCCAAAAAAGGATGAAAGTTGGAGAAAGTGTGTGGACAGTCGAGCTACCAACAAAATAATTGTCAAATACCGTTTTCCAATCCCGCGACTAGATGATATGTTGGATAAATTAGAGGGATCCCAAATCTTTTCTAAAATTGATTTGAGGAGTGGATATCATCAAATCAGAATCCGACCAGGAGATGAATGGAAGACGGCGTTCAAAAGTAAAGATGGGCTATATGAATGGTTGGTCATGCCCTTCAGTCTTCGCAATGCTCCCAGCACCTTTATGCGTGTAATGAATCAGTTACTAGAACCTTGTATTACTAGAAAATTTGTTATCGTTTATTTCGATGATATCCTTATTTTCAGTAAAACTGAGGCGGAACACCTAGTGCACCTCCAAAAGGTATTGATAGTTCTGCAGGAGAATGAATTACACCTGAATCTGCAGAAGTGTGCTTTCCTCACACATACTCTCATATTTCTTGGCTTTGTAATAAGTTTAGAAGGAATTCATGTAGATAACGAGAAGGTACAAGCTATCCAAGAGTGGCCGACTCCTAAGACAGTCACGGAAGTTCGTAGTTTTCATGGCTTAGCCACCTTTTATCGACGATGTATTCGGGATTTCAGCATTATCATGGCACCTATCACGGAGTGCATGAAGAAAGGAAAGTTTGACTGGGGAATTGAAGCTGACAAAGCCTTTTCCATTATTAAGGATAAATTATGCAATGCACCGGTCTTAGCTTTACCCAACTTTGATAAACCATTCGAAGTTAAGTGTGATGCTAATGTTATTGGAATTGGAGCAGTTTTGTCACAAGAGAGGCGACCTGTAGCCTTCTTTAGTGAGAAATTGAATGAAGCCCGATAAAAGTGGAGTACTTATGATCAAGAGTTTTATGCAGTAGCTCGAGTTTTACAACGTCGAGAGGTATATATCTACCAGAACGAGTTTGTCTTGTACTCAGACCATCGGGCCCTAAAGTTTATCAACAGTCAGAAGCAAGTAGACAAAAATCCGGCACATCAGGTGGGCCACTTTTATTTAGAAATTCAACTTTCTTATTCGGCACAAATCCGGAACAACGAATAGAGTCGATGATGCCCTTAGTAGGCGTGCCACACTGCTGGTGACGTTAACACAAGAAGTTGTGGGCTTTGAAGTATTAAAGGAATTGTACGAAGAGATGACTTCAAAGAAATATGGGCAAAGTGTAAGGAAGGGCAACCAGTGGCAGATTATCTTATTTTGGAGGGCTATCTATTCAAGGGCAGCAGCTTATGCATTCCCAAAACATCCTTACGGGAAAGTTTGATCCGCGAGTTACACGCTAGTAGATTAGACGCACATCTCGGAAGAGATAAAACAGTTCTTAGCTTATCCAGTCGATATTTTTGTCCAAATTTGAAGAGAGATGTGGGGAATTACGTTCAGAAGTGCTATGTTTGTCAAGTTTCAAAGGGACAAGCGCGAAATACGGGTCTTTATATGCCCTTCCCCATTCCAGCAACTATTTGGGAGGATCTGTTCATGGACTTTGTGTTAGGACTTCCTAGAACACAAAGGGGAGTAGACTCAGTTTTTGTGGTAGTTGACAGGTTTTCGAAGATGGTTTACTTTATTCCGTGTAAGAAGACTTCGGATGCTACACATATAGCAAAATTGTTTTTTCGCGAAGTTGTCAAACTACATGGAGTACTTACATCGATTACTTCGGACCGGGACTTAAAGTTTCTTAGCCATTTTTGGGTCACCTTATGGAAGATGGTTGGCACTTTTTTCAATAGAAGTACTACAGCTCATCCCCAAACAGATGGACAGACGGAGGTGACAAACCGAACTTTAGGTAACATGATTTGATGTACCTGTGGAGATATACCCAAGCAATGGGATCATGCAATACATTCAATGTGGCTGATATCTATACTTTCTATCCAGATGCACCACTTTATCCTAACCATAACTCAGGGTCGAGTTCTTTTCAAGTGGAGGAGACTGATGTAGAGGAATTGGTCGAGAAAACATGGAAGTAATAGAAGCGGCCAAGTATAAAGGTGACAGACTAAAACGACCAAAACCGAAGCTATGGGTGTCGGAATCGAACGAAATTTTGAGGGATGGTGCGAAATAGCGTTCCGGTCATTCATTGTAGTTTGGCCGTAACCCACTTTGAGGGGTAAATTATGTCGTTTAGGGCCTCAAAACGGACTTTTACTAGTTTTTTCTATTTTTGGGAATTGTTATCAATTTAAGATTTTTACTATTCTAGTGTTTTATTTTATTAGGAGTTGCTAATTGAGTTTGACTAAGATTAGGAAACCCTAGGCCTATATAAAGAGGGTCTAGAAGTTGTTTCAGTCATTCATTCAATCAATAAAAATTCAGTATTTTAGTATTACTTCTTTTAGTTTCGGTTCTATAGTCTTCAGACGAAGATCTAAGGCTTTTATTAGTTTCCGCTGTGTCAGAAATTGAAACACGAGTTCCGCCTCACCATTCAGTACTACCTATATCTTGTACCAACATGTGCCATTAAAACCTTTTATTGCCTTAATCCAAAATATTCAAGCTTCCTGCTTTCTAATGAAAAGGGAGAAACATGATAAATTAAGCTAATATACTTCACTTCTCAAGATATCAAGAAATCAATGCTTATAGGAACACATTTCCCTCTTAAGAAAATACTTTCAAATTATACATAGTAAGAGGGCTCTCACCTCACTAACCAAGCTCATTGTCCTTCTAGAGGGGTCCTGACTCGGGTTTTTGGTAAGCCCAGATATTGTAGTCAAGTCCACCACCATCTCCACTTCCCTGTTTTCTTAACCAGCAACTAACTCCAGCCTGAGTTTAAGTCCTTGGACCTGAGGAATTATCACTGATTCATTGTCCATTGATTCCTGACTTCTTGTTCCGTCTACTCCTTGCACCGAAGCTACCTTCTGTGCTATCCTTTTAGCATCCGAACTAATTTGGACCCACCCTTCTTGTAGTGCTCCCCACTTGTGCAAATTTTTGGTTGTCCTAACCCAATTGACAAGATGTTCCACGTTTCTAAAAGAGTTTTAACTCTGACAATGAACACAGTTAAGAGTGTAACCTAAGTGTCAAGATAAGTGAAGAAGAAGGTGTTACTGAAGTGTAAGTGAGAAAAGATATAAGTGTTAGGGGTGCCTTTAGATAAATAACAAACTTGTTAGTTAGTGGTTGTTAGGAATAACAGAATCTGTTATTCCCTTCTCTCTGTATAACTGAAATTGTAATGGCTTATATAAGCTAATTCTCTTTAATAGAACAAGTACGATCTTTCAATTGATTAATGAAATTCTATTCTACTTTGATTTCTATCATGGTATAAGAGCCTGTGATTTTTTTTTCTCTGTTTCTTCTTCTTCGAATCACTTTGAAACTCATTCTCATTAATCTCTAATGGCTTCACAATCATCACATTCAGTTTCGTCTCCAAATCTTTCTTCACCAAATACATCCATAGCTAACATTGCAAGTTTTGTCTCTGAGAAACTTGATGGATCGAATTTTCTAATATGGAAAGATCAATTCGAAGCAATTTTAATCAGTACTGATCTTTTTGGCTTTGTTGATGGCTCAATTGTTACTCCAGTTAAGACTATTATCGACAATAATCATGAAATTCCTAATCCTCTTTATCTTCAATGGAGGAAAACAGATAATTTTGTTAAATCCTGTATGAAAGCAACATTTACTCATTCCATCTTTTCTGATGTTCTTGGACTTCAAACTTCTAGAGAGATTTGGAGCTATCTTGAGCAGAATTATATTGAAGAGTATGAGGCAAAGATTGCTTCACTTCGTGAACAAATTCAAAATGTCAAGAAAGGCGATTCTTCTACAACCGAGTATCTTCGAAAGATCAAGGTATTATCTGACTCTTTAGTTGCTGTTAATGACAGATTATCTGATAAGGAACTTAGTTTCTACAACCGAGTATCTTCGCAAGATCAAGGTATTATCTGACTCTTTAGTTGCTGTTAATGACAGATTATCTGATAAGGAACTTAGTCGTATTGTTCTCAAAGGTCTTGGCAAAGATTATCGACCTTTTGTTATAGCCATTCATAATAGAGAAACACCTATATCTTTTTCTGAACTCAGAACTCGTCTTATTCACCATGAACAATGGATGAAAACACAAATTCAAGAGGATGAAAGTTCTGCCTATTTTGTAAAAAATCTTCCATCTAGAGCTGGTTATAAGTTCTTTAATCTAAATAGGTCTTCTCAATCACATCAAAATTACAGGAATTCTTATCAAGTAGATCAAGGTAAATCATCTTCTACTTTCTATAAAGGTCCTTCTTCTTCAAATCAGAATCAAGGAGAGTCAGCTTCTGAATTTGATTTTAGTACTATTCCTTGTGGCATTTGCAAAAGATGGAGACATTTTGCTTCCAAATATCGTTATAGATATGCTCCTGATGATTCTATAAAGAATCCACAAAGTAAAAATGAACATAATCAATCTCAAAAGAGGTTTCCACAGCAATTTAAACCTATCAAAGGAAATTTTGTTGGTATGCATCTTTATGAAGGTACAGAAGAAAGTAAAAATGAGAAAATGGGAGCTTATTCTCCAACTGAGGAAGAATTGTATGAGTCAAATTTTGATTACAATTCAGATGAATTCAATTGTGAAGAGGCAAATATGGTAGTCATATTACCTTCACCAGATAACATCACAAATAAATTTAATAATACTGTCACTGAGAGAGTTTGGCTGGCTGATACTGGAGCCACCAACCATATGACAAATGATCCTACTACCATTATTGATCAACAAGAGTATAAGGGGTCTGATTCTGTCATGATTGGCAATGGTCTTTCTATTCCTATTGCTGCTACAGGTAATGCCCAAATTCATACTCCATCTTATAATTTTGATTTGTTCAATGTGCTATATGTTCCTAAACTCAAAAGGAACTTGCTTTCTATTTCAAAATTTACATATGACAATCAATGTTCTATGAATTTTACACCTTGGGGTTATCAAATAAGAGACTTATGGTCTGATGACATCCTAAATGAAGGATCAGTTAGAAATCACTTATATCCTATTGTTTTTGGTATACAAGAAGATCATACTCATCAAGGCTATGTTGTGTCTCTAGCTGCACCATATTCTATTTGGCATACTAGACTAGGTCACACATCCATTTTCTCTTGCTAAGAGTAAATTGCTTCCATTTCCCATATCTGAGAGCTATACTGGGTCTCCTTTGTGTTTGATACACTGTGACATTTGGTGTCCTTCTCCTCACGTGAGTCTTAATGGAGATAAATACTTTATCTTGTTTTTAGATGATTTTAGTAGGTTTTTGTGGATATATCCTCTGAAATACAAATCTGATAGCCTCAAGTATTTCAAACTATTCAAAACCTCTCATGCGAATTTATTCAATACTTCTATAAAGTATTTTCAAAGTGATGGTGCATTAGAGTTGTCTAAAGGAGATTTTAAACAATATTTGGATCAATGTGGAATCTTATTTAGAAGTTCCTGTCCCTATACTCCTCAGCAAAATGCTAGAGCTGAGAGGAGAAATAGACAAATCACTGAGATGGGAAATTTTCTTCTTTTTCAATCTCAATCTCCAAAGAGTTATTGGTTTGAAGCTTTCTCAGCTGCTGTGTTCACCATTAATAGGCTTCCAACTAGAATTCTTCATAGCAAGTCTCCTTATGAGGTTTTATTTCACAAAACACCAGATTACTCTCTGTTAAAAACTTTTGGGTGCTTATGTTATCCTCACTTAGGAGCTATTAGGCAAGATAAACTCAGTCCCAAATCCTCTAAGTGTGTATTCATTGGTTATAGCCCTTCTCATACGGGTTATAAGTGTTTTGATTTAGATACTCAAAAAATTTATATATTTAAGAATGGTGTTTTTGAGGAGACAACTTTTCCCTTTACTGAACTTGTCAAATCTGATTCTTCTTCTGAATCTTCACCTATCACATTGCACCTACCTATAACACCTATAACCGCAATACTTGATAATTCTTCTGTGCCTGAGCACTCTCCTCAAGTTAGCACATCAGTAAATGAATCTAGTGATCCTGAGCCAAGCCATAGAATGGTAACTCGATTAAGAAATGATATCTCCAAACCTAAATGCATTCCAGATTACATCTCTCATTTTACTACTACTCATCCTTTAGCTCAGTCCTATCTTACCTTGTTACTTAAACATAAAGAACCTTCAACTTTCAAAGAAGCTTCTTCTAATCCTAAATGGGTTAATGCTATGAAGGAAAAGTTTCAAGCTTTGCAAAAGAATGAGACTTGGTCCCTAGTTCCACCTGACCCTTCTATGAATCTCTTGGGTTGTAAGTGGGTTTTTAAAGTGAAGTATAAGTCTGATGGCTCTGTGGAGAGATATAAAGCCAGACTTGTGGCAAAGGGTTATCATCAAAAAGATGGGTTGGACTACTCTAAGACTTTCAGTCCAGTAGTGAAAGCTGCTACTATCAGGACAGTTCTTAATGTAGTTGTATCCAATGAGTGGAAAGATTCAACAATTGGATGTCTCCAATGCTTTTCTACATGGAGTTCTCCAAGAGAAGGTCTTTATGACTCAACCTCAGGGTTTTATTGATTTGGAGTTTCCTTCATATGTTTGCCATCTTCATAAGAGCCTTTGTGGTTTGAAACAAGCTCCAAGAGCTTGGTTTCAGAGGTTTGGTTCTTTTCTTGTCACTTTGGGATTTAAGAGAAGTGCTCATGATCATTCAATGTTTGTTCAAATTACAGATTCTGCTATGATGGTTTTACTTCTATATGTTGTTGATATCATTTTAACTGGGAGTAATGGTTCTATTATGCATTCTCTTGTTCTTACTCTAAGCAAAGAGTTTGCTATGAAAGATTTGGGTCCCCTCCATTTCTTCTTAGGAATTGAGGTGTCTCGAGCTAGTTCTTCTGCTCTATTTCTCACCCGAAAGAAATATGCTCTCAGCTTACTTGAAAAAGCTGACTTGCTTGACTCTAAGCCTAGTTGTACCCCAGTTCTTGGTGGAAATAGGCTCTCCAAGTCCGATGGTACTCTTATTTCTGATCCAACCTTCTACAGAAGCATAGTTGGGGGTCTTCAATATCTCACCATGACCAGACCTGATTTGGCTTATGCTGTGAACTATGCAGCTCAGTTTATGCAGGCACCAAAAACTTCTCATATTCAGCTAATGAAGAAGATTCTAAGATATGTCAAAGGGACAATTGACTGTGGGATTACTACCACACCAGGAGACATTTCTAATATAAGAGGTTATTCAGATTCTGATTGGGCTGGATTCCCTGATTCAAGGAGATCAACAAGTGACATTTGTATTGTTCTTGGCCAATCCTTAGTGTCTTGGTGCTCTAAGAAGCAAGCAACTGTTGCCAAGTCTTCTACAGAGGCCGAATACAAAGCCCTTAAGCTTTCTGTCACTTCTGCTGAGTTACTCTGGGTTTCCTTCCTTCTTGTGGAGCTAAATCAAAAGATTACTCTTCCAATGGTTTTGTACTGTGATAATTTAGGAGCCAAGAATATTGCTGCTAATCCTATATGCCATGCTAGGACTAAGCATATTTAAGTTGATTATCATTTTGTGAAGGACTTGGTGGCTTCTGGTCGACTTGAGATCAGACATATTCCATCTTTGGAACAACCTGCTAATTTGTTTACAAAAGGTCTTGCTAAAGGATTTGTTTCTCAATCTTAGAGGCAAGCTAATGGTTCTACTCGACCCATCATCTTGAGGGGGCATGACAATGAACACAGTTAAGAGTGTAACCTAAGTGTCAAGATAAGTGAAGAAGAAGGTGTTACTAAAGTGTAAGTGAGAAAAGATACAAGTGTTAGGGGTGCCTTTAGATAAATAACAAACTTGTTAGTTAGTGGTTGTTAGGAATAACAGAATCTGTTATTCCCTTCTCTCTCTATAACTGAAATAGTAATGGCTTATATAAGCTAATTCTCTTTAATAGAACAACTACGATCTTTCAATTGATTAATGAAATTTTATTCTACTTCGATTTCTATCAAACTCTGCCACAATTCTGTAGTCTTAGATTTTATTACGAGGCTTTAATGCGAACTTCATTCTGCTAAGCCAAATATCGGTCATCTTTGACCAATGAAAAAGTCTAAAGATTAGCCTACGCCGCACATGTTGAATCCTGAAATCACATTCAGTAGTAGGAAGCTTTAAAGGCACTCCCTTATAACTGTTAAGAACGCCTTACTCAAAGCAATTTGAAAAGGATTATCAGAATATCTGAATATGTGAGTGAAGGAGGTGCCTCTAGCACTTATAGTGGGTGGCGTTAACACTCCCCTTGGCATGAATTATGCCAATGCTAAACGTAAAAACAAGTTTGGAGACTCTGAACTCTTTTTTTTTTTTTTTTTTTTTTTTTTTTTTGTTGAAGAAGAAACCAAAAGGAACACAAGCAAAACACACCACCTACAGCGCTAACTCCCTCGTTAGCTCCCCCAGGAATTCCACATCCTATTACACTTATTGTGCCTGCCCCACTTAGCTAGTTTATCCGTCCAATTGTTGAGATCTCTGGGAATGTGGACGAATCTAATAGAGACGAAGAGTCCTGATATCTCACGGATGTTGTCTATTAACTTCTCTGTCTGCCATTATATCGCCGGCCTGCAGTTGTTCAGGAACCGGATGATATTAAGATTATCACTTTCCAAAATAAGATGAGTTATCTGTAGCTGATGAGCCCACTGTAAGATCTTGAGAATGCCTAGACCCTCACATTCTTCTGCCGATTGACCTCTGATGACACC
Source organism: Eschscholzia californica (assembly GCF_041429995.1). Classification (NCBI taxonomy): domain Eukaryota; kingdom Viridiplantae; phylum Streptophyta; class Magnoliopsida; order Ranunculales; family Papaveraceae; genus Eschscholzia; species Eschscholzia californica. Next base: position 7,954,527 of record NW_028238472.1, read on the forward strand.
CGCAAAAGCGAAAAGAAATTCCGCCTTATCATTGTGAATGATGCCTCCATATCCTGCCGCCTCTGTAAGAGTCTTAAAGGAAGCATCGACATTGCATTTCAGGTAAGGGGACTCCGGGGGTTGCCAGATCTGCGAGTCCTTTTTGTTTGTTGCTGGTTTTGTTTTCTTAAGGACACAAGCCGACCCTTTAATGTTGTTGATAACCTGGACCGGAGTTTGATTCTTCGAGGAAAAACATTGTTCACATCTAGCTTTCCATATGAACCACAAAATATTTGCATAAAGGGATTGCAATTCTGGTTCCAAGGATTTCCATTTCGAAATCCAGTCCTGAAGGTTGTCAATACTTTCCACCCTGACATTAAAGAAAAACCAGATAGAACGAGAAAAAGTACAATGGAGCATGATATGTGATAACGATTCAACCTTATCGCAAAAACCACAGTTAAAGACATTACCTATATACTGACCAATTTGTCCACGAACTGGAAGACTGTTGGTACAACATTTCCATAAGAACAGTTTAATCCGGGGTATCGTTTGTATTTTCCAAATATAGTTCCACTCGGGATGATGGTAGTCCATATTTTGAGTTCTTAAGTGAAAGTACATGGATTTGATAGTGAAGTTACCTGATTTGGTGAGAGACCATTTCATAGAGTCATCTCTATCTTGACGAAGGTTGATACTGCAGATCGCCCTGCCGACCTCGCTGTCAAAAAGTTGGTGAATCAGGATCACATTCCACTGGTTATTATTGATAAGCTGATCTACTGTAATTAATCCGCAATTGTGCAAGTTCGGTATCGGAGGTTTGTGATTCGGAATCCAGTAGTCCTCCCAAATGTTAATATTGGTTCCCTTATTCACGTCCCAAAAGATGAGCTCCTGGACCTGTTTGAAACGCTGCATCATGGATTTCCAGAACCAGGAATGGTTAGATTTAGCCATAGAAGGCTTGGTGTCTTTCGGATAGTATTTAGTTTTAAGGATCTTCGTCCAAAGAGAATCGGGGTTTTTGAGAGCACGCCAAAGGAGTTTACTGATGAAGGCTTCATTATCCAGAGAAGGTAATCTAATACCCAGCCCCCCCAATCTGCGGGGCTTGCATATTTTTTGCCAGTTGATGGTGTGGATGGTTTTCGATTTTCCCCACCAGAAAGACCGCTGAATGGTCTCAATGCGATTGCTAATGCCTTTAGGAATGGCAAAGCATTGCATTTGGTATCGGGGAACGGCCGCTGCTATGGTGGAGATCACTACAGAGCGGCCAGCTTGGGAGAGGAGATTTGTGTGCCATTTAGAGAGTTTATGTTGGATTTGGTTAATGAGGGAGGAGAAAACTTGCTTTTTATTGGCTCCGATGAAGAGGTGAGTGCCCAGGTATTTGTCAAGAGAGGAAGCTTGGTGAACTTTCAGGTTACGAGTGATGATGCGCTTGAATTTAGGATGGGTGTTTTTGGAAAAGAAGATAGTAGATTTGGCATAGTTTATCATTTTGGGCCGAGGCTGCACTAAAAGTATCTAAAATGTTGTGGAGGGTATTAATATTGTCAAGAGAGTTAAGACCGAAAATGAGGCAATCATCAGCAAAAAGAAGATGGGTGAGCGCTAACTCCGACCTAGGGAAGGTGAAGCCAATGAACTGGTTTTGACTGTTTTTGGACTCCAGGAGGCGGCTGAGGCCTTCCATAGCTAAAGCAAAAAGAAAAGGGGATAAAGGGTCTCCCTGCCTAATTCCCCTAGAGACATTGAAGTTCTTACCTGGGCGACCATTGATGAGTATCGCCATAGAAGAGGTGGAGATGCAGGTATGTATCAAATTAATCCACTGCTCCGCGAAACCCATCTGAAACATGATTCGTTCTAGAAAGGACCACTCAACCCTGTCAAATGCTTTAGACATATCCAGCTTCAAACCAAAATAGCTTTTCTTCCCTTTTTTCCCTTTGAAGGAGTGCGCCACTTCCTGACTGATGATAATATTATCAGTGATCTGTCGGCCAGGGACGAAAGCCGCCTGGAAGGGGGATATAATCTCTGGAAGGACCATCTTCAGCCGGTTGGCCAGAATTTTAGTGATCATTTTGTAGGTGGTGTTTAGGAGGCTGATGGGTCTAAAATCTGAGGTGGTTTGAGGGGTTTTAGTTTTAGGTATCAAGCAGATGTGGGTGTGATTAGCTGCAGGCGGGAGATAGTTTTGGGAGAAAAAATTGTTAACCATATTGATAACATCTAACTTTACCGTGTCCCAGTTCGAATGGTAGAAGTAAGGTGGGACAATCTGAGCTGTCCATGTTAGCTCCGCCAATGGCAATTCGAGTAGACTGGTTTCCCACACGAGGTAGTGTTACCAAACAAACAACTTCGTCTGCGTTTAGGTTGCCCATATTCAGACATCATTAGTCTGGTTTTGCATACTAACTCGTGAATTTCGAGAGAGAAAGGAAAGGCAGAGAGACAGATGGAGTGAGAAAAAAAGAAGTTCCAGACGAATTCTTAAACTTAGAGAGAAAGAGGAAGGCAGAGAGAGAGGGAGAAGAGAGAAAGGCAGAGAGACTGATGGAGAGTGACAAAAAGAATTCTCCCGATGTTAGAAGAGGTTGTGTTTGGGGGAAATATTTTATTTCCCCAATTCCATGAAATTTTGTAATCAGAAAGGTTTCAACCGTTGGGAATTCATAATAGTGATGAAATCCAAGTAAACCACTTGTTCATGTGGATATCAATATATCCCTAACTCATCTAAACTTTACCTAGTCCCAGTATATTAGAACTTTGAAGTTACAATTAAATTGGTGAAATTTTGAAATAGACAAAATTGTGATAAAAGAAATACTCTTAAAAATTCATGGGCCAAATTTTGCATTTGGAAGTTCTGGATTTCTTACAACTTTAAACAAATAATCTGAACTTTAAAGTTCTAATAGAAATTATGAACCAGTTCAGAATACAACCTAATGGGTTGGTCATCACATATATGTTGTTAAACCGAGAGGAATCATTTAGACAGAGAGATGAAAGAATGGGTATTCGTTTGCGTGTTTTCAAACGATCTCTAAGAAAGTGCACGATAATGTCCCAATAGGTCATTTCACGGTTAATGTAGCAGAGACCCATTTCAAGAAGAGGTTTGTGATTCCAATATACTTGATGTAGATTGTTGCGGAAGCGTAAAAGTAATGGAATCCACCATTGTTATTAAACTAAACTAATGAAATAAAGCTGATGAAATAACGATAAAAGCGATAAAACGATAAACTTGATTAATAATAAACGATAAACTTTATTAACAATAAACTTGATTCATAATATTCTCTGATCTGGTTAACAAAGACAGACTAGACTTCTCTTATATAGAGATTGTACTTTCCTAGATAGACTCAAATAAGGAAATAAGATAACTACTAATAATACTTTCCTTGATTGCTAACACTCATAATTATGGAAACCCTAAATACTTAATTATAGAAACTACGCTAATGTAGCTTCTTGACCGTGAGGCCCACTATCACCATGGCCGTGAGGCCCAATAGGGAGATGGTCTCCATCATACTCCCCCGCTGCGGAACAACTTGCCCCCAAGTTGGTGTTGTCATAAAGCGGATCGTCCAAGTAATGAGGATATATATCAGCGATGTTGAAGGTAACTTCGGTGACGAGTTTGAAGGCAATCCTTAGTTCTCACTTTTCACGAAAATTGCCGAAAATCCGAAGAAGAAAAATATTGACAATATCACCAATTATAATGTGAAACATATATTGCCAAGATACTCGCAAAAGCAATACCAACGTAGATACGTCTAGTAAATTGCGACATCGCCCGTCGTCTTTTAGTTTGACGAAAGAGGTCACATATACAACCTGTCTTGTTCTTGGAAAAACAATGGATGGCCATCAAGATTGGTTTGTATGATTCTTTGAAGTTGAAAGCCATGAAGAAATCAATGGAGGAGAAAGTATTTTATGATTCGACACAACTAATTCGTCTCCCGGAATCATATATGGATCAAACAACTTATTCGAGCTTGTGTTAGTCAGTTGAATTTCTTCTTCTTGATCTGTCTCATCGAAATTTTCTTTCTCCATTATTGAAAAACTAGGATTTTTTTAATCAAAAACCTCTCCTTCAATAATATTGACCATGGTAGTCGAAGGAATTTCGGATAATAATTTGTTCGATTGGATTTGAGATTCTATAAAAGATAAGTATTCATGTAAAGGGAGAAAAGCATATCGAAAAATACTTTTCACTTTATTCCAATCATCTACGAACGATTTTCCTTCATTAACGAGTCTCCATTGCATCTCGTTGTATTTTTCATACACTCTTGTAGACAAGTGTCGTTCAAGAATAAAAACCTTATCTTCATCACGAACCTCTTGGTTTATAAACCAATCTTCCATCTGTTGAATCCAAAAATCTATATGATATTGATAATCAAACATAGGAATTTTGGAATCGACATTAATATTGTTTTGATCTTTTCGATCAACATAGAGTTGTTGTGCATCTCTTAAAGGATCCCAACCTAAACGCGGAAGATTATTCCAACATTTAAGATGAGAAGTATTTAAAAAAGCATTATCTGTTCCCAGATTCTTAAAGCTCTGAATACCAGCTGATGTAGATTGTTGCGGAAGCGTAAAAGTAATGGAATCCACCATTGTTATTAAACTAAACTAATGAAGTAAAGCTGATGAAATAACGATAAAAGCGATAAAACGATAAACTTGATTAATAATAAACGATAAACTTGATTCATAATATTCTCTGATCTGGTTAACAAAGACAGACTAGACTTCTCTTATATAGAGATTGTACTTTCCTAGATAGACTCAAATAAGGAAATAAGATAACTACTAATAATACTTTCCTTGATTGCTAACACTCATAATTATGGAAACCCTAAATACTTAATTATAGAAACTACGCTAATGTAGCTTCTTGACCGTGAGGCCCACTATCACCATGGCCGTGAGGCCCAATAGGGAGATGGTCTCCATCATACTCCCCCGCTGCGGAACAACTTGCCCCCAAGTTGGTGTTGTCATAAAGCGGATCGTCCAAGTAATGAGGATATATATCAGCGATGTTGAAGGTAACTTCGGCGACGAGTTTGAAGGCAATCCTTAGTTCTCACTTTTCACGAAAATTGCCGAAAATCCGAAGAAGAAAAATATTGACAATATCACCAATTATAATGTGAAACATATATTGCCAAGATACTCGCAAAAGCAATACCAACGTAGATACGTCTAGTAAATTGCGACATCGCCCGTCGTCTTTTAGTTTGACGAAAGAGGTCACATATACAACCTGTCTTGTTCTTGGAAAAACAATGGATGGCCATCAAGATTGGTTTGTATGATTCTTTGAAGTTGAAAGCCATGAAGAAATCAATGGAGGAGAAAGTATTTTATGATTCGACACAACTAATTCGTCTCCCGGAATCATATATGGATCGAACAACTTATTCGAGCTTGTGTTAGTCAGTTGAATTTCTTTTTCTTGATCTGTCTCATCGAAATTTTCTTTCTCCATTATTGAAAAACTAGGATTTTTTTTATCAAAAACCTCTCCTTCAATAATATTGACCATGGTAGTCGAAGGAATTTCGGATAATAATTTGTTCGATTGGATTTGAGATTCTATAAAAGATAAGTATTCATGTAAAGGGAGAAAAGCATATCGAAAAATACTTTTCACTTTATTCCAATCATCTACGAACGATTTTCCTTCATTAACGAGTCTCCATTGCATCTCGTTGTATTTTTCATACACTCTTGTAGACAAGTGTCGTTCAAGAATAAAAACCTTATCTTCATCACGAACCTCTTGGTTTATAAACCAATCTTCCATCTGTTGAATCCAAAAATCTATATGATATTGATAATCAAACATTGGAATTTTGGAATCGACATTAATATTGTTTTGATCTTTTCGATCAACATAGAGTTGTTGTGCATCTCTTAAAGGATCCCAACCTAAACGCGGAAGATTATTCCAACATTTAAGATGAGAAGTATTTAAAAAAGCATTATCTGTTCCCAGATTCTTAAAGCTCTGAATACCAGCTGATGTAGATTGTTGCGGAAGCGTAAAAGTAATGGAATCCACCATTGTTATTAAACTAAACTAATGAAGTAAAGCTGATGAAATAACGATAAAAGCGATAAAACGATAAACTTGATTAATAATAAACGATAAACTTGATTCATAATATTCTCTGATCTGGTTAACAAAGACAGACTAGACTTCTCTTATATAGAGATTGTACTTTCCTAGATAGACTCAAATAAGGAAATAAGATAACTACTAATAATACTTTCCTTGATTGCTAACACTCATAGTTATGGAAACCCTAAATACTTAATTATAGAAACTACGCTAATGTAGCTTCTTGACCGTGAGGCCCACTATCACCATGGCCATGAGGCCCAATAGGAAGATGGTCTCCATCAATACTACTTGAATTAACCTTCATTTATTGATATCTAGATCAAGTAGAGAAAGAGTTTGGTTTTGAGTGGTCTCACAACCAAGTCACATCCTTTAATCTTGCTTCTCTTTAAGAAGCTAGTTATCATGGAAGAAGAGTGAAACAATCAAATTTTCTCGAGTTTTGCTAACAAGAGTACTGAAAAAGTATGAAAAAGTATTCTATCTATATGTTTTACTTAGGCAATAATCGAATAAATGAACGACATGTGTGAAAAACAAAACGAAAGAAGTAACTCGTGCTACATATATATACACAGCGATAGCCCACATCGAGAGTGTCTGGGTCCTGGGCAGGCTGAGCTATAAGTGTATGCTCAAGCTTAGCAAGTATTGAGGGCTTTTAGGTTTGCTCACAGAGCCTTTGGCAATGAACAAAACCCTTTAGCCATGAACTTGGGTCTAAGGACTAAGGCTTAGACAGAAAATTGAAACCTATTTAACCCTAATCACATCTTGATCTATGATCCTTAATCGGTATTGACGGTATTGTTTTATCTTTTTCAAATAAAAGAAATTAACATATAATTTCATTATTGATATCTATTTTATGTTGTATTACAATCTTCTGAGTCCCTTTCAATTGGTTTATCAGAAGAAAAAAAAGATTATGAATTATACACTAGTTTAGAAGATCATCTTGTTAGTCTATCTATTTGTGCTTTGTACAACTCTTCAACAGGTTGCCTTCAAATTCTTGGGTTAGTCTTCATGATAATGATAATTGTCTCATTCACAAACAATTCAACTGAGAAGTTAGATTGACGAAGATGTCTTCGTTACATGGAATCGTGAGACCACCCATTGGATGATCAAATCCGAACTATTCCTCAGCTCGACTTGGTGGGTTCTGAAACAAAGGATGATTCAAGTAGGATACCAAAACTACAAACCTCTTCATCTCGCCCTCTCCAACATATACGGCAATGTGACCTTTTGGGACATCGGATATAGTCGAATCCAATTTATGTTTACCTAACAGAGATGGTACTCTAAGAGATTGCTTTGTTTGAACAATTCTTGTCAAAAGAAAGCCCATTTTTCAGAAGAACAATTGAAGCTGTTAGAGTCTTGAAAAGGTTGATAGAGAAAAGGATGGGGTGACAATGGAATTGAGTTTGGAGTAAAAGTATTGCTTCTATCTCCTTTTATATGCATTTTCATCAAGGTAGGCCCCTGTAACCCTGTTACATGTGAGTTCACATGGTTTTGCTTTCCATTGAGACTGTTAAGTTCTACCACAAATGACAAATTTTCGCAGCCTCTCCCTTCACAAATGAGAATTAAATTTTTCCCTACACATTGTTTATTGTGATTATCTCTAAGTTAGATGAAGCAACAGACAAGTATTTATAAATATGAAACTTATCTAACCACCTGTCTGGTCTGAAAATATCATTTTGTTATGAATGTACATTGATTTTAACTATACACATTCTTTCTTAGCTCATTGTTTCATAAGAACTTTCCGAAAATCTAGTACTTCTTTTTGTTCGTGTTTTGTAATTTTTGAAGGATATGGGGTTTCTCTTACCTTCAAAGATTCTTCGACGATCTTTTTCATGGAAAGGGTCGAATGACATCCCTAAAGGTCACTTTACAGTTTATGTTGGTGAGAGTGAATCTAAGAAGAGGTTTTTCGTTCCAATATCATACTTGAATCAACCTTCATTCCAAAACCTCTTAAATCGAGCTGAGGAAGAGTTTGGTTTTTATCATCCAACTGGAGGTGTTACGATTCCATACAACGAAGAAACATTCATTGATCTTACTTTTCTTTTAAATTCCTTGTGACTTGGTAGTTATGCAAGAGAAAGAACCCTCTCCAATCTTGTAATTTCAATTGTCCGTAATCTAGTGTAAATATATACCGTTTTTAGTAAGAAAGCATACAATTAAAGTTAATGAAAACAGAAACAATATGTATGGACACCTATCAATACAATATTGATTACTCTATTTGCATCTTATTGCCCCAAACTATTTGTTATCTTTCACTTTTCAATTTCTTTCAACAATATCCCAACTTCCGAAAATGAAAAGAAATCTTGTGTAGGCAAGAAACGAGGTGTCCAATATCCAAGAGAAGTAGCTACCCTAGTGTTACAACTATTTGAACTCTTTCAAACTTATGAACCATAATCATATACTCATCATTTATGACTCTTGTTCGGTATGGACGATTTCGACTTGTGAGATGTTGGAAGCTGCAGAACTAGTCCTGGTGAGACGAAATTTTGCTCAAGTATAAGAAACATTGGATTTTAAAATTCAAATTCTACTTTATGTTGTATTACAATCTTCTGACTTATCTTAATGATTTACCAGAAGAAAAAAGCTAATGAATTACACAGGGGCTTCGATATTTGACTCTATAATCAGGAGAAGAATAAAAAATGTATATGAAAGAAACTCCTAAAAAAGATGCAGATCTTGTCAGTCTATCTACGTATGCCGTACTCAACTCTTCAACAGGTTGCTTTCAAATTTTTAAGTTAGTCTTCTTGATGTGGATTCCTTATTTCACATACATTTCATCAACTGAGAAGTTAGATTGATGAAGATGTCTTCCTTACATGGAATCGTGAGACCACCCATTGGATGATCAAAACGAAACTCTTCCTGAGCTTGATTTAGCAGGTCATGAAACGAAGAATGATTCAAGTAGGAGAGCTGAACCACAAACCTCTTCATCTCACTCTCTCCAACGTAGACGGCAATGTGACCTTTTGGGACATCGGATATAGTCGAATGTTTACCAAACAGAGATCATACTCTAAGAGATTGCTTTGTTTGGATGATCTTTGGCAAAAGAAAACCCATTTTATATGCATTTTCATCAATGGTAGGCCCCCTGGTACATGTGAGCTCACATGGTTTTGCTTTCCATGAAACCCTACAAGAAACGACTGATTTATATAACTTATCTGTCTGCTCTAAGAATATCAGTTTGTAGTTATGCAGTACAGTAGATTTCAGCAGATAGAATTCTCAATTCTCTTTCTTTCAGTGAGGGTAGGGAATGTCATGGCGAAAGAAGCGATTATCAATTTTCTTTCTTTCAGTCAGGGTAGGGAATGTCATGTCGAAAGAAGCGAAGTCGTATTTGAATTACAGAAAGCAGAGAGGACTCAGATTTAATGTATATCTTTAATGTATATCGTGTCACATGTACAGATGCACAAGGAATAGTAATGTATATTATCTCACGTACTGATAGTATGCCCGGCCAATATTTGGCCGGTTCAGATCTAGTGAGTGAAAGTGTTAGGCTACATCTAAATGCGTAGAGGATCGGAAGTTGAAGTTGATGCATCAGCAGCTGCTGATCATGCTGCTGGATCTAGAGGTGAAGCGGCAGCAGATGCATAAGGAGTTGCATCTGCTGCTGCTTCTGTTGTTGTTGTCGGAATACGCCTTTTCTCCCGCCACAAACAAAAACATGAAATTATGATCGTCACGATGATGAGGCCTACGAGCAGACCCCATATCCACGAACGGTCTGCCCTCTGGTGAGATTGATAATCCACCTCTGTAACTTCCACCGGCGAAGACATTGGTTACCTGTCAAACAAAATTAAAAAGATCAAAAATCTCACCATCCGATATCTAGAAAAAGTTAGAACATGTAGAAAATAAGAACTATGAAAATATGGGCCACATGATGCGAGTGTGTAATAGCAGTGGTTAGGCAGGTTTCGATATTGATGGACAGAATAAGGCCTTAGGGCATAGAGAGTTTCTTGAATCCCTAGACAGGGATACTAAGTCCTTTTCAACATAAAAGAGCCATAGAGAATAACTCTCCAAATTCGACTAATCTAAAAGTTATGTCTGTTGCAACGAAGATTAGCATCACCTCCAAATCATGATTCATACATTAGAGACCTTCAGTTTTATGACTATCTCCCTAAATGTCATAGTGAAAATGAATCGGACTTAAAACGACCAAAGAAACCCTAGATTCCGATAAAAAAATCTAAATTGTAAATCAATGTGAGAAGAAATCTCACATTATTTCATTATCCAAATAAAAAATGTAACACCAAAAAGCAATCAACAACATATAAAAAAAAAAAAAAAAAGTTAAATATAACAATTTCAAGCGCGAAAAATACTATTTTACCCTCTTCTTAACTTAACCCAACTTATTATATATGAGTGATCAATCTGGAGATAGTTTCATTTACGAGCAAATTTAGTTAGAGCAATAGTTGTTTCTCAATCGAACCAACAGACCATCTGTTGCCCAAGCAACTATTGATTAAACTTTGGTTGGACCTTCTTTAAGAACTTTAGGGAAAAATAAAACAAACAGTAGAAAAGAATCATTTGATCTACAATTCAAGAACAGAGAAATCGCATCGAATGTTTTCCTTCTCCAATATTGCACTCAATGTCACTGTTAAGCAAGGAACAAGTGTGAAGAAATGTAAAGAAACTAATTCTTAGAATTACCACTCTTAATCATTAACAACACTTCGAACAACTTTTAGACAAAAAAAAAACCCAAATTAAAACTGAAAAAGTGCAGTTATAGAAGATAATAATGATATTAGGAACTTGAAATTCACAAATACTCGTATTAACTAACAAATTTTAAAGTTAAATAACAAGTATTGATGTTAAAGAGAATGAAAATCACCTGAAAGAAGATCTCGAGGATCAAAATTCGTGGAGAAGGATTTGTAGAGAGAGAAAGTAGAAGAGAAAACTGTGACAGTGGTAGTGTATTATCAAGTTGGCACTCACTCCCGGCTGAAACAAAACTTTAGAAATGTTATGCTTTATATGGGGTAGCTGAAACACTAAGAAGAGGCCATGAAACATCACCTATTGAGTTATCAAGTTGAAACTACATTTTCTTGAAAGGGGTAGCTGGAGATTTTCTAGTTTCTCCGTTTTGGATTTAAGTTCTAAACATTCTTGTTTGCTCTAGTAAACGTCTTCCTTCTAAACAGGAACCACCACCAGCACCACCCGAATACCACCACCACCAGGAACCGAGCACCACCACCAGAAAAAAGATCACACCTTCACCAGAGATCACAAATGCACCACCACAAATCAGTGCCCCGCCACAAATCTAAACCACCACTACAAACCAGCAAAAATCTTAGTAGAAGTCGAATCTGACAAAACCCTCGCCGGATCTGGCGAGGGTTTAACTCTCTGATCTTCGAGAGAGAGAGAGGGTTTATGTATGATCTTTGGGAGAGATAAAGTGAAGTTTTGATCTTCTTCTTCAAGAGAGAGAGAGAGGGAGCTTTGATCTCCTTCTAGAGAGAGAGAGAGCAGCAACCATTGAAGTGATGAGGAGAAGAGAGCGAGAAAGAGAAAAAGTGAAATAGAATGTAGGTATTCTGGTTGAAATAGAAATGAGGGTTTTTGCCTTTTTGGTTAGGAAAATGATAATTTATTACTCCCAACCACACCATCCAAGCTGAGGTGGAGAAGGAAGATGGGTAAGTTAAAGAAGCTGCCGTTACTTGTAACGGTGACCTCCAATCTACAGTACCAATGCAATCCAAGCCGTCCAAAAATAAATGCAATCCTAGCCGTCCATTTTCCTTGATGGGTAACAAGACCCTGGATGAATCTCTCATTTACTCCAACGTTGATTTCACAATACTCTTATCTGAATCTTCTATATTCAAATCATCCTCAATCAATTGCTAGGGTTTGTTCTACCTAGCAAATATTAATGGTTTAATTCCTGTTCTTAGTAATGCTAATGTTGACTTTGATCTAAAACTTAGAATTTTAGGGTTAGGGTTTTGGATATGTTTTTACCAGATTTTCTTGAAAAAAAACAAATCATTAGATCAATAGTGAGATATCAAGATATATTGTCTTCAATTGTTCTGATTTTAAATAAAGGAAGCTTAGAGTTGAAGATGAGATCTGCTAGGTTTTTAGAAACCCTAGCTTTTGAACAAGAATCAAAACTCTTGATTGGTGAAAAAGAAGGTATATTAGTTGAATTATTGAGTTTGATTAGTAAGAATTCAGATTCTAAAGCTATTGAAGCTGGTTTATCTTGTTTAGTCTCATTATCAATGCTAAGAAGAATGAGATTAAAGATCATTAGATTAAGATCTGTTCAAAACCCAACACCCAAAAGACTCAGATTCACCATCTCATTATCAATGCCTAAGAAATCAGATTCACCGTGACTTATTAAAGTGGACTTTGTCAAACCCAACACCCAAAAGACAAATTAACCTCACATCCTTCTGTTAACAAGTTAACTACCTAAGTCCAGTCATCATTACCTTTTCAAAACCACTAGCTGTTTTCAGGACACAAATTCCTTCTTTGTGTACACCTCACCCTAGACGGTAAGGTGGGGAGTGTCCTTGGTGGGTAATGTACAGATTGTTTTGGTTAAAACTAACAGTAATGCTGTATGAAGGGAATTGGTAAAGCGAAGGGTTGAAGGGAAAAGCGAACTAGTATCACGACGACACCTGGCAAAGCAAATTTGAATCACGTGATTTGAGTTTGTACTGATTTTACACTTGAGTCCCCAATTATCCCGCGTTTAGCATTAGATCCTTCCTCTCAATTATGATCTGGACCGTTATCCTCAACGGTCCAGATCATATGGAAATATAATACCCAGATTTCAGCCCAAATGGAGTTGTACAACACGGCTTCTCTCCATTTTTGGGGATCTATGAAAAGTGCTCCTTCACTGAATCACTAAAAAATTAGGCATTTCAATCTTCTCACTTAATATTCTACCAATTCTAAGAGGTTTGACATTTGATTCTCCACCTCTAAAGATTTATTTACTTCTGATTTTTGGTATAGAAACTATGAGATAAAACTTAGGATTTTTATTTTATTACTACTCATAAAACATAACTTATAGATAGATTGTCCATCTTTTTTCCAAATAATTGCTCACTTCATAAACATAGGCTAATATCTAGTTTTAGTTTGGCAATATCTACTTTTAGTTTGATAATATCTAGGTTTTACCTAGATTCTTCTCCTTTTGTGAAGATATTACGAGGTAAAAATTTAGGGTTTTTTTATTGAGTTAATTCCTATATGGCCCCCTAATTTGTGACCAGCTTCCTTTATGACCCCCTTTTTTTCGTAAATTCAAATATGACCCCCTATTTTCATGGAAATGTCCTAACTACCCTTCCTTTAAATCTTTTTTCAAAATAAAATCAAAAAAACAAAATAAAAAAAACAAACATAATTCCACCTCACTTCCCTCTCCACCACTTATCTCTCTCCACCTCACCTCTCTTCCCAAATCATCTTTCTTTCTCTCTAACTCACCTTTTTCTCTCTCCACCTCACCTCTCTCTCTCTCCACCTCACTTCTCTCTCTCTCCACCTCACTCTATCTTCTCCGATGAAGGTCGCCGGCCGGAAAATTTTCCGGCCGACGACCTTCAACCTAAAAAAAAAAAAAAATTTTTTTTTTTACTCTCATCTCTCTCTCTCTAAAAACTCCGGCGAAGGGGGTTCCCTTCGCCGGAGTACTGGTCTGTTGAAGAACAGACCAGATCTGGTCTGTTCTTCAACAGACCAGTACTCCGGCGAAGGGAACCCCCTTCGCCGGAGTTTTTAGAGAGAGAGGGAGATGAGAGTAGAAAAAAAAAATTTTTTTTTTTTTTTTAGGTTGAAGGTCGCCGGCCGGAAAAATTTTCGGCCGGCGACCTTCATCGGAGAAGATAGAGTGAGGTGGAGAGAGAGAGAGGTGAGTTGGAGAGAGAGAAAGATGATTTGGGAAGAGAGGTGAGGTGGAGAGAGATAAGTGGTGGAGAGGGAAGTGAGGTGGAATTATGTTTGTTTTTTTGATTTTATTTTGAAAAAAGATTTAAAGGAAGGGTAGTTAGGACATTTCCATGAAAATAGGGGGCCATATTTGAATTTACGAAAAAAAGGGGGCCATAAAGGAAGCTGGTCACAAAGTAGGGGGCCATATAAGAATTAACTCTTTTTTAATTACTACTCATGAAACCTAGATTATAGATAGATTGCTCACTTTTTGTTCAAATAATTAGGTCAATATCTACATTATAGATAAATTGCTCACTTCATAACCTGATTATAAGCTCCCCAGGTTCCCAATGCATACTAGTCAGATGTTAAACAACTCACAACACAATTCACGATTCACATTCATAGACTTTCTCCAATATTCTAAGTTTAATCTTCACCATGATCGGTAAACACATAACATGAATTAGGATATAGTGTTAACGAAAATGATAAAAAAAAGGGGCATTTCGAGAATCGAACTCGGGACCTCTCGCATCAAAAGCGAGAATCATACCGCTAGATCAAATGCCCATTTGATATTGAACACAAAATAGTACTGAATTTAAAGGTGTTAACCAAACCATTCATTAAACATGAATTCTCCACCAAACTAGTTTTCCACTACATTGGATGGTAACAAAAAAGTTAAACTGTCTGCATTCTAATATAAAATCATCTCCAAACACAAACTCAGCATGTTGTTACACCAAACCTAGATATGAAGTTTCTTTTTTCCAATGAAATGTCTTCAATTTCAATAAAGAAAGCGTTTCAACCTAAAACAATTAATCAAATATCATCAAAACAAATAGGGGCTTCCGAGAATTGAACTCGGACCTCTCGCACCACCAAGTGTTTTGACCTTTAAAGGTTCACAAACGTCTGAATAAACAAGCTCCAAAACACTGGATTTTCTTTCAGATGCATTCCTTTGAAAGGAAACTCTATGTTGCTATCCTACTAAACAATGAGAACAAGTGTTTAAATTTATACCTTTTACGTTCGGTAAGTCTTGTCGTTTAGCAAGGATTTGAAGTCCTTTCTCGCTCATGTGCCCGAGTCTTCTATGCCAAAGATCAGTGGAAGAATCTTTTCAACTGCATTCAATTCTTCTTTACACAGTTTTACTTGAGTCCTGTATAAAGTACAACACTTCTTCCCCCTTGCTATCACCATTGACCCTTTTGTGAGCTTCCACTTTCCATCACCAAAGTGACTGTGGTACCCTTCATCAACTAATACTCCGGTAGAGATTAGGTTATATCGAAGATCTGGTATATGCCTCACATTCTTAAGAATCAATGTACTCCCTGTGCTCGTCTCGATTTTCACTTCTCCAATTCCTACGATTTTTGAGAAACCTAAGTTTCCCATCCTGACTTTGCCAAGGTCACCAGTTCTGTAAGAGTTAAAGAAATCCTTACATGGAATAGCATGATACGAAACACCTGAGTCAACCAACCATGTTGTTTCTGGTTCTGACTCAGTCATACTTAAGCAAGTGTCTCCACAACCTGGGAGTAAGATAATGTCATCACCTGAGGCAACTGCCGCAACATTATCTTGTTTTTCATCATCCTTTTTATTTTCCTTCTTTGGTTTCCTGCAATCACTCTTGTAATGACCCATTTTTCCACAACCAAAACATTTAACTTATTTCTTTGGTTTTGATCTCCCCCTTGACTTATCACGGTTATGAGGTTTTTTACTTTTACCTCTCCCCCGTCTTTCTGTAACAAGTGCCTCTGAATGAGACTCGTCTGACGATGATTTCCTTCTTGTTTCTTCATTCAACAAACTACCTGTTACGTGATTCATACTCATTATGCCATCAGGAGCAGAATTGCTAAGAGACACCACCAATGTCTCCCAACTATCTGGTAAAGAATTTAGAAGAAGTAAGGCCTGCAACTCATCATCCAAAACTAACTTCATTGCAGAAAGCTGATTTACTAGACTTTTCATCTCATTCAAGTGTTGAGCAATTGAGGTTCCTTCTTTATATTGTAATTTTCCTAGCTTTCTGAACAAGTAAGTCTTTTTGGCAGTTGTCTTCTGATCATATAATTCTTCTAATTTCCTCCATAGACTAAAAGCGGAAGTCTCCGTCGATACATGATGAAAAACACTGGGTTCTACCCATTGTCGAATAAATCCAACAACTTTACGATCTAATACCTTCCAGTTTTCTTCATCTATCTTCATCGGTTTTGTACCGTGATTTTCAATGGGTGCATCGGTTTTGTACCGTGATTTTCAATGGGTGCAGCTAGGTCTTTGCAGTATAACAAATATTCCATTTTTTGCTTTCCACATCAAGTAGTTTTCTCCATCTAAACTAATCATGCGATTAGTATTCACTTCCATATTTCTGAACAATAAATCCAACCTTAGCTCTGGTACCACTTGTTGGGAAAAATAACCTAATTAACTTGTTCAGGAATATGAAGATAAACGATGCGAAAGTAAAAGTAGAGACACAAGATTGTTTAACGTGGCAAAAAACCCCTCCAAACTAGAAGGTAAAAAACCACGTGACCTAGTCCAGAAATCTTCCACTATAATGATAATAATGGGTTACACAACTCTTCACCAAACCTATGGTGGATAAACTGAACAAAGAAACAAAGAAATAAAATCTCTTACTCCTTAGGATTTGAACAAATCCTAGATTACTAAAGGTTGAAGAAGATAACCACAAACTAAATTGCTTCGCAAGATTAATAATCTTCTTTTCTTCAAACCAATATTCTGCTCTTTCAATCTCTCTTGAAAGAACCACTTCAGAAATCTCTCTTTCTCTGACTTCTCTTTGTTCTGGAAGTTGTTGTGTATAATCTCTTCCCTTTCATTCCCTTTTATAATGATAAATAGGGAGGTTTACCAATAGAAATAGGAATTCCTTTTTAGGCTTGAAAAAATAGAAACTTCTATTTTTTTTTCCCCAAACAAGGAATAAGAGAAATCCTATTCCAACTAGGATTCCTTTTATTATAAGGAGGGACCCCAACATAAGAACCTAATGTCCCACTCTATGTTACTTGAGAAAGTGGAACTTAGTTAGAGAGTGAAAATCTCGACAAGATTGGATCCTTTTGTTTGTAGAGATAAAAATTGGATTAACTACAGTAAAATATTGTTACATGAGTAATGGTGACAGAGGATAGAAGGAACCGTTGTCCATGATCGTTCTCTATTGTTGTTTCAAGCCCATTTAGCTAAGGCATCTGCTAAATAACTACAAGTACGTGGAATAAAATTGAAAGACACGGATATGAAGCTTGCTTTGAGATCCTATGCTGATGTTATTTGTCACTGAAAGAAAAGAAACATCCTTAAAAATCACAGTTTGGGCGAGCTCGCTCTACCCAAAATTATTACGGGTTGGCGAAGCCAGGATTTTTCTTATGTGGGGGCACATTTAAGTTAAAAAAAATACAAATTTATATGTTATAAGAAAATGATTTTTATTAATTGATAAAATTTTGAAATCGTTGCATAATAACTTCGTTACTCATGGTATCAAGTAAAAAATGTTCATTCTATCCCGATAAATTTTAAAATGTTTTGTAACTGAGAGAAAAATTTTTTTTTGAGTGAAACAAGTTAAAATGACATAAATTTCAGTTTCATTGAAATAAAGATGACAATAGAAAAGAAAAATCATGATCTATCTTCTTTTGATGTCACGACAAATAAAAAAGAAGGGAACATGGCTTCGTGAAGAAAAAATGACTAGCCAACTACTCCTTGGTTGGAGTGGTAAGAGGTATAATCTTTCAGCTAGAGATCAAGGGTTCGAGGCACACGCTGAACAATTCAAAAAAAAAATGACTAGATTAAAGTTTTTGGATTTTTATTTATGTCCTATTTAGGTTGGAATTAGGATTCAAGTTAGTTTATATGAAAAAAAATATTAGTATAAGCCGATGGAATGGAATTTTTTTCTTATTTTTGTTACTCGATAAATAATTTTAGAGTTTAAGTAAAAATAATGACTTTCAACAAATTAAAAAAAATAAAAATGAAAATAATGTTCCTTGGCTGATAAGGTGAGTGGATGTGTTGGGGGCAATTAGTTTGTTCAAAACAACAAAATAAATTTTAAAAACCTTCACCAATTTTGACATATACCCACATAAAGGTAATTTTCGTTTTTTTTTTTTTTTTTGTTGAACTGGTAAGTTTCGTTTAAGTTAAAAGAAAGATGTGAGTGTTATAACAAAAATGGTGAGTGTTTTTAACGTACCCTTGAAAACAATGGAGGGTCATAAGAATCAATGACCCTCAAAAAGACGGGTGGGCCATGGGCCATTTGAATTTTTAGTTTTGTAATTAATGAAGACCAACAGTTTTGTTAGTCTATGTATGGCCCCTTAACAAAATTAATTTGTTAGAAAGACACTAAAGGCACCTCCATGCATTAAGGAGTTCACATTTGGGGTGTGGGGGCCTATGCCCCCACGGCCCCTATGTGGACCCGCCCCTGCGGTTCAGGAAGGCCAGGACATCAAATTTACATTTATGGCCAGCCAGATTTGGCCAACAAACTAATCGGGTACTCAATTTTTTTCCGTGTCCCCAAGAAAGGCCAAGCCTACGGGTGGCCGGTACGATCTGATTGTCATCCCTCCCCAAAAGTAATACTCTGAATATGTTTCGAATTGGTTATTGGGTGGCAGATTAGACCTGCTACAACTAGCAGCCTGCTTCAAAAGGCTAGGGTGCTACGACTTTCTCTAATTGGCTCGCTTCACTGTATTTGTAAGCTTGCTGCTTTTTGCCGTAGCTTGCTGCTTGTAGCCTCAAAATGGAAGCACGCTAGTTCGGCTCATCGCTTTTCTTTGAAAGTAGATCTCGTTGCGTTAAGCTTGGCTTTTGGTGTCAGTCTGTATTCTCGAAATATGTTTTGCCATAAACTGTTTGGTGTTCATCAATTTTTTCACTTTGCTGTTATACACTTTAGTAAAACAATGGGTTTCTGGAATTCTACAGGAGAAACATTCTTGTATGGATACCAAAGCCCATGGGAAGGAGTCTCAGGAGTTCGTTAGGGAATCCCTTATTGCCATCTCTCAGTCTGTTCCACATCAGAAGCTTACGTCCGAAGTCCCAGTTCAACACTCCACAAGTGCGAAAGTAATAGAGGTGAAAGATGACGATGGAGCTGAAATTTCTAGGTCTGAGCTGATCTCAATTTCATATACGCAATCTCCAGATACTAACACTTTACGTATTGACTCCATCGAGAATTAGCTAGAACATAGACTTCTTCTACTAGCTTCTTGCTTAAACCAACTAAGCTTATATTTGCCGTGCTTCTTTTGATGCAAAACTTGAAAATAACTGCAAATGTATAAATGTACGATTATTTTTACGACTAAATTGAGTAAAATATATCGTGTCTTCTTGTCATACCATGTAATTTTAACAGTAACTGATTTGTATAAAAACTTGTGAAGGAACTAATCCAGTACTTCACTATATACATAATCTTATCATTTTCTAAGTGTTTTTCTTAGCAAACATTGTGAATGCTGACAAGTTAAGAACTTAAAATTAGGATCGCTTCTCGGTTTTTCGTATTTCAGGTTGAGAATGTTTAGATAGTTGAGAAGAAATAAGATCATGACATGAGCTCAACTTATCTAAGAAATTCGAAAAGAGATCTACTTATCAAAATTTTCGTCTAAGTAACTTAGTTTATTGGTTGAGATTGTCGGGCGTCTATATGGTTGAATTGTCTTATCAAGTTTGTGATTTGTTTTTGCAGGCAAATCTAGTAGATCTCATTGGATCCTATATTTGGTACCTCTTGGTGGATGAAAGGACATCACCATTAAAATGTCGCGCGTGGAAAATCATATACTCATCATCAAATCTGATATGGTAATGACTTGAAATTTCAGATGAGCTCTGCTCTAATGATCATAAGGTTCATTTTTTTTGTATTCAATCGTGGGACGGCCAGTCAGTAGAAAATCTTTATCGTCCCCATATCGAAACTGATATATGAGTAGTGAAAACATACTCATTTGTTACTTGTTTTCTCCAAATCAAAAGAACTATCTATGATGATATCTTTGAATAAAATGTACTTTATAAATGAGTACTGTCTTTTCACACATTTGTTTTGTTAGGGATCTCCTTTTATAAGAAACAAGACAATGCACAAACAAGCAAGTACATTATATACATATGAAACTTTTTCTTAGTTGGAATTCCACTTTCTTTGTCTTCTTATTTACATGTTGATGTACACTCTTAATCTTGTGGGCTCTTTACATACTTTGTACTTTTTTCATCCTTGTTATAGGAATTGTTGTTTCTTTTATAATAATGATGATTTCTAAAGTGTAATTAAGTCAGACCACAGGGAGTTTTTTTCTATTACTTTAGTTACCCACTAGGCTTGTGTGTTTATGCTTAAGAATCATCTCCTCTAGGGTTTCCATACATGTGAGCCTCATAAATTTAATTATTCAAGAACCTATAGAGAAAGAAAGAAAACCCACTAAAATGTATGGAAGACTTCAATTTGCAGAGATAAAAACTGTTTTAGATTGACCATAGAGAGATAGCATCCAAAAACACTTAGGATGCATTTATTTGGGTTTTAGTGCTTTTATTCCAATTCAAATCATCTACCTATTTATAGGTTTGTTTGTTATATAGTTACTATTTGTGGTTTTTGTCTTTAAGCTTCATTGGATTAAATTTCATTTGTTGTGAAAATAAAAGCAAGAAAAAGATAGAGAACATAAAAGCTAAATGGTAGATATGACCAAGTTAAACTAGACTTCTCCTCTTTAATATTATTATAATAAATATATTCGAGTGCCCTTCTCATATAGGTCACAACACTAAAGTTTCTTTACATTAAGGGTACATGCTTATGCTAATTGTCTTTAACTTTAAGTATTGCACTACAAGTGGGAACACAGTAAAACATTGTGGTGGTAATCATCCACATTTTTTTTTTGTTGAGAAGGTAATCATCCACATTAGTTTCACAACATTGTTGGATTTTATATGGTGGAGTCAAACCCAAACTCTGGGGATCTTTTTTTTACTGATATGGTGGAGTCAGACCCAAACTCTGTGGAAACAACTCAAGTCACGTAGAAGTAGCATTGAGTTTCGGTTGTCGGTGACTTGATTTTAAAGTTAAGGTTTGTACAAAACCGATTCCATATAAATGAGATATTAATCTTCAAAATTTGAGTTATAATATGGGAAATGAGAGAGAGTTAAAGCTAGTCCCAAATCGAGGACTAAAAGAAAAGTGTGGAGGTTTATAAGTAATTATTCACTTACACTTGAGTATTAAGTAAGAATTAATATAGTGTTTTGCACCGCGCAAGCGCGTAGGCGGATGGGCATTTAGGGCGGATTAGAAACGCACTTTGCACTTTGCGCTTTAAGAGTGCGTGAGCCTTTCGTTTTGGTACATTAAATGCAATCTGACAAACGAGACATGTACTAATTTGTTCGTTAAGATTTTTCCCGTGGTGATCACACATATCACTACCCAACGAGCACCAGAACGGTCATGTCGATTGGGTCGAAGCCCTTTGGAGTCGACAGTCATTGTTGTTGATCCAATAGCCATGGTGACTCCAACCATTAAAGTCACGAGTCTAAGGTGTGGTTGTCCCCAGTCTACAATAAATGGACCCATAACTCGTACTTTTTTACTAATGCTTCGAAGTAAGAAGTATCATAAGAGAAAGAATCAAGACGACATTTATATTGCTTATGAGACTTCATCCAGTTTTCAATCATAAAGAACCTTCAAATCAGAAAAGTAAGATAATTGTATCATGTGATGCAAATTGCATTATTGTTGGTTCGAAATATATTGCAACTAGTGTATTAAGAAAGTGTCACCCACACGCCTCTATCTTTCATTCGTTTCATAGTTTTTTGTTAAGTTACTTTTAATTTGATTATAGTTTCTTTGTTATAGTATCATGTTATAGTATTCTGTTGTAATACTTGTATATCTCTGATATTAATGAGGATGAACTTTTAGTTTATCATTGTTCCGTATTTAAGAATGGTAAGAAATAATAGTTAAAATTTTAGTTTTGTTATACTAGTATACTTAGTTTTGTTAACCACGATGAACTTGTATATCTCTGATATTAATCTGGTCATTCGCCTATCGAAATGGAACAAAGAGGTCTTCGGCCACCTGGAAACCAACATCAAACAGCTAACCAGCAAAATTCAGTCCATTCAGAATCCGGTGGCCTTCCATGAGACTTTTATCAGATCGAAACCCTTCTGCTCCAGCAAGAGAGTCTCTAGAAAGAAAAACCAGAATCGCTAATATCAACATGGGAGACAGAAATACTCAGTATTTCCATGCTAAAGCGGCCACTCGTAATCGTAAGAATCAAATTCACTCTATAAAAAATGAGGATAATTCTCGGACCAATGATGAGGCGGAGATTTCTTCCATCTTTGCAAATCATCTTCTTAACATATCCATGTCGGTTGGTTCCTGCTTCTCCTCCAATCTGCTGGAGTGCTTCTCTTCACAAATTACTCCCCTTCAAAATGATTCTCTGATCTCTTCTCTCATTACGGAAGAGGTTCGAAAGGTTACTTTCTCTCTCAGGCCAGGAGCAGCCCTTGGTCCAGATGGATATTCTCCCTTCTTCTACCAATCCAATTGGGACACAGTGCAGGAGGACATCAAGGATATGATTACTCACTTTTTTCGCACTGCGACCCTCCCGCCCCAGTCCAGTCACACTCACATTTGTCTTCTCCCGAAAACTAAAACCCCTCAAACCCTGGCTGATTACAGACCGATAAGCCTTCTCAATACTACCTATAAAATTATCACTAAAATCATGGCAAACCGTCTCAAAATCATTCTGCCAGATCTCATGTCCCCTTTTCAGGCAGCTTATGTGTCAGGTAGGCAGATCACTGATAATATTCTCATTAGTCAAGACTCAAACTGGACATGTCCAAAGCTTTCGATGGCATTGAATGGAATTATTTGGAGAAAATCACGACTATCATGGGTTTCTCCTCTCATTGGATTAACCTTATTAGCGCTTGTCTTAACTCAAGAACCATGGCAATGCTCATTAATGGTCGTCCTAGCTCTGCTTTCGAGGTTAACCGAGGTATTAGTTATGGTGACCCTCTCTCTCCCTTCTCGTTTGTCATTGCCATGGAAGGGCTTAGTCGCTTATTGGAGAGTAACAACAACCAGAATCTCTTTGTTGGTTTTCCTATCCCTAACTCAAATCTTATCATTAAGCACTGTTTGTTCGCGGATGATTGCACCATCTTCGACCAAAATTCCCTCGAGAATGTGCATTATCTTAAATAAATCCTGAAAGAATTCAGTGAGGCCTCTGGCCAAATGATAAACTATGTGAAATCCAACATCTTCTTCTCAAAAAAATCGCATCCCAAATTCAAGAGAATGGTGATTCGCACCCTCAAAGTCCATCAATCTTCGTCTGACGATAAATATCTGGGTACTAATCTTTTCATCGACAGAAACAAAAATCAAGCCTTCACATCCCTTCTCGCCCAAATTAAGAACAAACTTTCCAAATGGCAAACCAACCTTCTCTCTCAAGCTGGTCGCTCGATAGTTATCCCAACTATTGCAGCAGCCGTTTCCCGATACCAAATGCATTACTTTGCCATTCCCAAAGGCATTTGTAACAACATCGAGTCACTTCAAAGGACTTTCTGGTGGGGAAAAACTAAAACGTTCCACACTATCCACTTGTCAGCCATCTGCAAGCCACGCAAATTAGGTGGTTTGGGCTTTCACCTCCCTCCCCTAGATAATCAGGCTTTCCTCATCAAGCTGAATTGATGTCTGCTCAACAATCCTAATGCGATTTGGGTCCAAGTTCTCAAAGCCAAATATTTCCCTAAATCGCAAAAACCCTCTCCTCCTAAAGCTAACCACTCCCGGCCTTGGAAACCTATGAGAAAACAATTTAGTCAAATGGATGTCTTGTATTCTGGGATATCAACAAGGGCACACACATCAGTATTTGACACGATTATTGGATCCCGAACCATCCACCCCCTCTCACTATCAGAGTAACTCTAACCTCAACTGGGTTGCCCAATTCATAACAAATAATACTTGGAATATTAATTTGATTCACAATTATTTTGATAGTGATACTTGCAGCTCTACTTTGAATATTAATTTGCAGACAGATAAGGAAGACACGACAAAATGGACGCTCACTAAATCCAATAACTTCTCAATTAAATCACTATATAATTTTCTCAGAACATGTATCAATGGAGCTATGCATGATCATAATGACTGGTTTTTCATTTGGAATCTGAACACGATACCACGTATAAAACTATTCCTCTGGAAATGTTGTACGAATAGTCTACCAGTAAAGGACAAAATCGGAAGGTATATTGGCAACAATTACACTTGTATTAACTGTAATGATAACGAAACTCTAGATCATGTGATGATACACTGCAACTACGCTAGAGTGATATGGTTTAAGTTTTAGGTCAGATCAGAACAATTAAACACGGTAAGTCTTTGGATTCAACAATGGAAAAATTTGGATGAGGATACTACTAATTTATACGCAAAAATCTTATGGTTTATATGAAAAGCCAGGTACGAAAATTGCTTTACTACCAATAAACAAACTCCTCTATAGACGATCTCTCGTATCAACAACACCATTGAAATTTGAGTCTATTACAACTAACAAATGTAAGGACAAACCACAACAACAACAATGGAGACCTCCATCGATACCATATCTTAAAATCAATGTAGACTTCCTTTACGCAGCTCATGGAACCAACATGAATAGGATGTATCATACATGATGAAGAAGCAAATTTTATCATAGTGGCAGCAGACACAGTCCGGGGACAGAATGCAAAAGAATGTGAAAGTCTGGCGATTCACTTCAACATATTATGGGCCATCCAACTGCGAATACAACATGTCCACATCGAGAACGACAATCAAAACATAATCCAGTACATTAATGGCCAAAGTAATGGCTTACACTGGCAGGCGAGAAAAGTCATCTCACAGTCTCTTAAGCTCAAGAATCAGTTCACAGATGTTATATTCTCTTATGCCCACAGGGAATGCAGTGCCAAAGCAGACACTCTAGCTAAATGGAGTAGAAATAATATTCAAAGAAGAATTTGGAATGTTGCACCTACTTTTGTTTATGCTTTAGATTAGTTTCTTTTGTAAGAACAGTTCGTTGTTAATGCTAGTATATTTCATAAAAGAAAAAGTAATAAATATTTTATATCCACATGCATTTGCAAAGCACCGGCTTGCTTGCTAATAGTGTTGCGCATAAGTTAACAAAATTATCTAATTCAAATTGAATCAAACTTTGGAGATCTCATAGACTCCTAATTGCATTGTAAGTCCGTTGACGGCAGATTTAACCAACATTCATTATTGCTGTAGTAGCTAATAAAGCAAACAATAACCTAATTCCATCGAAGAAACTTGCTGCTATTTACTTTAAGTTGGCCACGTTTATTTTAAAATTTAAATTTTCTTTGTCAATTTTTAAACTTTAAATTAAATATTTTAAGCTTGTTTCTAGACTCTCATTTTGAACCTTCCCTCATTAATATTTATTTCTTAGTATTTGTACTCCCAAATTTGAAGTATAATTTTAATTTTAAAATGTACCTTCTAAACATTTTAGGATACTAATTTTATTTTAGCGTAGTTTTAATATCAGATGTTTAGTTTAATTTTGATTTTTTTTTTTCAGTTTTAGTGTTATTTTAAAGTTTCGATTTTCTGATTTTTTTTATTTTACTTTTGAACGTTTAATTTTAGTTTCAATTTACATTTACATTTTGAATTTTAATTTTATTTGTAGATTTTTTTTTTTCGTTTTATAGTCTTCAACATTAAAACTACTTGTTCTAATTTTAAGTTTTTTAATTCAACAACTTTAACTTTTAATATTTATATTCAATCTTAATCTTAAAATACAAAGTGTTGTAATTCAAAAGCTCCATAATCTAAAAATAAATAAGAGTCAGAAAACCACAAAAGGCATCAAATGTTCATACGTTTTTCTCTGACATAACTATTATTTGAGTCGGTTTGGAGTTAATATTTTTGTCTTTGGAATTTGATAACTTGAGTTAGCCGCTACAGAAGAATTGGCAACATCAACCAGTGGCGGACCCACGTAGGGGCCCGTGGGGTCACGGGCCCCCACGCCCCAAAATAAAAATCAAATTTGAAGTAGAAATATAACAAAATAAGATAAAATAGAACGATCATATACCACTGAATACAATTATATGACGGATAAAATGCTTTGATGAGATGGTATGAGATTTAGTTGTCCATGAACAATACCCGGGTTCGACCCCCACCGTAATCATTTTTTGTTGTTTTCTTTTATTTTCATTAAGTTTGTTAAGTTAATTTATGTTTATGCCCCTTCTTTTTATATTTAACTATAGTAGTTGTATGTGATCTTATTCGTTAAGAGCTAATTTATCAACGGCTAACAATTATATGATCTTCTTTCAACAAAAAAAAAGAAAAATTATATGATCTCCCTAAGAGCCTTGAATATGACTATTGCTGCTTCTCACCCAAGACACCTTAACTTAAGCAAACCTAAATTAGGTCAGCATCAAAGCAAAACGAATCCTACAAGTACAAGGAAGATCGTTCTGTACGATGCCAAACAGATACACTATCCTAACATGCAATTTCTGTATGTCTAGATATTGTGCAAGAATGTTCTATTAACTACATTAACATGAACACTCAATTTCAACAAGTGGAGTAGACATTATAGGTACTCATTTTAGACTTGTTCCCACAAATCAAAATATTGAATTATGATCGGAATTACACATTATATTTATCTTTCTTCGAAATTCGGATGTGTATAGAACTAATTATATATTAAGGTAGTGAATGCAACTGACAAGTTTGTAGTAGTAGCGTTGGTCGCCTGCGTTGTTGTAAGATATAAAAACACTCGCTTAAACATTACATCTAGATTTTTAGATGATCTATAACTAAAAGTGTCCCCACAATATAAAATTCCTGGGTCCGCCACTGACATCAACTAAGAGACTAATAAAAGAATGGTTTCTTCATTTATTTTTATAATTATGGAATCTTGGAACTCACCTTTTTTGTCTTCAAGACAGTGGCACCTGCCATCAATAAGATCGAATGCTTGATGGTTATTTTGTGAGTACATACAAAAGCACTTATATCAGTCAATGATAGTTTTATAAATCAATTGTTACTTTGGACTGTTTGTGATATGTATAGGACTAACTTAAAACATTGTTTCTTCATCAAAAAAAAAAAACTTAAAACATTGTGTATGTGATGTAGACGCAACCAAAAACCTGGATCAGTCAATGCCTGAAGGTTATTTTGTGAGTACATACAAAAACACCTATATCAGTCAATGCTTGATGGTTATTTTGTAAGTACATACAAAACCTAGACGGTGTAGTGCACATATATTTAGATTTTCCCCACTAAAAACACCTTTGGACAATCTTAATGCATTTGCATGCGCCTTTTGGAATGATGAAGCATTGCATCTGGTATCGGGGGAACGACCGCCTCAATTGCCGAAACAACTACAGTCCGACCAGCTTGAGACAAAAATTTATTCTGCCAATTTGAGAGTTTGGCGTGAATTTGATCAATGAGAGAATTAAACACTTTAGTTTTATTGGCTATAATGAACAATTGAGCCACGAGGTATTTATCTGCGAGAGGTCTGTCTAACTTTGATATTTCTAATGATAATTTGCTTAAACTTCGGATGAGAGTTACGGGAAAAGAAGATATTAGATTTGGTAAAGTTAATCATTTGGCCAGACGAGTTGCAGAAAGTATTGAGGATTTGCTTCAGGTTAGGAATATTGTCCAGAGAGTTATGACAAAAAATAATGCAATCGTCGCAAAAAGAAGATGTTTGATGACCAACTTTGGGTTCTTTGTAGGAAAACCGACAAAATTATTAACCCCACTAGTCGATTCCAGCAGTCGGCTAAGTCTTCCATAACGAAGGTGAAAAGGAAAGGAGAAAGAGGGTCTCGTTGACGAATACCTCTGCCTAGAGAGAAAATGGGACAAGGACACCCATTTATTAGAACCGCCATTGTGGAGGTAGATAAGTAGATCATGATCATATTAATCCAGTGATTAGACAAACCCAATTCCGCATTATATCTGCGAGAAAAGATCATTTTATACGGTCAAAAGCTTTAGACATATTAAGCTTGAGCTAAAAATAACCTTTAGCTCCTTTAGAATTCTTATAAGAATGAATTAATTCTTGTCCGATTATAATATTATCAGAGATTTGTCTACCTGGGACATAGGCTGCTTGAAATGGAGAAATAATAAGGTGAAGAAGTGGTTTCAGCTAAGCCTATCAATGGATATCTATATTCGACATCCGATCCGTAACCGTATTCGAATTTTAAGAAAATATCTGAAATTTCGGATATCAAATTTGGATATTCCTTATCGGATATCTGCTTATCGGATATCGAGTACAGATACACTAATATCCGATCCCATAAGTAATATAAAAAAATATTACTCCGTAATTTTTTTTTTTAATAATAATATATAAAACGTATGCTTCAAATTTATTAATTAGATCTAATGGTTAAAAATTTAAACTTAAAGTATAACATTTTGTTTTTGTTTCGGACATCAGATATTATCCTATATCCGTCAATATCATCGGATTCGGATATTGATTTATAATATCCGTTGGATATTATCGGATATCGGATCAGAATATGCCTATATCCGATAACCTACCGTCTACAGGCCTAGTTTCAGGATATCTATCAGGATTCTAGTGATGATTTTATAAGTGGTATTAAGAAGGCTTATTAGACGATAATCTGCAGGTGTTTGCGGAGTTTTAGTTTCGACAAATAAGCAGATATGAGTGTGGTTAGTGTGATTCAGAAGAGTCATCGTCTCAAAAAAGGAATGGATCATATCAACTATGTTTTTGTTTACAGTATCCCAATTCAAGTGGTAAAAGAAAGGAGGATACCGATCAGGGCATGGGGTCACCTCCACCCTCAGACTCTTAACTGTTAACTCTATATCCTCTTTTGATGGAGAACCTATCAAAGTTATATTTTGGTGATGAGTAATGATGGGATTGAAGGAAGTCAAAATTACCTCAGATGTGACAGTGTTCTGGGAGGTAGAATGGCCTATGAGATGTGCCATGAAGATGTAGGCAATTTAAGTTTCCTATATACCCATTCACCAATATCATTCTTGATAGAATGAATTCTGTTAGTTCTATTTTCTGGTGATGGTTGTTGAGTGGAAGTATTTGGTATTCTTATCTCCTAGAGTAACGAAGGAGTTTCTGGATATTTCCTTCCAAATACTTTCATGCTTGCGATATAGCTCTTTTAACTGGCTGATAAAGATAGCATTGTTCAACTTATCCATTGAGATTTGAATCAGGGTGGATATGTTTCTGATTTGATCTTCAATATCACCAAACACAATTTTGTTCCACTTTACAAGTTTTTTTCCTCAAATTATTGAGATTGTGTTGAATATTGTTACCGTTGCCATATGAGTGATTGTGCGGTCAGTTGTCTTTGATGAATTTATGACACTCTGGGTGAGTCATCCAAGTACGAATAAATTTAAAAAGTCTGGGCTTAGAGTAGTTGATTTGAGAAGTAGTAAGGAGGAGTGGAATATGGTCTGATCTAATGCCTTCTAGGTGGGGGTAACTTGAGACGGGGACGTGGAGGAGCCAATCATTGTTTGCCAAGGTTCTGTCGAGTCTTTCTTGAATTAGATTGTCTTGAAATTGTTTATTAGACCAATTGTAGGGATTACCGGTGTAACCTAAGTCCATAAGACCTATATTATTAATCACGTTTTAAATTTTTGAAGAGACAGAGGGAAGCCCTTCCTTTCCCCCTCATTTTCCAGTGTGATAGAAAATGCAATTAAGCACCCCAATAACTGTTGAATGACAAGAGACAGATGGGCTAAGGGTATCCAACTTCTTCCACAAACTGAGTTTATTGTTGTTATAGGGACAACCGTAGAAGCCAGTGATCACAAAACTAAGATTTTGTTGCTTATAGAGCAATGAGCATGAACGGTGCTATTGTTAGAGAAGAAGATCTCCATATTAAGTTGACGATTTCAATACAGTGCTAGACCCCCGACTTTGTTAAGGGGCTCTACTATATGGAGGTCATAATCTTTGTGGAGATTAATGATTCATTTTTATTAAAGTTTTTGCTAGAAAAACCTTCTCCAAATGGATCACTCTATTAAACACTCTATGATGACGTGGATGACTTATTGTATACAGTATAGACTCTCAAGAGAGACACTCTAAAATTAGAGCGTCTTCTTGAGACTGGCTAATTGTTACTCTAACATTTAAACAAATAGAAATCCTTGTTTTTTAACTACTTTTTTCTTAATGAATTTAAGAGTGTTAAGTTTGTGGTCATCCAACTCAAAACCAATTGGCAATGAGTAGAGAGGACCTAGACCTTATATTTTTGGTTGCTAGACACCCATTCTCCCATGTGGGACTATTCTCACACGCCCCCTCACGTGTGGCTTCTTTGAGCCTAACACGTGTACTTCTTTGGGCGACGTGGAGCACGTGTGGCTTTTAAGCCTATCACGTGTGAGCCTAGCTCCGATACCATGTTAAGTTTGTGGCCATCCAACTCAAAACCAATTGGCAATGAGTGGAGAGGACCTAGACCTTATATTTTTTGTTGCTAGACACCCATTCTCCCATGTGGGACTATTCTCACAAAGAGTGACGTGTGCATTAAGTAGAGGTGTTTTAGAAATCTCTATTGGAGACAAAAAAAAAAATAGAGTGTCTCTATATTACCACCTACTAAGAAAGAGAATCTTCATTATTCATATTTGACAGCTAAGACTTTTAAAGCTTTTCTTAGAGTTTCCCGTTGGAGATCCTCTCACTAGCTATCGAATAGGATGAATGACTCAATCTCTTAATAAATGCGTAGTAGATTTTGAACTTTGTACAAACCTGATAATCTATTTTCTTAAAGCATCTTCAATGCAATACTAAAGTCCAAACCCAGAGTGTCACATATGATTTATTAGTTAATTTTTTAAATCATGTACAATGTGAAACTCAACTTGAAACTTTAAGCTGATGTGACAACATTTATTACAGAAATGCTTAAGAGGACACTCAAAAGTTAGAGCATCTCCAATGGGACAGTCAGACTCTGACTCTTAGAGTGTCACATATGAATCTTCTCTAATGGAACACTTTGTTTTTTTTATGAAGTGGAACACTTTGTTAAACACTCTATTATGAGGTGGATGCGTTTATTGTTAATAGTCTCAACAGAGACACTCTAAAATTAGAGTATCTTTTTGAGTTTTCTAAGTGTCATCTATTGACATTCTAAAACTTTAAGTCAATAGATATCTTTCATTTTTAACTATTTTTTCTCTATCGAAATGTAGAGTGACTTGTGTATTGGCCGCGGCTTTGGGGAATAAAGAAAATTCTCCGGGGAATAAAGACTTAGTCAGTCAAAGATGACTTAGGGGGAATATTTAGTTTTTAGTCCAAAAAATCACATGATTCAAATTTGCCCCCGAATCTTCATCTCATTTCCCATCCTCATTCTTTCTCATCTATCTTTAATACTACTAACTCACAAGTTATAACCTATTTAGCATTCAAAAATCTGTATTTGGTCGATGTACCTTTGTGTCTAAAACCACCAATCTCTCTCAAGAATCCATCAACATCTTTCTTCTTCTTTCTCTCTCTAGCCCTTTTCACTACAACCATATCACCATTATCCATCATAACCTTATAAGTTGATCCTAAACTTCCTTTCCCCAAAATTTCTGCTGAAGATTTCAACAAATCGTCAACACCAAAATCCAAACACCCTTCAAACAATAACAATCTTATCTTCATCCTCTTCCTCTCTCATAATCTTCCCTTCAAAATACCCAAAATTAGGGTTTCTCTTCTTAATCTCTTTTTGGTGATTTTGATATCTCTATGTTCTTCTCTTTCTACATACCACAAAAATTACTACCTTCATCAAAATTAGTATAGAAAAATTTGTAATTGTAATTGCGATGATTGTTTTTCTGTTTAATTTCTTGTTTCCTTTTTGTTCTGGTGGAACCCTAATTGGAATTGGATCACTATTTCTACATTTGTTGGTAATGGTTTCCCACAAAGATTCTTGTTTCCCGTAAATGAAGATGAAGGAAATGAACTTAAACTTTCTGAAAAATAGATTATTTTCTGAAACATTCAAACCCCTGAGATTAAAGAGTTCTCTTGTTTTCGCTGAACTTAATGAACCATTAAAAGAATTAAAACCCAGGCGAGCTGTCAACAAATTTGGTAACTCGAAGAGTTGGAGTAATCAGAATCGGACCATAAAAATGGTTATGGGAAAGATCAATACGGCAGATACGACGAAGCTTAGAAATTACAGATGGGAAATTTCCAGAAAATTGATTAGAAGAAAGGTAAAGAAGCTTCATATTCTGCCAAGAAGAAAAAGAAACATTGTTGTATTTTAAGCTAAGAAGTATAAGTTGGTCAAGTTGAGTTAGGGTTGCAATCGAACAAGAAAGGTTTAATTTTTCAAAAAGAAGTCGAATAATATGGTTATCATTGTTGCAGGTAACTCCGATCCAAGAACCAGAACAAAACTCGGACGAGTTAGACCAAGAAGATAACGAGTTAAACGAATCACAATAACTTTTCAAAGATAATAAAGCTTCAAAATCAAGGTTTGAAGATGAGAGAGATTTGATGAAGACTATGGAGGGAAGTTCAATCATGTGATTTTTTGGACTAAAAACTCAATATTCCCCCTAAGTCAATCTTGACTGACTGAGTCTTTATTCCCCGAAGAATTTTCTTTATTCCCAAAGCCGCGACCTGTGTATTAAGTAGAAGTATTTTAAAGATCTCCATCGGAGACAAAAAAAAGTTAAGAGCGACTCTATATTGCCACTTAGGAAAGAGAATCTTCATTTACACTTAACAACAAAGACATTTAGAATTTTTGTTAGAGTGCCTATTGGATATGCTCTTAGCTAGAGCGGTTCTTTGAGGATCTGTAAGTGTCACTGAAACAATGCGTTTAATTTTATAGTAAAAATTTAAAATTTTGAATTTCCCTTGAGTGTTGCATTTGAGAAACCTTGCTAGTAAAGTATCTCTAAATGACTAAACGGAAACGAAATAATTTAGAAATCCACATTTTACACTTTGACATATAAGATTTTCATAATTTCTCTTCATAAGATTTCACAATTTTTCTTGAGGGCTTGCATTGAAGATGTTCTTCCTTTTTTGAATCTTTGATATTTATTTTTGCTTTTCGAACTAACTATTAAGCAGTACAGGGGTATATGTGTAAACCAATCAGAAAAAGTCAAGCAAAAACAGTAATAGAGATATCATATTTAGATCGAGGATACCCTTTAGCTATTTTTTTTGGTTGAAAGAGCCCTTTAGCTATTAAGGTGTTACAACTTTAAGGAACACAGAGGATATGGTTCTTAAATAACAATAGTATATCCACTCAACAGAAAAAAATTAAAAATAATAGTAGTATATTTAATTTCTAAATATTTTGTGAAGATGTATGTGATTCCTTATCCCCATTAAAAAAACAAATGCCCCCACTCTACTATGTAGTTTTTTATTTTTTGAATATGGACTCCAACCTACGTTAGTCATTACATGGCAATGATGTATCGTTAAAATTTGATAAACACGATAACCACCGAAAATAAACTAAGGGGTAGTGGATGAGCTCATCGTTGGACATTCATAAATAAACTATATATAGAAATTTGTCAAGACATCTCAAAACATTTCATGAAATGGGTTCGGAAGAAGAATGTCTGATTAAGATATTGAAATTCATAGATGAAATGTCTACTACACATTTCGAGATATTCAGCCAATAGACAAAACGTATTGTGAACATTGTCAAAAATATTTCAAAAATATTGATTTCATAGAAAAAAGTGCAATGTGGACATTTTTTAGGACAAGTAATATTATTATCATCTGATCTCACATATTCTGCATTTCCCTATCCTGTAGTAAATAGTATGAAGATTGTTGGATTGTGGGGACGAATGTATGTTGCTGTCGAAGTGACAACTTCTTTCTCTAGCGTCAAAGTGATAACGTCAGAATGTGGCTTCTCGAAAATTGTCTTGAAAATCATCCTTGTTCCTTCGAGCTACTATTCCCCTATGTCACCGGTTGAGAGATGGGGTATCTCCAAAGACACTTTGGCGCTAAAGTTAGTAAAGTGTTGCAAATTATTATTATTATTATTATTGATGATACAAAATTAGTCATCAGTTGACTGGAGTCAATGAGCCAAGAATAGACTAAAAGTCTGTGGGACAATCTGCGACAGGTCAGCAAGGGAGGTTGAATCCAAATGAGGTATGCCAGTCAAGTCCAAAACTGGGGGGTCGGGACGATTATCTTAGGCGCCTTAAGCCCTGTCCTTAATCAAATATAACCAGGTCTGTCTTGGGATTCGCGAGAAGGATAGGAGGTCTAAGTAAGCAATGTTGATACCTTAAGCCCTAAATATAGGAAGGTAGAAGCGTGCCAAACGCTTACAACCTTAATCCCGAATCTAATAAAAAATTACAGTCGCGGAGGATCTTAAGTATTTGTCTAACTTAGGCTTTAAGAGTCTCTGAAGGAAGAAACATCTCTTAGATTCGGAAAATATCTATCAAGATCCTAAAACTGAGGAACTCCTAGATACGAGATAAACTCAAAAGAAAACCCTAATCTTTGGACTACGAAATAATAAATCCAGTACATTACGATGGATCTCAACCGCTTCATCATCATTGTCTATTGAGAGTCGGTCCAAAACCACCAATAAAAAAGAATCTTATGAAGACTCGCTGACTAAATTAAGTAACTAAACAAAAAATCAAAACCATAAGCCCAATTAAAATCTTAGTTTTCATCCCTTTACTAATGTCTCGATACAAAAAAAATGTATTTTTCTACTAGAAACAACACGTTAATCGACATTTTAGTACATTGGATCCTAACACATATGATGACTCTGTTGTTCACATGAAGATCCATATGTCACCTTATCTTTGATCAGTTGCAGCACATACGATGACTCTGTTGTTCACATGAAGATCCATATGTCAACTATCTTTGATCAGTTGCAGCAAACACTAGGAAAATTATGTGACCGACCTTCAAGCATCACTAAACTAAGATCAAAACACCTGGTAAACACTATCACTTCCAAGGTCTGGCAAACCCTCATAGAAGGTTTCGTGAAAATCAATTAGAATGTCTCTTTTGTCAACTCCAAAAAGGTGGCAGGTATATGATTAATTATGCACATAAGTGTCCTATCAAGATGTTGGTAAGTGACTAAAATGTTGACATATACTTCAAGAGTCTGTGGAGGTTACGAGTTCGATCGGTAGAGGAGTTGGAATTTTTGGGTTTATTGAATTTAGGATTATTAGGGTATAAACAATGTAGTTTGGCTTTAAACCTGTTCTTCTTAAATTTGGCTGTATCGTGCTTATCACATCTTTGATGTATCAACGCCATTGTAATGGCTATCATTCGTCGTAGTCCATTTTCAAAAATAAAATAAAAAATTATGCACGTAAATTTATTAGGATTGGTTACATTGGTTTAGAATCCGTTTGTTACGTGGAAAAGTTGATTGAAAAAATCAATTTTCTACAACATATCGAACTCCTTCTAAGATCCTTAAAATATGTTGTTGTCGATCTTCTGCAAGGAAGAAAACAATGAAGTCATAACCCATGATTCATTTGAACTAATTTGTTCTTCTACACGTATCAAACACACCTTTAGTAACTATTTGCCCCTTTAGATATCCTTGCATGTAGAGCAAGGGTTTGGTCTGGCTATTCCTATGCTTGAAGCAAGTCGGTGGTCTTCAAGTAGCACTGACCAATACAAGAAATTGAAAGAGTTTTTAGAGGTGATAACAACTTAAAAACTTACCCCACATGAAAAAGTGGACACTGGACTAACGAGATGTCTAGATATATCACATATCTAAGAGATTTGAAATGTGGACAGCTTAAATGTCATGAATACAAGGGGATTGTGTTAGAAGGTCTACTCCACTCGGCTAAACCGAGTGGATTAGTCCATAGTTAGGAAAAGGATTCCTAGTGTAATTAGGAATCCTAGTGCTATTAGGATTGTTGTATTAGATAGAGTTTAGAGAGTTTTATATTTCTAAAACTTCTCCGATGTAAACCTATATAAAGAGATCCATACATAATGTAAAACATAAGTTGTAAGTGTGAATAAACAAGGTATTTACCTATCTCTATCTCTCACGATCAACTCTTCACCATCATCTTCTTCTCTCGGCTTACCCGTGTATCTCCATCACTACACTCGGTTATAAACCGAGAAGTGATATCATCAACTCTCGGTCATACCCGAGAGTCTCAAGCTGCCAACCTCGGTTATAACCGAGAGTCACTCATCATCATCTTCCTCGGGTTCAACCGAGAGCTATCCAAGTTATCATCCCTCTCGGTTTTCACCCGATCATCTCCTCCATAACTCGACTTAATTCGAGTTATACTCACAAAGGTATTTATCGTTTCACATGGTATCAGAGCCTATATATTTTTTTTTCTTGAATCATGACTACTCCGGAAACTTCTGAAACTTCTCAAGTTCACACTAATGTCAATAGTGGGCCGTTTGATGTTCACCATTCGGATTCTCCTACTACTATCCTCATCACACCACTTCTCACCGGTGATAATTACTCCTCATGGTCTCGAGGAATGTCAAAGGCTTTAAGAGCCAAAGGCAAACTAGGATTTGTAGATGGGAGCATCGATAAACCCACCGATCCTAATGAATTAGAACAATGGGGACGATGCAACGATCTCGTTTCTAGTTGGCTTATTAATTCGGTAGACCCACCTCTTCGATCATCTATCTTATATGATGAGACGGCCTCCGATATATGGAAGAATCTCTTTGATCGATTCCATCAAACCAATGCTCCTAAAATTTTTCAATCAAAGAGAGCTATTTCTTGTCTCAAACAAGAGAATTTAGACGTTTCAACGTATTTTACACATCTCA
This sequence comes from Eschscholzia californica, assembly GCF_041429995.1. Lineage (NCBI taxonomy): Eukaryota > Viridiplantae > Streptophyta > Magnoliopsida > Ranunculales > Papaveraceae > Eschscholzia > Eschscholzia californica. Next base: position 7,992,045 of record NW_028238472.1, read on the forward strand.
AGGCTCTTCAAGATGAACTCAATTCCTTGCTAATCACCGAGCCTTGTATTTGTGGACATGGTCGCTCTTTGATTGAAAGAACCAACCAAGATAGAGCCATGGAATTTCTTCAAGGTCTTAATGACCGGTTCTCCTCAATTCGGAGTCAAATCTTGTTAATTGAACCCTTCCCTTCGATTCTTCGAATCCATTCACTTATCAAGCAAGAAGAGGTTCAACAAAATCTCGTTACTCCCATGAATGTTGACTCCAATACGGCTGCTCTTGCCGTTGGTTCCAACGATTACTCACAAAATCGTTTCAATGGTTCCGATAGACAACGTACTAAACGTCCTCGACCCTTTTGCGAAAATTGCAAAATTCATGGACACGATGTTTCCTCATGCTACAAATTACATGGGTATCCACCCAATTATGGTCAAAGTGGTAGGAACCGAACACGACAAGATACCGTGGCTGCCTCGGTTTTAGACAACAATGGTTCGGCCATGAACCCCAACGGTTTGGGGGTGCCTGCAGCAACATCTTTTACTAATGAGCAATATCAAGGTATTTTGGCATTATTGGACCGCAATAGGCAACCCACCGACCACTCTAACGGCACCAACAAGGATCCTCTTGTCAACTTAACGGGTACGTATTCTTCTTCTTTTCATCCTCCTTGGGTCATTGATTCGGGAGCCGCTAAGCATATTTGTTCAAATCTTTCCCGATTTTCTTCTTATTCCCTTGCACCACCGGACTTCTATGTTCGATTACCGGATGGTTCCCGAATCAAGGTTGATCACATTGGTACAATTTATTTTACAAATAAATTTTATTTACAAGATGTGCTTCATATTCCATCTTTTCAATTTAATCTCATATCTATTTCTCAAATATCTAAATCACTTCGTTGTACCGTCCTCTTTGACCGCAATTTGTGTGTTTTTCAGGACCGAACAACGAGGACGGAGATTGGGCATGGTAGTCTTCATGATGACCTTTACTTCCTTCGCACGGAGCGTCCCATCCTTTCGGTTTCAAGTTTAGATAGTTCTAGTCATGAGTCTTTTCTTTTATGGCATTCCCGGTTGGGACATCCATCTTTTAGTCGTTTTCAATTTTTCAATTCTAAACTTCCATGTTTAAATTTTAAGTTTTTATCTAATAAAGTACCGTGCGATATTTGTCCACTTTCTAAACAAACTAGGTTACCTTTCCCACTTAGTACTTCTTCTTCCTCTCATATATTTGAGTTAGTCCATGCGGATGTATGGGGACCCTTTCCGGTCCCATCCACCTCCAGGTGTAGATATTTTTTAACCCTTGTCGACGATTTTTCACGTTGTACTTGGATTTTTCTTATGAGTTCCAAATCTAATGCTAGCAAATTCATCACTAGTTTTTTTGATTATGTCTCCACGCAATTCAATTGCAAAATCAAAACATTAAGATCGGACAATGGATCCGAATTCATGAACACATATTTACAAAATTGGTTCATTGATAAAGGAATCATACACCAACGTAGTTGTACTTACACACCTCAACAAAACGGGGTGGTTGAACGCAAACACCGCCACATTCTTGAAGTGGCCCGTTCCTTACGCCTTCAAGCGAATCTTCCTCTCTCTTTTTGGGGGGAATGTGTGTTAACGGCCGTTTATTTGATAAACAAATTACCAACACCTAACCTAAAAGGTAAGTCTCCTCATGAAATTATAGTTGGATCTCCTCCAAATCTTTCCCACCTTCGTGTGTTTGGTTGCCTTTGTTTTGCCCGAATTCCTTTGGTCAAAACAAAGATGGATGCCCGCTCTTCCGCCGGAATATTACTTGGTTATCCTAGTGGACAGAAAGGATATCGTATTTACGACATCTCGACAAAACGAATTTTTATTTCACGAGATGTAACGTTTGTCGAGACTCGGTTTCCGATGTCATCTTCTCCTCCGGCAGCACCGTCCTCTCCTTGTCCGACGCCACATCTGTCCATTGATGACAATGGAACTTTTGACTTTCCGGCGAACGTCCCTAAGCACACTGTCCAGACGACGAATAACAGCTCGGACGAAGCTGCTGTTCCTGTCGGTTCTGGACAGGTTAACGCAACAGGGGTGCCTACAGACACCCCTGCTAGACCCTCTTCGGGTTCTCTACAGCCCACCTCCCCTTCGGGGGTGCCTGCAGATTCCACTGATGAGCTCCCCGGTCCAGGAGCGCCCTCATCATCAGTCGCTTCCTTACCCACCGACGTCTCCTCGTCGTCTCCATCACCGACCGTCGCTCCCACTTCAGATTCCGACGACGAGAACTCCGGCCGACCCAAGAGGGCTCGCCGGCCACCAGCCCACCTTGCGGACTATGTTTGTTCCAATACGAGTATAATCAAGTGTCCACTTGAAAATTATTTCTCTATTAACTCGTTTTCCACTTCCCATCAACAATTCCTCTTTTCGGTTTTAACAACAACCGAACCAACCTCTTTCACTCAAGCAATGAAGTCCTCCCATTGGAAAGACGCCATGGCCAAAGAAATTTCGGCCTTAGAAGAAAATAAAACTTGGACAATTACCAGTTTACCACCTGGCAAGAAACCCATCGGTTGTAAATGGGTATATAAAATCAAATTCAAATCTGATGGCTCCATTGAACGATATAAAGCACGCTTGGTAGCCAAAGGCTACACCCAAATCGAAGGATTAGATTACAATGACACCTTTGCTCCAGTCGCTAAACTAGTTACTGTTCGTGTCCTTCTCTCCATCGCCGCCATCAAAGGCTGGACTCTCCATCAATTGGATGTTAATAACGCTTTCCTTCAAGGAGATTTGAATGAAGAGGTTTACATGAAACTTCCCCCCGGATTTTCCTCTCAGGGGGAGTCTAAAGTATGCCGCCTCCACAAATCCCTTTATGGACTAAAACAAGCCTCCCGTCAATGGTTTTCTAAATTTTCATCCGTTCTTATCGAACGTGGTTTTTCTCAATCTAAGAGTGACTATTCCCTTTTTACTTTTCGTTCTCACTCCACTCAAATTTATGTTCTCGTCTACGTAGACGATATAATCATCACGGGAAATAATGACCATGCTATTTCCCAGTTGAAAATTTTTCTTAATAAGGCATTCTCCTTAAAAGATTTGGGTCGCCTACAATACTTTCTTGGAATTGAAGTATCTCGCTCTTCTCAAGGCATATTTCTATGTCAACGAAAATATGCACTTGATATTCTAAAAGATTTTGGACTAACCGCTGCACGTCCTTCGGAGTTCCCTATGGAACAAAAACTCTGTCTCTCTCCAACCGACGGGACACCATTGGCCGATCCGTCAATTTACCGTCGTCTCATTGGCCGACTACTTTATTTAACGGTCACACGACCGGACATAACTTTTGCAGTAAACAACCTCAGTCAATTCATGCAAACACCTAGTCAAGTACACCTAGACGCTGCTCATCGCGTACTACGATACTTGAAAGGTACACTTGATAAAGGAGTCTTCTTATCCGCAAACAGCTCTCTCCACATTACAGGATACTGTGATTCAGATTGGGCTGGTTGTCCTTCAACCCGTAGATCAACTACAGGATACTTTACAATGATTGGGTCCAGTCCTCTTTCCTGGAAATCAAAGAAACAACCTACAGTTGCCAAATCTTTGGCAGAAGCAGAATATCGAGCTTTAGCCATTCTTACATGTGAATTACAATGGCTCAAGTATTTATTACTTGATTTTGGAATTGATCACTCTGATCCGATGACAGTTTACTGTGACAATCGAGCCGCACTCCACATTGTTGACAACCCCGTCTTCCACGAACGTACCAAACACATTGAGATAGATTGCCACATCGTTCGTGAAAAGATCAAAGACAACGTCATTGCCACGCGCTTCACCAGTTCAGATAATCAGTTAGCGGATATCTTCACAAAACCACTTGGGGCAGAACCGTTCAAGAACATTATTGGCAAGTTAGGCGTTACTTCCATTCCCGCTCTAACTTGAGGGGGAGTGTTAGAAGGTCTACTCCACTCGGCTAAACCGAGTGGATTAGGCCATAGTTAGGAAAAGGATTCCTAGTGTAATTAGGAATCCTAGTGCTATTAGGATTGTTGTATTAGATAGAGTTTAGAGAGTTTTATATTTCTAAAACTTCTCCGATGTAAACCTATATAAAGAGATCCATACATAATGTAAAACATAAGTTGTAAGTGTGAATAAACAAGGTATTTACCTATCTCTCTCTCTCACGATCAACTCTTCACCATCATCTTCTTCTCTCGGCTTACCCGTGTATCTCCATCACTACACTCGGTTATAAACCGAGAAGTGATATCATCAACTCTCGGTCATACCCGAGAGTCTCAAGCTGCCAACCTCGGTTATAACCGAGAGTCACTCATCATCATCTTCCTCGGGTTCAACCGAGAGCTATCCAAGTTATCATCCCTCTCGGTTTTCACCCGATCATCTCCTCCATAACTCGACTTAATTCGAGTTATACTCACAAAGGTATTTATCGTTTCACAGATTGGGACTAGAATAATAATTCGGCAGTTATTGTTTTAGGCTAGTAGTAATTCAACCATTTCATTTCGTCGGCTTTAGAGCATTTCATTTATTCGGTTTTAGGTTATTTATTTTTGTCGGACTTTAGGATAGTAGTAATTTGATAGTTATTGTACTTATCATATCGTATCGATGTATCAACGCCTTTGTAAAGTCATTGTAGTCAATATTTTAAAAAAATAAAAAATAAATTTTTCTCATATTTGTTGACCAGTCAATTTGGTGGACACTTGTGACATTTCAATGTTTTTAATTTATGCATTTGAGAGAAACATCTCCAACAAAAAGTGGAATATGGTTGTAGATATTTGGATGAAGTATATTAATGATAAATAATTATGAAAACGAAATGTAACACTAATTGTAACAATAAGAAAGAGACTAACGATAGACCTCAAGATATCCACGTTTCTTATTAGAAAGTGATTCTAATTCTTCTTCTTCTTTTTTCTAATTTTATCTTTTGATCAGGTATTTGAAATTTTTTTGAAGTGGTTGATGAATCATTGAAAAGTATTTACCATTGGTTTTAGGTTGATTTCAAGTGACTTTATAGTGATTTATAAGTAATAATTTGTTCTCTCACATCTGAATATTCAAGTGGTATTGAACTCAAACCAATCAAAGATATTGTAGTCTAGTTTGAGTCCGAAAATATGTTTATTTTCTCGAACTCTCAAGTCCGAGAAAAGCATGTCTATAGAGATTTTCGATCAAACTGATTTAACTGTAGTCAATAATTCTAATAGAGCGGAACATCAAGAGCGAAAAGGCGACAACTATAGACGCACCCATTGAAATTAGGAGAACTCTTGATACCCTGGTTAGGGTATTGCATTGTATTTATAATCTCATGAAAGTTTACAAAGTACAAAAATAGCCTTAAAAGAAACAAGAAAATACATGAGTGTAATTATACACTAATACCCCCCCTCAAGCCGAAAGCCCAGGAACTAATGAGAGCTTGAAACTGAGTTCTCTAAACCGAGGGCCTGGGAGCCCCTTAGTGAAAATATCCGAAAGTTGCAAATCACCCGAAATAAATTGAACTTTGAGAGTACCACTTTTAACTAATTCTCACACATAATGGAAATCAATTGCGACATGTTTAGTTCGAGAATGCAATATTGGATTCATAGTCAAGTAAGTTGTGCTAAGATTGTCACAAAAGATGACTGGGGTTGATGGCTGCCTATAGCCTAACTCAGAGAGAAGATTCTTTAGCCATATTAACTCTGTGGTGGCATGGGCCACTGCTCTATACTCGGCCTCGGTTGAAGAACGGGCAACGGTGGGCTGGGTTTTGGAGGCCCAAGCAATGAGGTTGGGCCCAAGAAAAATACTATAGCCAGACGTGGACCTTCTGTCGTCGGGTGACCCCGCCCAGTCAGCATCTGAGTAACCAATAAGAGGAAGTGATGTGGCTCGCCGGAAACATAGACCATGAGAGAGAGTACCTTTCAGATATCGGAAAATTCTTTTCGCCGCCGTCAAGTGAACAGTTGAGGGAGAAGCCATGAATTTCGAAACTTGATTAACTGCGTAGGAGATATCTGGTCTCGTAAGAGTCAGGTATTGGAGAGCACCCACAATGCTCCTGAACACTTGAGGATTCTGTAAAGGATCTCCATCTGATTTGGATAATTTACTGCCGGTGATGACTGGTGTCGGAACTGGTTTAGATTCCATTAGCCCAAATCTTTGTAACAAATCAGTCACATACTTTTGTTGAGTAAGAATTAATGAATCCTCAGTTCGAGTGGCTTCCATTCCTAAGAAGTATCCTAATTCACCAAGGTCTGTCATTTCAAAAGTCGACTTCAACCGAGAAATCAAGGAGTTGATTAACGAATTCGACGAACCAGTGACTAAAATGTCGTCAACATAAAGTAGCAAAATAAGAATATCATTTTTGATCCTGAAGTAGAACATAGATGGATCTGAAACTGACTGATGAAATCCAAATTGAAGAAGACAAGAAGAGAAGCGAGAGTGCCATGCCCTAGGGGCTTGTTTGAGGCCATAGATGGCCTTATGAAGCTTGCAAACATAAGTAGGGAAGGATTTGCTTTCAAAACCCTTAGGTTGAGTCATGTAAACAGACTCAACAAGATCACCATTCAAAAAAGCGTTCTTAACATCTAATTGATTGATTTTCCAATTACCTGTGACGGCGAGAGAGAGAACAGACCTAATTGTTGCCGGACGCACTACTGGACTATGGTCTCATCATTATCCACCCCTTGTTCTTGAGTGAATCCCCTAGCAACTAGACGAGCCTTGTGTCGTTGAATCGATCCATCAGCTTTTCTTTTTACCTTATAAATCCATTTGCAATCCACAATGTTACCGTTGGGAGGAGGAGGGACAAGGGACCAAGTCTTGTTTTTGTGAAGAGCAGAAAGTTCTTCCTCCATTGCTTGTCTCCAATGCCTATGTTTCGACGCTTGATTGAAAGTCGAAGGTTCATCAAAAAACAGAGAGGACGTAGAAGGGGAAGTAGTAGAAAGTAATACTTTTGGTTTTCGTGTACCATCACGACTCCTAGTAACCATTGGATGTATAGAAGTGGAAGAATTTTTGTTGGAGTTGAAGAGGAATGGTCGAAGAAGAAGAAGGTACAATCGAAGAAGGTGGAATTGAAATATTAGGGTTTTGTGGAGGAGGAGGGGGGTTTTCTGACGCGTGGTCCAGCGTTGGGAAGGTGGGAGACATTATCTGATTTGTAGGGGACAGGTGGACTGAGTTGGTGTTAGTGGAATCAGGGTAGGGTCAGAGAGTCGTGGTGAGGCTGGACCACCAGCTAAAGGTGAAGGCAGCAGACGAGTGGGAGAGGTGGTCTGACGTGTCTCAGTGACGGGTACAACTGGACCAGGAGACGAAAGAGGAAAGATTGAATTTGGGTCCAACGTCCAATTTAGGGCAATTTTAAAATTAGGGTTTTCTTTATTTGAATTTGGGGAAGAGGAGAGAGGAAAGTGTTCTTCATCAAATAGAACATGGCGGGAAATGAAAATTCGAGAGGACGACTCATCGAGACATCGATATCCTTTGTGATTAGGACTGTAACCAAGGAAAATGCATCGTTTCGACTTAAAATCCAGTTTCGAAGAACGATAGGGAGATAATAGGGGATAACACCTACAACCGAAAGTACGAAGTTCTGTGTAATTAGGTTTGATGTTGAGGAGTTTTTCATAGGGAGATAGACCAAGAAGAGTATTGCTAGGGAGTCTGTTAATGGTATAAATGGCAGTTTGAAAGGCCTCTGGCCAAAAGGTATGAGGAAGAGAAGACTGGTGAAGAAGAGTGACAGAGGTTTCGACCAAGTGCCTAATTTTGCGCTCAGCCACACCATTCTGCTGTGGGGTATGAGGACAAGAGCGTCGATGGTGAATGCCATTGGCAATTAAGCATTCAGAAAAGGCAGAGCTGACATACTCGCCACCACCATCAGACTGAAGCACTTTAATGGGTTTTGAAAATTGTTTTTCCACAAAACTTTTAAAATTTTTGAAATGTGTCTGTACTTCTGATTTAGATTTTAAAAAGTAAAGCCAAGTAAACCTTGTGTAATCATCAATCAGACGTAAGACATAACGATGACCAGAGGGTGAGATAATTGGAGAAGGACCCCAAAGGTCTGAATGCACAATTTCATTTGGAGAAGATGATGTATGAAGAACATAACTAAATGGAATACGATGATGTTTGCCTGAAATGCAACTTGAACATTTAATAGATTTCATTACAGACTTTTTAATTGGTAGAACATTGTTTTTAACAACTAAATTGAAAACTTGAAAATGAGGATGAGCTAATCGGCGATGCCAAACTTCAGCTGTAGCAGAGGATGAAGATGATAGAGATGAAGCAAAAAGGATGGTTGGAGTTGAAGTGGCTTTCTTTGGGGAAATACGGAAGAGACCCTCATCAATTGTTCCTACGAGGAGAGTCTTCCCTGATGGGATGTCCTGAACATAAAATCCATTACGATGGAGAACAACAAAGCAATTAAAATCACGAAGGAGATGTGAAACAGAGACAAGATTCTTTTTGAAGGAAGGAACAATTAGGACATTTTTGAGTTTGAAATTAGTAGAGGGAATAGAGATATTTTGTATACCTGAGACAGGGGTGACATTTCCAGTTCCTACCATAACATGATCAGGGATTGGAGCCTCTGATCGAGAAGAAGTAGAGGCAACATCAGAGGAGATATGCATAGTAGCCCCTGAGTCTAAATACCAGTTGGGATCAGCAGTCACTGAGTCAATCCCCATTGAAGCAAAGGAACGAGCCATATCATTTAGTTGGGGTAAGCTATAGCACTGTCGAGCTGTGTGGCCAGCCTTCCCACAATATTGACAAATAACAACTTGAGGATGAGGACCAAGAAGAGATGAGGAGGGTCTTTGATATCCTCCTCTATTGGAATAGCCACCTCTGTTAGATCCTCGATAGCCTCTGTTATTGTTATGACGACCTCTGCTATAGCGAGGAGAGGAGAAGGAAGAAGGTTTAGGAGCTGGAGGGGGTTGAGAGATTAGAGCTGCTGGTTGAATATTCTGAGTACGAAGAAGATCAATGCGAAATTCTTGAGTGAGCAGAAGAGAGTGTCACTCAGAATAAGTTGGTGGAACCATTCGAGTAGTAATGGAGGTGACAAAACCTTCGAAGTCTGGACCAAGACCAGAGAGGGTCACAAGAACCAGCTCAGAATCAGAGATAGGATGACCTACAGCAGCTAGAGAATCAGAAATGGTCTTGATTCGAAGAAGATACTCAGTAATGGAAAGATTCCCTTTCTTAGTTGTTTGAAGTTGGAGCTTAAGGTTCATTAACCTAGCAGAGTTAATGGAAGAAAAATTTCTTTCAAGAGAGTCCCATACAGCTTTAGAGGAAGTAAGTCCAAGAACATGACTCAAAATGGGTTCAGTGAGAGTGGCATTTAGCCAAGAGAGCAACATTTGATCGATTCTATACCAAAAAACATAGTCAGGATTTGGTAAAGAAGAAGAGGAAGAAGATGACTCAGAAGCTGAAGGAAGAAATTCAGGGGGAGGAGGGTAAGAGCCATCAACAAACTTGAATAAATCTTGAGAATGAAGTATTGGGAGAAGTTGGCTTTTCCATAAAAGGTAGTTAGAGTTATCCAACCGAATAGAAACCAGGTGTGAGATGTTGGAGAGGTTAGGGAAGGTAGAAGAAGGTGACAGAGAAGTATTGGTAGTGTTGGATAGTGAAGAAGGGGGATGAATAGTGGGGGATGAGAGATGAACAGGGTTATCGGCCATTGAAGACAAGAAGAAGAAGCAGGAGAAAAAGGAATAAGAAGATAGTAATGGCACTGAAAACCAAAAGAAGGAACAGCTTTCTAAAGAGTTGCTCTTGATACCATGAAATTAGGAGAACTCTTGATACCCTGGTTAGGGTATTGCATTGTATTTATAATCTAATGAAAGTTTACAAAGTACAAAAATAGCCTTCAAAGAAACAAGAAAATACATGAGTGTAATTATACACTAATACCCATGACCCAACCCGTAATCTTGTTGAACATGGAATGACACGTATATCAAATCAAACACCTTGGAACAGAGAAAGGGAGAGAGAAAGAGTTGATTAGGTAAAGACAATTAAAGAGTTGCAGGAATATGTGCTGTGTGAGTTGATCAACAAAAGTAGTAATAACTACAAATGTTGATTAGAATCCAATTTTGAACAAATCGACAAAACCAAATTGATAATTTTCATGCTGGCCAAAAATTCCAATCAAGGTGAAAACAAAACTGAGAGTCATCAAACATACTGGGTAGCAAAATTTAATTTATTTAATTCCAAACCCTTTTCTCCAATTTTTCCAATTTCACATAACAAAACCAACAAATCAAGAGTACAATAAAATCCCATTATAAATATTCCTAGTTTGATCAAATGACAAGACTCAAGAGGGAGTTTTTCATAATTTAAGTGTGTCTTAAAAAGTACATAAAAACCTTCACTTTCTCTGTTTCTCACTCTTAAATTCCCATACTTTCTTTTCTTCTCTCTCTCTATCTCTCTATTTTGAATCAAGAAATGGAGTTTGAGGGTTTATGGGTAGTCATCTTTCTCTGTTTAGGTGGTTTTGTTTTCATATATGGAGTGCTTAAAAGAGCAAATGAATGGTATTATGAAATAAGATTGGGTGAAAAGAGGTTCTCTCTTCCTCCTGGTGATATGGGTTTGCCTTTGATTGGAAATATGTGGTCTTTTCTCAGAGCTTTTAAATCTTCAGATCCTGATTCATTCATCTCCACCTTTGTTCACAGGTTTCACTCTCTCTCTCTCTCTCTCTCTCTCTAAATTTCTACCTCCTCTGTTTTTCTTTCAAAATTTTGGTTTGGGATTTTTGGGTAATTAAAGTGTTTTTGGCTTGTAAATCCTGATCTTGAGTCGTTTCTTCAGTATTTTTTATTTATTTATTATAAATGGGTTCTTCGCTACGAGTAGTTTGAATGAGTCTCTTTTATGGTTATAGTGAGAGTGCATATTCTTGCAACAAAAAAAAGAGTGAATAATATTAAGAAAAATAAAGGCGAATTCTTTTGAGTTTTTTTTGTCTCGAAATCTTGAAGACTGTTATGCTTTTCTATTTGCACCAAGTAATTATAAACTCGAAAACAGAGAAAGTTAGAAATTGGATCTGATACTCAGTGAGATTCAATTAAGCAAGTGTATATCATGGGAATCCGAAATCCGTCCAGCAGGAAATTATGCCCGAGGACTAATTTTCTTTTTCTTTAGTAGAAGAACCGAATATTGATTTCTTTAATTGACCAGTCCACTAGTGTTACAAGGCCTTCTGGCCCACGCAGTAACCCAACTGACCTAGAATAAAATTTGAATGGGCCTGGACTTGTCTAAATTGTTCCACAAATATGCTTCACCCCAAGTCTGGTCCAACTTCAATCCTAAGCTAAATCTACATTATTTGACCTTAAAAACCAGTTGAGATCCTCAAATATCATTGACTATGTTTATCACAAAATGAGGGATAAGTGTATTCATTATAATTTCATACCACTTTATCGTTTGTTTTCAGGTTTAGCGGAACGGGAGTTTACAAGGCTTTCATGTTTGGCAGCCCAACGATAATGGTTACTGTGCCCGAAACATGTAAACAAGTTTTAATGGATGATGAAAATTTTGGGCCGGGTTGGCCAATATCAGCATGTAAACTTATAGGTAGGAAGTCATTTATAGGAATTTCTTCCGAAGAACACAAGCGACTTCGTCGAGTTACAGCTGCTCCAATTAATGGTCACGAAGCCTTGTCAGTGTACCTTAAATACATTGAAGACACGGTCGTTTTGACGTTAGATGAATGGGCTAATATGGGCCCAATTGAGTTTTTAACCCAAATGAGGAAGCTTACATTTCGCATCATCATGTACATTTTCCTTAGCTCGGAAAGTGACCCGGTATTGGAAGCTCTAGAGAAGGAGTACACGACATTGAATTATGGTGTTAGAGCTATGGCTATCAATTTCCCGGGCTTCGCTTACTATAATGCACTAAAGGTAACGATCTTTTCTACGCTGTCTTTGATTTTCTATTATCGGGTTTGGATGTGATCCAATTTCACTAAATACTGTTTTTAAAATATTTTTTGTTGTTTTAGGCTAGGAAAAAACTAGTAGCTATTCTCCAAGATGTTTTGGATGGAAGGAAGGTGGGGAGAGCAAAACTTGAAACTCCTGCAAAGAAAGATATGATGGATAATTTAATGGAAGTCGAAGACGACAAAGGTAGAAGATTGGATGATGAAGAAATTATTGATATTCTTATAATGTACTTGAATGCCGGCCATGAATCATCTGGTCACATAACAATGTGGGCTACCGTCTTCCTCCAAGCAAATCCCAAATACTTAAAAAAAGCTAAGGTAACTACCACTAATCCGAATAAGTATTTTATTTCTATTACTTCCAAAACATATAATCATAGTTCATATATATGTATTGTACATTTGCATATATTTCTCAGTTTGAATTGGAATTAGAATTTGAACTAGAAATAAGATCTATAGTTTTATATTTGTTAAAATTCTACATGAGTTATGTTAGTACTAGTAGTATATACTATTGGTTAAAATGAAAGTGTCTCATTTAGGCGGAACAAGAAGAAATCGTAAGGAGCAGACCGCCCACACAGAAAGGATTAACGCTTAAGGAATTTCGAGAAATGGAGTATCTTTCTAAGGTATACTCATTCTTCTATTCACTTTTTTTTTATTAGAACATTACACTAAAGCGGTTTGTTTTTGTTTTGAAGGTGATCGATGAGACATTACGTTTGGTAAACATCTCATTGGTAGTTTTCCGCGAGGCACTTAACGATATTAATATTAACGGTGAGTTTTTCTTCGGATCACATTTTTTCGTTCTTGGAATTTTTCATTTCCCCCGCCATGTTTTAAAAATCAGTCTTTTTAATGAACAGGTTACTTCATACCTAAAGGATGGAAAGTGCAGGTTTGGTTTAGGAATGTTCACATGGATCCTCAAGTTTATCCAAATCCAAAAGAGTTCAATCCATCAAGATGGGATGTAAGTATATGGATCCACTTAAATCATTTCTTTGACCAGTCCTATTACATGGACTTACAAGACCCACATCGAAAAGATGTAATTATAGTGTAAATATATCCTTCTCTTTATATATTCATCGTACGAAACATCTTTCGTGAGTCATAAGTTTGGTTATGTCTAGGGTTACACACCAAAAGTTGGAAGCTATCTTCCATTTGGAGCTGGCAGTCGAACGTGTCCAGGAAATGAGCTTGCCAAGCTAGAAATCTCCATTTTCTTACATTACTTTCTGCTTAACTACGAGTAAGTTTACATAACTTCTTTTGTATCATACTTAAGAAAAGAGGTAACATTTCTTCAATCTAAAATGTCATTTTTGAAAAATAAGTATTTATTTATCAATTTATATTTTTGCAGGTTAGAACGGCTTAATCCGGATTGCCCTGTTAGGTACCTGCCTCATACTAGACCTAAAGACAATTGCTTGGCAAGAATTAGAAGGATATCAACATCATCATCTATATAAAATAGGGAAATTAAGTTTAAACACTTCTCCTTGTTCAATGTATAATTTTAAAGAACTTAATATCTTCATGCTTATTGTTTTTCATTTCACAAATAAGCATAAGATAAAATATCGCCTCGTCGACTTTAGTCGTTGCATGCTTGGTTGGTGATGAGAAAAATACGACTATGATGAATGTATTAGGTTGGTTTCTATATATTAGGGGTTTTGTTTATTGCATCTCTTTCAACATTTCTGCAGTAAATTTTTTAATGGAATTTCTGTAGTAACTTCTTATTCAGCTGCAAGCACTCCGATCACCTTTGACTTGGGCACGCTAGTGGGCCTATACGGGTTCTGTCTCAAAATGAGGCACCAAGGACCAGTGTGGGTAGAGCCCGAGCGAAAGCCCGTACTGGATTCCCATGCTAAAATGTCTGCACCCAAACAAGTGGAGTAATTCTTTTCTTCTTCCCCCTTTCCAACGTAAAACAGAAAACGCTACTAACCACTCCAGTGTCTGATTCTTTGGGTACTCTAGGGTTTACAATCTGTGGAGAAATCAACCAAATGTCTCTCCTTCTCTAAGTTTTTTCTCATTGAGCTTAAGATCATCCGAATCTAAAATTCCTTCTAGGTAAAAAGAATACGACTTTCTTTCGTAGATGGTTTATTTCTAATTCAAATCCATTCTCCTTATTTTGAATCAAATATAATCGTTAGTTGTTCGATTTGTTTGGAGCAGTTTTCTATGGATTGAAATAGAATGACATGATTTTATGTTTCCTTGAATTTAATTTAGAAAGTACAACATTGAACGGTTGAATATTTATAATCGAACTCTAGAAAGTGCATCAGCATTAGTATATGTGAGAGGCGGTTTCAATTGAAACCAATTGAGGCGGTTTCAATTGAAACCAATAGAGGTAGTTTCTAAATCAGAGGTAGTTTCTAAATCAATTGGCGGTTTCAATTGAGAGGCAATTCTAATTAGAGTTTCTAATTGGTGACTACCTATGTCGGCTTATATTGTATTTAAATAGGGGGCTTGAGTGTTATGTTAAACACACCAACACAAGCAATAACAACTCTTCTTTAGAGAGCTAGAGAGAGAGAGCAAGAGTGAGAGAAATTTTTCATAGTTTTCGAGCGGTGTTAAATTTCTCGGTCGTCGAAGATTTAGTATAGAAGGTTAATTCTATACGGTACCATCTTGGGACGAACTTGCGGATTGTGTTAGTCGTCTTCGTCTATCCTTCAATAAAGATTTCTTGTTCGCCCGAGGACGTAGGCTTTAAAGCCGAACCTCGTTAAATTCTGTTCGCATATTTGATTTTGACTTAGCTTTTCGATTAATCTTCATAATCGGATCAATTTCTAGGATAGGTTCGACAGCTTCCGCGACTTTCAGTTATAACAATTGGTACCAGAGCCTTGTTTGAGATTGAACGAAAAGAAGATGGGATCGAGAAGTGGTACGGTCAAAGCAGGGAAATATGAGATAGAGAAGTTCAATGGGAAAAACGATTTTTCTTATTGGCGGATGCAGATGAAGAATCTGTTAATCTCGCAGAAATTACACAAGACGTTGACGGGAAAGAAACCAGGAGATATGTCAGATGAGGATTGGGAAGAGTTAGATCTCGAAGCACGGGCTACCATTATGTTGTGTCTTGAGAGGGACGTGGCGTTCCTAGTAGACGAAGAAACAACGGCGGCGAGTGTGTGGTTAAAGCTAGAAAGCAGTTTCATGACGAAAACTTTAACGAATCGGGTCTACTTAAAATCCAAATTATTCACATGTAGAATGGAAGAGGGTTCTTCTATTCAGGAATATGTGAATAGGTTTGACAGGATTATCTCAGATTTGAAGGATATTGATGTTAAGGTTGAGGATGAGGACCAAGCCCTCATATTGTTACTTTCATTACCTAAATCCTATGAGAACCTTGTTCAAACTTTGATGCTTGTTGGTGATAGTCTAACCATGGAAGAGACGAGAAATTCGCTATTAGCGGATGACCTTCGTAAGGTTGCTACTAGCAGTATGGCGTCGGGTGGAGTAGACAAAGAACAAGCACAAGGGTTGTTTGTAACGAGGGGGAGGAGTAATGAAAGGGGAAAGGGAAAGGGCGGGAAATCTAGATCCAAATCTAGAGGCTCTTTCAAGAAAACGTGCTTTAGTTGTGGTGAGCTTGGCCACTTTAAAGCGGCTTGTCCAAAGAGAAAGTTGAAGCAAAAGAACGAAGGCTACAAGGAGAAACAAGAGATGCAAGAGGCGGGATATGTGTCAGAAGAGGCGGACGAATGTTTCTCGGTGACAGAGGTGTCTGAGAAGATCTTCGATAAGTGGATGCTTGATTCAGGGGCGTCACACCATATGTGTCCAAATAGGGAGTTGTTTACTACCTATAGGAGTATAGATGGTGGTACAGTTATACTGGGTGATGATAGTATATGTAAAACTGTGGGACTCGGAACAATACGGATCAAGATGCACGATGGAGTGGTGAGAACATTGACGGACGTAAGACACATACCCGATTTGCGGAAAAATCTAATTTCCCTTGGTGTGTTGGAGCGGAACGGCTGTAAGATAATTATAGAGAATGGCTCCATAAGAGTCGTTAAGGGTTCTTTGGTGGTAATGAGAGGTACTCGTTACGGTAATTTATACAAACTTTTGGGGACAACAATTACGGGAGATGTAGCAGTAGGAATCAGTGGAAGGGATCCAACGGCTAGTACGAGGCTTTGGCATATGCGCCTTGGGCATATGTCAGAAAAGGGTCTATCTTTGATGTGCGGGAAAGGCTTGTTGAAGGACATGAAGAAGCCTTGCATGGAGTTTTGTGAGCATTGTGTGTTCGGGAAGGCACACAGGGTGACGTTCTCTACAAGCAAGCACAGGAGCAAAGAGGTATTAAACTACGTACACACCGATGTCTGGGGACCGGCAAAGTTACCTTCCAAGGGTGGTTCCAGGTATTTTGTTACATTCGTTGATGATCATTCGAGATTTGTCTGGCTTTATTTTCTGAAGCATAAGAATGAGGTATTCAACACATTCCTGGTGTGGAAAGCAATGGTTGAGAAC
Source organism: Eschscholzia californica (assembly GCF_041429995.1). Lineage (NCBI taxonomy): Eukaryota > Viridiplantae > Streptophyta > Magnoliopsida > Ranunculales > Papaveraceae > Eschscholzia > Eschscholzia californica. The sequence goes on from NW_028238472.1 coordinate 8,008,779, forward strand.
AAAACTGGTCGAAAGCTGAAGACATTAAGGTCAGATAATGGGACCGAGTACACGGATGGGGCATTCAAGGAGTTTTGTAATCAGGAAGGCATTGTGAGGCACTGGACAGTAGTAAACACACCTCAGCAGAATGGAGTCGCAGAGAGATTGAACCGTACACTACTTGAGAAGGCTAGATGTATGCGCTCCAATTCGGGATTAGGCGTAGAATGGTGGGCGGAATCTGTTGCTACAGCTTGTTATATTGTGAACAGGTCTCCACATTCTTCTTTAGATGGCGGCATACCTTACGAGGTGTGGTCAGGTGAACATGCAGATTACGGGAGACTTAAGGTTTTCGGTTGTACGGCCTATTACCATGTTAAAGGTAACAAACTTGACAATAGAGCAAAGAAGGCAATTTTCTTAGGATATGCTACAGGAGTCAAGGGTTATCGGCTATGGGGTACGGAAGACAAGAAGTTTGTAATCAGCAGAGATGTGGTGTTTGATGAGTCATCTATTGTAGCTATGGCGAAAGCTACGGTGCCTAGTTGTGGTGATGTTGGGTCTACTAAAGCTCAAGTAGTGGAAGTAGAAGCCGAAGACCAACGGGCTTCTAGGAATCATGATCAGGTGGAGCATCAGGATAATACTCAGGATGAGGAAATTGATGAACCCGATCATGAGGAGGTTCAAGGGGAAGGTACACAAGTTTTACAACAACAACAGCAGGATGTTTCGGTACACACTAGGCCGAAACGGTTATATAAGCCGGTACAGAGGTTAGGGTCAGACAAACCTCTTAGGCATTATGGGCAGGCAAATCTTGTTGAATATGCACTCTCGGTGGAAGACGACGAGCCGGTCACCTTCAAACAAGCTATCACCGCGGCGGAAAGAGAGAGTTGGTTGGTTGCTATGCAAGAAGAGATGGAGTCTCTTCACAAGAACCAGACATGGGAGGTTGTCCCATTGCCCGAAGGTAAGTCTGTTATTGGTTGTAAATGGGTGTACAAGAAGAAAGAGGATTCTTCTGAAATCAAGGGTACAAGGTATAAGGCAAGACTAGTGGCCAAGGGTTATGCACAGAAAGAAGGGGTCGACTATAATGAGATTTTCTCACCGGTCGTGAAACATACTTCTATTCGGGTGCTATTGAGTATTGTTGCTCACAGGGATCTTGAGCTGGAACAACTCGATGTTAAAACCGCCTTCTTGCACGGAGATTTGGAAGAAGAAATTTATATGGCTCAACCTGAGGGATACAAGGTTGAGGGTAAAAAAAATCAAGTATGTCGTTTGAGGAAATCTCTTTACGGATTAAAACAATCCCCTCGCCAATGGTACAAACGATTTGATTTTTTCATGCTAAAGCATGGTTTTCGCAGAAGTGACTATGATTGTTGTGTATACATCAAGAAGCTTCGCGAAGGTGACTTTATTTATCTCCTTTTGTATGTTGATGACATGCTTATTGCTTCTCGAAGCATGGTGGAGATAGATAAGTTAAAATCTCAACTCAGTCAAGAATTTGAGATGAAAGACATGGGCGCTGCAAAGAAGATACTGGGAATGGAGATTAAGAGAGAGCGGTCAAGTAAGAAACTGTACTTGAATCAGAAAGGTTACATCGAACGAGTAGTTTCTCGATTCGGGATGCAAAATGCGAAGGCGGTGTCAACACCTTTGGCACCACACTTCAGGCTCTCGGGAAAACAATCTCCCACTACTACGGTGGAGAAGGATCATATGGATCGTGTACCGTATGCTAGTGCAGTTGGCAGTTTGATGTACGCTATGGTGTGTACTCGTCCGGATATTTCACAAGCGGTCAGTGTGGTTAGTAGGTTTATGGCAAACCCGGGGAAGACACATTGGGAAGCTGTGAAGTGGGTCTTGAGGTACTTGAAGGGTACTGTTGATACGGGTTTGTGCTTTGGTGGAGACACATGTCAGGTGAGCGGTTATGTTGACTCAGATTATGCTGGCGATCTAGATAGAAGACGATCTACTACTGGTTATGTATTTAGGGTACATGGTGCTCCAGTTAGTTGGCGATCGATGTTACAATCTACAGTTGCGTTATCTACTACGGAGGCCGAGTATATGGCTATGGCCGAGGGTGTGAAGGAAGCATTGTGGTTGTGGGGTCTTCTGGATGATCTGGGGATTAAGCAAGAGTGCGTGGATGTATGGTGTGATAGTCAAAGTGCGATCCACTTGGCGAAGAATCAGGTCCATCATGCTCGTACTAAGCATATCGATGTCAGGTATCACTTTGTACGAGATGTCATAGAGGAAGGTGATGTTTCTCTCATGAAGGTACACACAGATGAGAATCCCGCAGACATGTTGACTAAAGTGGTGACGTGTAGCAAGTTTCAGCATTGTCTGGAATTGCTGCAAATCGGCTCGTGTTAAGTTGCCCGAAAGGGCGTAATGGCGACAAGGTTATCTTTGTGTGAAGGGTTGGTAGAACTACGGTAGGCTTGATCCTGTAAAAGGGTACGTAGGCAGCCATGGTCATATGGCGCAGTCGGATGAAGTTACAAGAAGCAAACATATCTTACAAGGAGTATCCTGGTGTTCGTCCAAAATTTGAAGTATATCAAATTGTGTACGAGGTGGAGAATTGTGAGAGGCGGTTTCAATTGAAACCAATTGAGGCGGTTTCAATTGAAACCAATAGAGGTAGTTTCTAAATCAGAGGTAGTTTCTAAATCAATTGGCGGTTTCAATTGAGAGGCAATTCTAATTGGAGTTTCTAATTGGTGACTACCTATGTCGGCTTATATTGTATTTAAATAGGGGGCTTGAGTGTTATGTTAAACACACCAACACAAGCAATAACAACTCTTCTTTAGAGAGCTAGAGAGAGAGAGCAAGAGTGAGAGAAATTTTTCATAGTTTTCGAGCGGTGTTAAATTTCTCGGTCGTCGAAGATTTAGTATAGAAGGTTAATTCTATACGGTACCATCTTGGGACGAACTTGCGGATTGTGTTAGTCGTCTTCATCTATCCTTCAATAAAGATTTCTTGTTCGCCCGAGGACGTAGGCTTTAAAGCCGAACCTCGTTAAATTCTGTTCGCATATTTGATTTTGACTTAGCTTTTCGATTAATCTTCATAATCGGATCAATTTCTAGGATAGGTTCGACAGCTTCCGCGACTTTTAGTTCTAACAGTATAGACCTTTGGATCAATATTGGTATATAATTAACTGGGTCATGTTAGGTGGGTAGTCGGGCGCCTGTAGAAACATTCTTTTTTCTCAACGGACACATCTTCTCCGTACACTGGACATATCGTCTCATTTCCCTTCGTAAAACAATGACTTCTCCTGTTTAAAAAGTTTTGCTTCACTAGTTTGGGGATTGAAAGCACGCCGGAAAGGTTAGTATTTTCTTCTCAATTTACTTCCAATTTCTTCTTTCCCTTGCATTGTGAACGTCCAAACCATGCCCAAAAGGGCAGATCTGACCTTCCCCATCAATGGAACCGGCCAGCCAAGGACGACCCTAGTCCGGGCACAAAAAGTCACCTATTTGTTCCCGGCCCAAAACTCTTCTTTCGGGCCTTTTGTGCTATCTTTGCCCAAACTTCTTTTAGGCCTATGAAACATGTTTATGGGACTCTCCCATGATTATATGTCTCATTCCCATTAGTCATATCATCCGATCAAATAAACATTCTTATGTGTAACCCAATGTAGGATTCGGTCGAAGTTAGCCGCGAATTACTTCCTAATTCGAAGATCGTAGTTGGTTTCTAGCTAAACACTATGCCCCCTAAATCAACCGAACTTGATGATCTTCTTCATCAATTGTCCTATCTACAAATTGCTTGCATTGCATCTTTAGTCTAAGGACATCTCCTTTGCAAAGGAATATCCTTCAGCAAGAACATACGATTTACAATTACATAATTTATTTATTTTTAAAAGCATCTTTAAAATTATTACTATTTTTACAGTTTGTTTCTCCGAGAAAAAAGTCAGTTTTTTTCTGAGATCTTTTTTCCATAAACGGTTATTTTTCTCTCAAAACTGTTTTTCCCATAAATCTTTTTTTATCACGAGAAACAATTTTTTTTCCATGAAAACTATTTTTCTTTAACGAAAACCGTTGTGTGCCAACCATTGATAGCCCAGTGCGTCAGCGCATATACTCTGCAATGCAGAGGCCCCAGGTTCGATCCCATGGAAGTGCAAATCCAGGAATATTGAATTTGGGTATAACTAAAGTAGTTTGTGTAGGCTTTAGGTCATTTAATTCGTCAGGCTATAGGCCATTTAATTCGTCGGACTTTAAGCTCAGTAGTATTTCGGCAGTTATCATGCTTATCAACTCGTCTCGATGTATCGATGCTTTGTAACGACTAACGTAGATCGTAGTCGATTTCTCAAAAAGAAAAAACGAAAACCGTTGTGTGAAACCCATTTTTTCACAGTAATCGTTTTTTTCACGAACACTGTTTTTCATGAAAAAAGTTTTCACGAATATCATTTTTTTGTCATGAAAATAGTTTTTCACCAAGACCTTTTTTTTTAAATCGAGCCCTGAAAAAAAATTATTCTGTAAGAAAAAATCGGTTTCTGGAAAACAGTTTTCTTGAAAAAATCGATATTTGAAGAAAAAATGACTTTTAGGAAAAACGATTTTCTTGGAAAAATGATTTTCTCGATAAAAAACGGCTTTTTCGTGAGAAAAAAAACAATTTATGGAAAAAAATAAGCGACTTCGAGAAAAAACAGTTTTCGATGAGAAACGGTGTCTGAGACAAAATAAGGAAAACCCAATTTTTGTGAAGAAATGCAGTTTTCGAGGAAAAAGCCCGGTTTTTGGGAAAGAAAGTTTTTAAAAGTAAAGATTTCTGAAGAAAAAAACGTATTTGGTGAAAAATAGGATTTTCAGGAATTTAAAATTTAATAAAAAAGGATTTATGGAAAAAATATTTTTGAGGAAAAAGGTATATTTGGAAAAATTCTGTTTTTGGACAAAAGATGTATTTTCTAAGAAATATATATTTTGTTTAAAATTTGAAGTTAATCTTCAAAAATCCTAGCAAATCTTTGGAGGTAGGGTGAGATTTATGTCCAATACAAATTTTGGACTTAGGCCTTAGGGTTTAAGAGTCCTAGGATCTTGGTAGCCAAACATATTAAATGAATTAAAATTCCTACGAAATCATAATGTTTTTTTTTTATGTAACCTAATTATTTCCATAAAAAACATAAACCACTTCACATAAAATATTATTTTTATTCCCCAAAAATCCCATAACTGTTAAATTATGATAAAAACGGGATAAATTCATTTTTCCAATAGCATTTTGAACAATAATAATAATAATAATCTACCATGGAGAAAAAGAAAACTAGTTATCTCCCCAAAACCAATGGAATTTAACAATTTGAGGACGGAAAATGATCAGATGGAGAATTACAGGCACGACCAATCAAATCTTTAGGAGGCCGCAAAGTTATAAAAAATGAACAAAATTTCTAATAATATTTACGGGGTTTAAACCATTGATATCTTGGACTTTTTTTTTCTGGGGTTATTTCCCAAATAGCTCCCAACATTGTGACCGGTTTTCTGCCTAGCCCCCTACTTTGTCAAAAATACCCAGATGGCCCCTTTTTTACTTACCGTTATAACACCGTTAACCAGTCAACATTTCTCTCTCTTCCATCTCATCACCTCTCTCTGCCACCTCATCTTCTCGCCACCTCGTCGTCTTCTCCGGTAAGGTCATCGGCCGACCAATTTTCCGGTCGGCGACCTTCAAATATTTTTTTTCTCTCCTCTCTCTTTCTCTAAAGAAATTTTTTTATCCTCTCTCTTTCTACACACTCCGGCGACCTTGCCGGAGAAGACGATGAGGTGGTAGAGAGAGGTGATGAGATCGAAGAGAGAGAAATGTTAACTGGTTAACGGTGTTATAACGGTAAGTAAAAAAAGGGTCATCTGAGTATTTTTGACAAAGTAGGGGGCTAGACAGGAAACCAGTCACAAAGCTGGGAGCTATTTGGAAACTAACCCTTTTTTTTTTGAAAGATTGATATCTTGTACTTAATTCAACCTTTTAACCTTTCAATTAAAACTTAAATCATATTATAAGTTTTCTTAAAATATATTTTTTCTATAAAAACTAACATACAATATCCTTCAACAAAAAAAAACTAACATACAATATCCAAACATATGGGATCGTTTATTGCATTGGGTTCAAAATGGACACTTTACTAGTTTGAGCCCTTAAACATTTGGGGATGCGATAATTTTTTACTGTCTGTTCCTGGAAAGATGGTGGTAGTTTGAATGATAGTAAGTCTGTCAATGGATATCCACATATTCGACATCCGATCCGCATTCGTATTCGAATTTAAAAAAAATATTCAAAATTTCGGCTATCGGATACGGATTCAGATATGGATACACTAATTTTCAACCCGATAAATATCCGTATCCGAGTAATATAAAAAATAATAAAAATTTAAATTTAGTCATAATAATATATAAAATGTATGGTTAAGATTTATTATTTAGACCTAATGGTTAAAAATTTAAAGAAAAAATTTGAAATTTTGTTAAAGTTTCGGATATCGGATATTATCCGATATCCGTTAATATTATCGGATTCTAATAATGATTTATAATATCCGTCGGATAATTGTCGGATATCGGATATCTTATCGGATTCGGATACGGATATGCCTATATCCGATCCGAGAAGCTACCGTTTACAGGTCTAAATGATAGAATAATGCAACTTTTTTGGTGAATTTCTCAATAGAGAAGTTTTATAGACGCCCCCTATAAGTTAAATGCGTCTGAGGCAAATTTGAGATGGAGAGTAGAATCCTTGAAGGAATGAGGTGCGTTTGACACTATAGTAAGCGCCTATAAAAACTTCCCTTCCTAATATACCCCCTGTGCTAATTAATACCCCTCTTAAGGTCTTTCCATTAGGGATGTCAACGGGGCGGGTTTGGGACGGGTTACCTCTTTCCCAAGTCCGCCCCGTTAATAAACGGGTTTTACCATTCCCGCCCCAATAGTTAATCGGGGTGGGTATTTAATTACCATACCCGTTCCGACTAGGAAATTACTTAACCATTACCAACCCGCCCCGCCCCGTTTAACATGAAACGGTGCGGGGCGGGTCGGATTTAAACATAAATTTTATATTTTTATTTAAAATAAGTTAGATTAATCAAAATAATATAAATATTATAAACAAAACTTTTAACATTTTGGTTTTATCAACTATAAACACTACAACTTATTACATAATATAAAATATAAAATAGTAAAATTGATGATATAACATAAAAAGTTTTAGAAACCTATTGTATATATAATAACATAACATATTTAATCGGGGCGGGGCGGGGCGGGTTTTACTACCTAATCCCAAACCCGCCCCGAACCCGGTAAATGGTTTTATCTTCATACCATTACCGTCCCATTTAATAAACGGGGCGGTAAAACCCGTTCCATTAGGGGCGGGTTCGGGAAAAAACCCACCGGTTCGGACCAAATTGCCACCCCTACTTACCATCCCAAAAGTGGAACCATATTAACTCTTCGAAGGGTAAAAAAAGTCATTTTCATATTCAAATGTAGACATCCTTCTCTTGCCACTTACTACTCTGATCTCCCAAAACAGAGGGTTCTCAGAAGTGGCGTTTTCTTTAATTGGGTCAATTTTTGGAGATGGAAATTAAGTTGTTGAGAGTTCTAGGTTATGACTTGAACTTTAATCTCCACATTCTCTCTCTAAGGTTGTGTTTGTTTTTTTATTTTTGTCTGAATCTGAATTAGCTGAATCTGAAACGTCTGAACTGAATTGGTTGAATCTGAATTAACTGAATTGTTTTATAAGTTAGATGTTTGTTTTTCAAATCTGAAAACTAAAGTCTGAATTAAGACCTTGACATTTATACCCCCACCCATCTTTTTGACCCAAAAAACCCTAATATATAATGTTTCCTTCTAAACTTAAAATCTATCTGCCTCATTTTGCTACAGCTATGGAACTCATTTCTCTCGCCCTCTCCCTCTCTCTCTATACAATCAAACCCTAGCAATATGACTCTTCCACATCTTGTTGCTGGTATGGTCTGATTTTTCCATCTCTCTACATACAAATGAAGTTCACAGCAAACCCTCGCCAGATCTGGCAAGGGTTTGGAGCAAGACGACGTCGCCGAATCTTGGATCTTCCAGCCATGGTAGTTGCGTGTGTTATAGTGGTCGTCTGGTGTGTGTATGAGGTGTTGTTGTGGTTTAGGGGTGGTGGCTGTTTGGTTTGTATTGTGGTTGGTGGCGGCGTCGGTCTAGTTTATGGTGGTGCCTGCGAGTTGGTAGTGGTGGTCGTCTAGTTTATGGTCCTGGTGGTGAATGTGGTAAATGGTGGTTGTTTGTGGTGGTGGTCTGTCGTGGTTTTGTGGTAATGGTTGTGATGGTCTTTGGTGGTTTTGTGGTAATGGTGGTCTTTGGTGGTTTGTGGTAATGGTGGTGGTGGTGGTGATTTTGTTGTAATGGTGGTGGTGGTGATTTTGTGCTAATGGTGGTCTGTGGTAGTTTTGTGGTAATGGTGGTGGTGGTGGCGGCGGTGGTGGTGGCGGTGGTGGTGGTGGTGGTGGTGGCGGTGGTGGCGGTGGTGGCGGTGGTGGCGGTGGTGGTGGCGGTGGTGGTGGTAGTAGTAGTAGTGGCAGTGGTGATGGCGTACTTGATTTTCTAAATCACAGGGGCACTAGCGTCAATTTACACATTTCAGAAATTAGGTTTTGTTTCAGACTTGTTTTGTAGTCTGAAATAAATTGGTTTCTTTTCAGCCCATTCAGACAAAGACAAAATTCAGCTAAGTTTTCAGATTTACTTAAATTTGAAAAACAAACATCTGAATCTGAATTGGACCTCCATTCAGATTTCAGATCTGAAAAAAATAAAAAACCAACAGCACCTAAGTATTTTTTGGTGAGGTTCTTCTTTAGTCTACAACAACAAAGATTCGGAGCAGCTAAGCAAACTAGGTTTATCTTAAGTTTTCATTTTCTCTTCAAGGATTTGGTTAGTACTATAATTTTCCTCATGTTTCTATTTGATGAAGTTTCTCTTACTTTCTTGTTTGGAGACCTATTGAATGTTAGAAATTGCAAATCATGAGTTGAATGTTAGAAAATGGTTATAATTTATTATGATTTTTTGTTTGCAGACCAATTGCTTATGATTTATGTAAGAGGGGTTGGGCAAAAGACCCAAAATGGGCCTATTAATAAGAACCCAGCCCGCGTCAGAAAAGGAATATGAGGCAGGTCCATGGCATCAGGTCTCTTAGTTAAAAGACGAGAATCACCTCGTTTATTTTGGTATTTACTAATATACCACTCAGATCTAAAAGACCCATTGAGGAAACTGTTCATTTCCTTCTTTCATTTACTAAGAAATTTCATCCTCTCTCTACAAATTATTTGAAACCGGATCTTCCCACAAAATTCCATCGGAAAGCTTTAAATCTCTTCAACAAAGTCATTTACAACAAACAATCTGATTTGAAACAGTAAGTTTTTCCACTCTCTCACCATTATTACACAAAGAACCCTAAATCTGTACATCTTTCATCTTTGTCTCTCCAAAAACGTTTTTCTTCTCACATTTCTTCTTAACTTTCTCGTTTGATTTGAGAATCTTTCTCGGTTGATTTTTATTTCAAAACCCTAAATCAAAGCAATTTTTGTTTGATTATTATACAAGAACCCTAAAAATTTTCTGTTTGATTTTTTTAACAACCCTAAAGCTGAAAAATTTATCCTCTTTCATTTTATTTAGGAACCTTAATTCTTAGAAACTTTCCAGTTTGGTTATTTAGTAATAACCCCTAAGGTAGATTTACTCTCTCTATCCTAAACATAACCTAAATCACCACAACTTTCTGTTTTTGAAAATCTCTAAAAATGGTAAAATAACATTTGTTATTGAAAAACCCTAATGTTCCTGATATTTTTTCCTTTAAAAAACCCTAAATTGTTGAGGTATGTAACTTAATATTCTTCAGTCTAAATTTCTGGTTAAATAACTTTTGTTATTGAAAACCCCTAAGGTATAGTTCAACAAAAAAAAAGAAAACCCCTAAGGTAGGTTTATTCTCTCTCTCTATTCTCAAGAAGCCTAAGCCCAAGAAAGAAGAAGGTATGCAACTTAATATTATTTTTTTCGAAGTAAATGTTTTTAGAATGGTACATAATCTTCTGTCCAGTAAATTGCTTGATTCCTGGTAAAAAATCGAATGTAAGAACCCTAATGGGGTTTATACTGATTTCTCTACTTCCTATAAAGTTGTTTCCTGTACATTTTTTTATTCCCAATACATGAAGTTATGCACTAGAACAAAGATTGATATCTGGTAAAACATTTCGTGTATTGTAAACAGGTTTATTCCCAATTTATAACACACTGTAACTATCCCCATGTAATGAAAAAAATGTATGTGCATGAAATAACATTGAACTTTTAGTGTTAGTTATAATGGCTAACACAAATTTGTTCCTGGTTTATTTTGTTTACAGACTCCAGCTACGGAAACTACTGAAGTACCCGATCGGTCTATACCGAAGAAACAATAGGAGAGAGTAATAAAAATAAAGGAAAGTCCTTTCAACCTGAAGTAGGAGGAGCAAGTGAGATGAAAAACAGACCTTCCGACCTTGCGGCAAAATTGTCGAAAGGTTATAAGTATTTACAATACCTGGCAGCAGTTGAAGATAGTTTATTCCGAGCAAATACATATTATAATGCACATTATATGTTATGTACAAGAAATTAATTTGTGTACATGAAATAATTTTATCCATAAATGTTCAGAAAATTGATTTGTGTACAGAAAATAAATTTGTGTACAAGAAACATATTTGTGCACAGAGAAGAAAGTTATGTACATCGAAGAAAGTTGGGTACATGGAAGAATGTTGGGTTTGGAGGAGAATCCTCTAGTACAACCAGAAATGGACTTTCAAATAATACATATACCAAATATTTCATTTGGGGAACAAGATATTATTTACTAACAAAGACAAACTTACATTCTTCTTGACTTGAATAATATGTATACCAAATGTACATTTTTTAAATTTGCAATACATAAGAAATTTCTAGGACATATATTTGTGTATAGGATATTTGATACTACAATCATTTATGTGTAATATACTTGTATTTCATTCTAACTGCTCTTACTACAATCAGAAATGTTCAGGAAATTGTTTTATGTACAGGAAATAAATTTGTGTACAAGAAACATATTTGTGTACAGGGAAGAAAGTTGTGTATATTGAAGAAAGTTGGGTATATGGAAGAATGTCGGGTTTAGAGGAGAATCCTCTAGTACAACCATAAATGCACTTTCAAATAATACATATACCAAATGTTCCATTTGGAGAACAAGATATTATATCTGGGAAAATGGAACAAGATATTATGTCTAAGAAAGACAAAGTTACATTCTTCTTGACTTGAATAATATGTATACCAAATGTTTGATTTTTTAATTTTCAATACATAAGAAATTTCTAAGAAATAGCTATTTGGTTGTGTACTAGACACTTTTGTACTGAGAATTTTCTTGTTTACTGGGAATTGTTTTATGTACTGACCATTTGGTTATGTATTAGACACTTTTTGTACTGGAAATTTTCTTGTGTACCGAGAATTGTTTTATGTACTAACTATTTGGTTATGTACCAGACACTTTTGTACAGGGAATTTTCTTGTGTACCGGGAATTTTTTTATTTACCGGAATTATTTTATGTATCTGATTTAAAAATACATGATTTTCTAAATATTCTCTTTCCAGATTTTTCTTAACAAACTTGTCATTTGTTTCTCATTCATATTTCAACAAATTTCATTCTCTATTCATTTTTTTCTCCAGATTTTCTACTCTTTAAATTTATACTTTCCTCATTTTTAGTAGTTTTTCATTTATTTGTTTCCATATATTTTTTGGTAGTTTCCCATTGATTTGATTCTCTCCGTATTTTTTCTTCTTTTTAAACATATTTTCTCTCTCCAAACTTAACTTCTTTCCTTCTCTCAAACATTCTCTCCTTATATGATGGACAATTATAGGATATTCTTTCCAAAACGTAAATTTTTTTCAAAGAAAATTTGTAAGACACTTTTGTACTGAGAATTTTCTTGTGTACCGGGAATGGTTTTATATATTAGCCATTTGGTTATGTACTAGACACATTTGTACTGGGAATTGTCTTGTGTACAAGGAATTGTTTTATGTACTAGCCATTTGGTTACGTACTACTATACACTTTTGTACTTGAAATTTTCTTGTGTACCGGAAATTGTTTTATGTACTAGCCATTTAGTTATGTACTAGGGACTTTGTAGTGGAAATTTTTTTGTGTACCGGGAATTATTTTATGTACTAGACACTTTTGTACTGGGAATTTTCTTATGTACCGGGAATTGTTTTATGTACTAGCCTGGGAATTTTCTCTCTCCATATTTCCTATTTTTATTCTTTTTGTGTACCAGGAATTGTATTATGTACTAGCCTTCCCAGTATCATAATCAAGTCGATCTGAAAATTTTTATATACATAAATGAAACAGTTTTGATTACAATGATCCAGTAATTTCAATCTTACAAATCACTTAATAATAAAAAAGAAAACAACAAAATTAAGAGAATTTAGGAGAATAAGTATAGAGATCGACCACCCCAAAAATCATATTGTTCTTAAAATTTGTTCTAAACCCAACACCCAAATTAAATTTTCAATCTTGAATTCAGATCTAACCCTCTCGGATCTTCACCCTAGAGAATAATTTTGATACAAAACGTTGTTGATTTTAAACTTGTTGTACTGCTAGAGATACAAAAAAAAAAACAGATCTAAACTTGGCGATGAATCTCTCTCTAAAACTAATGAATCCCTTTCCAAACTCATAACCTAAACTAGTTAGTGATCAATCCCTATAAAAAGAACGAATCTAAATCTAAGCAAGTCTAGGTCTTGAAGAAATTTTTGATTTGTGTTCATGAAGAAACCCAATCTCCCAAAAATCTAGATACAAAAGTAGTCTTATTGAATCTGAAAAGTTAAGGTAAAGAGAGGAAATGAAGAAAATTGAGGAGAAATAATGGTGTAGAGAGAGAAACAAAAAATTAATGGCGTGGAGAGAGAAACTGAAAGTTGATGGCGTAAAGAGAGATAATGGAGTAGAGAGATGATGGCGTAGAGAGAGAAACTGAAAAGTTAAAAGAGAGAAAAATAAGTGTATAAAAAGCTTGGAGGGTGTTTAGGGCATTACAAAAAATCTAGTTGTCCTTTTTTTCTTGGGCCTACAAATTTCTGACCATTTGGACCTAAACCCTATTTTTTTTTCTGACTTGGACTGCCGGTCCATTAGGAGTGATATTTATGGATCTTTCACTCATTTATCCTTTATGTAATAGAAAGTTAGAAATTGCAAATTAGTTATGAATCTTAGATAATTTGAATTTTGTTAATTAGTCGAAGGTTTGTTTGTTGATTGATGGTGATGAGTTATGAATCTTATATAGTTTCTAATTTTGTTGTGTCAGGTGATTAATGTCTTCGCCTTCGCCAGCAAAAATTGAAGAATATGTCGTCAATTATCTCCATCACCGACAAACCGTAAATCGTCCGTGGCTCTGGGCGCTGCTAACAGTCAGTTTCTTAGTAGGGCTGGTACTAGGTTTCTGGTGTGACTACCGTACGGGGAAGAGAGCAATTACTCGTGAAGCACCAGGATCATCTCATGACTCTGAATGAGAGAGTTGATGTAAACAGAGTGCAAGAATATTATAGTTTTATACTTTTAAATGGTTGTTAGTAGTTTGTAAGGGCTTATCTCTTACAAGATTGAACAATGAGATATTATCTATCACTTGTTTGATTTTCTTCTCTGATCTTCTTCGTTACTTCTTTCTCTCTATGAGAAATCTCACCTAGTATCAGAGCTTAGTTTAACAATTTGGTACTTGCCTTGCTCTCTGTCAAGCCCCGGAGTAATTCACCGGTACTCATGTTAAATGCCCCAGGATAGCATATTAAATCAGATTGAATTTGATCGTTGAAGCATTCAAAGACAGAAAACCGTTAAACATGATAATGGATTCGCTGTCCTTATTGTCGGTGCATTTCCGGCTATAAAGTTATCAGATTCCCTGAAGCAAATAGCCCTTGGGCTGTCAGGGGTATCAAGATCAAAGAGATGCACCAGCAAGTCACCAATACACAACGATATCATGTCAATACACAACTAGTGTTATATAACCGATCGCCACATCTTTCTGGTATAGACTCACCAACAATTGTGATCCCTTAACGATGTACTACTTTCCTGTATAGACCAAAAATTTCTCCATATAATACATAATAGAATAAGGACAATTCAAATTTCCTGTAATAACAAATGAAATGAACCAATATTATAGGCTATATGTAACTTATCACTCTGATAACAAATATCGAATATGAATTTAAATGAGCTACTAGCAGAGATCATAGCATCAAACTAAAGCATACGGAAGAAGGAAATGTGCTAAAAGTTGTCTTGACTGCAAATTATGAAGGAAAGAACTTTGTTGTCGTGTCTCCTCGACAAATTTGCAAGTATGCATGGGTAAAACGGTGTAAATGTGTAATTAGCCTTCTGGACTCACAAAGAGAACTTCTCGTTCACTCATTCTGGTTTGGTTCCTGATACTTTTATAAACCCATATGCGTTTCCAACATGGCAACCTATTGGCCATCTACTTGAGGCTGCTTTAGGGAAAGACATCGCTTGTGGGGGTTCGATATGCTACTCCTTTCGTCACTCCTAATGAGGCTATAACAGATCAGTTACTCAGGTAAGAATATGGTTCTTTCGCTCCCCTTTTCTAAGATGTATAACATATACGATAGGGTATAGGTATCAGTATCTGACAGCGATACAAAGTGTCAGATATAGCAACTTCAAAAAACTCCTATATGGGTACATGATCGTAGCCTTTTATGTATTTTGTCTTAATCTTTTTAGGATCTTTCGGATTAACTATGGTTAAGTGATAAGCAAATGACAATGACGCTAGAGAATCATTTCATAAACCTATTACAATCTTTGTGAAAGTACACGCAAGATGTACATAAAAAGGCTCAGATTTTATAATTTAAGTTTATGTAAGCATTTGAGGTAATATTTGTTGAAATCAATATCAATATTAAAAGAGAAAATAAGATGAGAGAAACAATGGAGGCAAAGGTTTTCATTAGTTCAAACTAGGTTTACAAGATATCAAATATATAGTAAAGATAAAAGACTAAAAGGCCCTTAAAGGGCAAATTACTAAACAACCCCTAACTATTATATATATATATATATATATATATTATTCTAACACCCTCGATCAAACTCACGGTGCGGTGTTGAAAAGCATCGAGAGTTTGCTAGCTAAGAAACGAAAGCGTGGAACCGAGTGTGATTTGGTGAACAAGTCAGCAAGCTGCATAGTGGATGAGACAAACGGCAAACTGATGGTGCCTTGAATGAAATGATAACGAGTAAACTGACAATCAATCTCAATATGTTTGGTGCGTTCGTGAAAGACTGAATTATGAGCAATATGGATAGCACTTTGATTGTCACAACACATAGGAGTACCTTTCGAATGGAAACACCCATGTCTGCAAGTAACCCACGTAACCAAACTATTTCAGCTGTCGTAGACGCCATAGCACGGTACTCAGCTTCAGTGGATGATCTAGATACAACAGTCTGTTTCTTGCTCCTCCAAGAAATAAGAGAATCACCCAAGAATACACAATAACCTGTAATAGACTTACGATCTGTGTGATCGCTCGCCTAGCCTTAAACTTATTTTGGTTGCTCAAGTTATAGTTAATACAATAAGCGAAGTAACCACTTTATTTTGGTTGCTCAAGTTATTATACTTCGTATTAAACTTATAAATGATGAAGAAGTGAAAGAAATAGTCTGATTTCGCATCAACTATCAAGTTGTAAGATATGGGATGTGGTGTTTAATATGTGACATGTGATGTGTTATGTGTTATGTTTTAACTTCTTTTTGTCTTTAGTTAATCTGGTTCACTGATTCCTTATAAATGCATTATGCTTACTTCTTTCATCTACCCAACAAAAATTAACAGAGTAAGAAGTCGGGATGCTCCATCACCAACAAACCGTAAATCGTCCGTGGCTCTGGACGCTGCTAACAGTCAGTGTCTTAGTAGGGCTGGTACTAGGTTTCTGGTGTGACTACCAAACGCGGAAGAGAGTAATTACTCGTGAAGCACCAGGATCATCTCATGACTCTGAATGAGAGAGTTGATGTAAACAGAGTGCAAGAATATTATAGTTTTATACTTTTAAATGGTTGTTAGTAGTTTGTAAGGGCTCATCTCTTACATGATTGAACAATGAGAAATTATCTAGTTGTAAGATATATAAGCGAAGTAACCACTTTATTTTGGTTGCTCAAGTTATTATACTATGTATTAAACTTACAAATGATGAAGAAGTGAAAGAAATAGTCTGATCTCGCATCAACTATCAAGTTGTAAGATATGGGATGTGGTGTTTAATATGTGACATGTGATATGTTATGTGTTATGTTATGTGTTATGTTTTAACTTCTTTTTGTCTTTAGTTAATCTGGTTCACTGATTCCTTATAAATGCATTATGCTTACCTCTTCCATCTACCCAACAAAAATTAAACAGAGTAAGAAGTTGGAATGCTTCATTGTTCTCATAGTTGGAATGCTTCATTGTTATCAAAAAATCGAAATCTTTCACTACAAGGACCAAATGATAATACATTGAAAGTTAGGGGCCACAAACAAACTTAGCCAAAAAAACAATAAAGACGGGGGTGAAGCGAGTCGAACCACTGCCTCTCACACATGCAACTCTCTCTCACTCCGTCGGAATAAGACCTAATCCTTGCATAAAAAGTGTTACTTGGACTATCTGTACAGTTTATTTTTTCCACATTTAATTAAAAACTCGCTTTGGACCGTTGGGGGCCGTGACCCCACGGGCCCCTACGTGGGTCCGCCCACCTTCCTCATACTAGACCTACCGACAATTGTTTGGCACGATTAGAAGGATATCAACATCCCTATCTATATAAAATAGGGAAATTAAGTTTAAACACTTCTCCTTGTTCCATGTATAATTTAAAAGAACTTAATATCTTCATGCTTATTGTTTTTTATTCTACAAATAAGCATAAGATAAAATATCGCCTCGTCGATTTTAGTCGTTGCATGCTTGGTTTGTGATGAGAAAAATACGACTATGATGATATCTTTTAGGTTGCTTTCTATATATTAGGTTTTCTCTTTATTGTATCTTTTTCAACATTTCTGCAGTAAATTTTTCAAGGGAATTTCTGTAGTAACTTTTATTCAGCTGCAAGCACTCCGATACCTTTGGCTTGGGCCTGTCTGAGCACCCTAGTGGGCCTATCCGGGTATTGTCTAAATGAGGCATCAAGACCAGTGTGGGGGAAGAGGTGTCGGCTTGTACCGGGGTTCTCACAACAAGGCCTCTTTATAAATATCGCTATGGGAAATTTTAAATGCACTCACCAATTTTGTCATATACACTCACATCAAGGGTATTTCTTCTTCAAATCAAAGAAGATGTGAGCGCATATAGCAAAAATGGTGAGTGCATTTAACAATTCCCGCTATTGATAAACGTTTAGGATTTTCAGTGAGCCACACTCACCTGACGGAGTCTATATACACATCGACATGTGTGATCAAGTTTTCGAATTTAGGGTTAAAGTTTGCATAAATTTTATATCAAAATTAGAATGAATGAGATATTGATGTTCAAAAGATCAGACAAGCATAGGTGATTATGACCAAAATTTAAGTCATACGTAAGTATAGAAGCTATGTCTTATGCAATGATGACATGTCCTATTCTTTGAAGCACATGGAATAGCTTTTTGGTTGTCTTGATATTCAGCCAAGGATCTTATCAAGTGACAGATAAACATGAGTCAAATAGTAGACATGGATTTGTCACGAAAATAACATATTGTTGAAAGCAATACATTTGTCGTAGAAAGAAAAAATATCTTAGGTGTGGAAACAATTTGGTTTGTAAAAAACCATGGAGCTTAAAAAAAAACAAAGTTGATGAAGAGAAAACAAGTTGTATTTTAAAAAACTATAAACCTCAAACCAACATTTTTATATTTATTGATAATCCATTAAAAACAAGAAACAATACAAAGTTTAATCCAAACAATGATGAATGACACTTCATGCTTTCGATTTCGCTTCAAGGCAATCAGAACAGTGAAAAGGAAACAATCACTAGTAATGGGCAAACAACCAAAAAAATCCCATTGGTGGTGAAAACATAACAAAGAAAACAAGAAAAACAACAATTATTAGGGAAAAAGAACCAAGAAAAAGTTTTTTAAAAAAGTCATGAGAGAAGGTGTACAGTAGAGAGTGATACTCACACCATGACACCATCATCAAAATTTGCCCATACACAATCAGCCAAGCATCACGAAAAGTCGGGGACTATATTGCACAATTAAATCAAGACTCGAGCATATCTAACTCTGTTCACAAGTCACAACTAGAGTCTACAGGCGCCACCACTTCACACTGTATGGGCACATTTACAGGCCCAAATGACTAATGTGGAAAGGTGGAGCCTATAGAACTTCCCTTTGTAAAATATGTTTTTAGTACAAAGAAGGGTATAAGCACATTTACTACCATTCTTGTTTTTTTTTTTGTTGAGGGGATACCATTCTTGTTAGATTATCCAAAGTAATTAATACTGACATTTTAGTTCCTAAAACAACTAATCAAAAATGTTCCTCGGGTAACTTAAAATTTCTTACATTTTTGGCATTTCTTCCAAGACACACCCGTAGCACTTTCCAAATATTTCATACCAGTTTGACTAGAGGGAGATTTCTCTTTTCAATTTAATTTACTGTTTCATTCATACTATTATTACTAAAAGGTTCTAACAAAAACTCATTTTAGTCTAATTTGATTTCCCCCTCTTCTTTCATGTCCTCCCAATGGAATTTGAACTTGGGCACCTCTATAGGCGCCTCCCCGAATTGCTGTAGGGGCCTCCCTCTGTTGGCGCCTCCCTTACCGTACCAAAAGACTCCTCCCGCTCCACCATCGCTTCTTCTTCTTTTCCTCTTTCATATTTTTCTTTCTCTCTCTACTTTCTCTCTCTACTTCCAATAAATGAGAGATTTATCTAAAATGCTTACTGTTTTTGAAAGAAAGATTAAACAAATTTGAGGTTAGTGGTTTGGTTAGATCAGAATAAGTGATTGATCCATCATTTGAGGGGAAAAAAATATTAATTGGTGATATTTCAAATCCTAAAACCCTAGAACCAGCTATGGAAAGACTTGATGCTTTGATAATTCTTACAAGTGCTTCTTGGATTTGTTCACACACTAACAAGATCAAGACCATCGAAGAACGATTACTGACTAGAGAGAAAGTGAGTTTTAGAGAGAGAATATACTAAATTCCTCTTTCTAGTGGTCTATCTAACAAGAAAGTTTAAAGAGACAAATCAATGAAATTAGTAGTATTAGATTGTTGTTGCTACCTTTACCAAGGAGAATTAGTACCCCACTAAAAATTTAATGACACAGACTTCCCCCATGAACGCCAAATACTTCATCTTCAAGCTTCAAGATTCACAAAATGGCTAGTCCGTAGCCTTCGGACTGGTTCAGTCCGTAGGTCAAAGCAAAGGCTCGGACTAGCCCAGTCCGAGACCAATCGGACTAGGCAGTCAGAATTCTCTCGGGCTGGCCCAGTCCGAGACCATACTTTGGGCCTCGGACTTGTCAGCCCGAATGGGAGGCGCCTAAAGTGGTCGGACTGTCAACTCCTTTTGGGAGGCCCCTACAGCAATTCGGGGAGGCGCCTATAGAGGCGCCCTTTGAACTTTTGGGGTGGTTTTGACTACCCCCATTTTAGGTGGTATTTTGCCGAGTCAAATATCAGTTTACCCTTGACCAGTCCATGAGACAGTCCATATATTTTGACAACACATACCAGAACCTTGAATAAGCTCAAGCGAGACTTTGATAGAGTCATCCAAAAGGTGGACTCAAAAGAGTTTTGTCGCATGACTCTTTGTGAAGAGGGATGAACCTCTTGATAGAATAGAGAAAAAGAGATTGAGTGACCGAGAAGGAGAGAGATAGAGGCAGTTAATAATTAAATTCTCTCTGTTATATCTTTTGTAAATTACATCATAAAACTTCCTAAAACCCAAATCCCTAGAAACCCAAATCCCTAGAAATTCCTCTCTTATATTCTTCTTCCCTCTTCTTCCACCGGAATTGTCAACATCACCGGCGACCATCATCAACGGGGAAAGTTCATCGGAGTTGTGCAACAATCTCACATTGTTGTTGCACTCCTAAACCACTTCTATATCCCTTTCTAAACTCTTAAACCACCATGGATGAACCAAGTTTCAAAAGTTTTGGAGAAATATCAAAGGATCCTAAATCATCAATTTCTGGACAAGATTCAGTCTCCCAAGAGGTAGATGAACATATCCTAACACTTTTTTTCAAGTTATATGATATATTCGTTGGTTGTATGAAAATTTTTTGGTTGTTGAACACGGAGGGTATTTTCGGTCTGGTACAACCGAATTTCTGCCATTTCACGGCTCGAGGCCGCCGAAACTATGCACAGTAGCTACTGTGCAAAAAATCGGTGGGCTCGAGCCGTAAAATGACAGAAATTCGGTTCGAGCCCACCGAATTTTTGCACAGTAGCTACTGTGCATATTTTCGGTGGCCTCAGGCCGAAAATATTACATAAAACGGTGGTCTCGGGCCGTTTTGACTAAAATTCTCTTTTTTTCGTATAGGGCTTTGCTGCTGTGGCTTCTTCTCAACTTCCATCTCAAATTACTACAGACACTTGGGATTTTGGAGGTCCTAATACACAAGAAAGGTGGCATGATGCAGCCGAAGAAAACGAAGCATCATCGGAATTTGGATGTCTTATAATTGGAAATCGTGAATGTGGAGAAGAAGAACCCAACCTTGAAGTTCCAGATAAGAAAGAAGAAAATCATGAAGAAAACAGACCATATGAAGGTTTTGTCAGCATTGATGTTAGTGAGTATTTTCGAACTGAACAAGTGTTTGAAACGAGAGACGAGTTAGTTAAATGGGCAAAAGAAATTGGTATAAAAACAAGATGGTTGTTATGATTGGTAAGTCTGCTGCGCGGAATGGTGGTAAAAAACCAAAGATGGATTTACGATGTGAAAGAAGTGAAGAGTATCGTTCTCATCTTAAGGTAGAAATAATTCCTAAAACAAAAGAACCGTCCACCAAAAAGAGAAAAACGAGTACTAAGAAATGCAATTGACCCTTCAAGTTCAAAGGAATACCGATAGACGGAGACAAGTGGAAGGTGGAAGTTGTGTGTGGGGTCCATAATCATCAACTTGCAGTGACCTTAATTGGGCATGCATATGCCAATAGATTGAATAATGAAGAAAAGGCTTTTGTTGAAGAACTATATCAGATTGATACAAAACCACGACAAATTCTTTCTCAAATAAAGAAAAAAGTCAACGATAATACCTCGACAATGCGTACTATATACAACGAAAGGATACGAATCCGGCATAGTCAACAAGAAGGTAGAACTCCTATGCAACAATTGATGAAGTTGTTAGTGCAACATAATTATGTTTATTGGCATTCAATGAAGATTGAAACAGGCGAGATTACTAACTTATTTTGGCCACACCCGGAATCTATCCAATTGCTGAAGTGCTTCCACACGGTGTTAATGCTTGATTGTACATACAAAACAAACCGATACGGGAAACCATTGCTTGAGATTGTTGGGATGACTTCTACTATGAAATCATTCACCGCAGTCATGGTTTTTATGGATGGAGAGGCAGAACATCTATACACTTGGGCTTTGAAACGTTTGAGGACATTATTTCCTCCTAACTCTATGCCGAAGGTATTTTTGACTGATCGGGAACAAGCGTTAATCAATGCAATAGGTGAAGTCTTCCCACATGCAGATCGTTTATTATGTACTTTCCATATAGATAAGTGTGTGGCTGGAAAGGTTAAACCATACTTGAAAAACAAACCATTCCGAAAGTTCATGTCAATGTTTCGACTAATCATGTTTGCGGAAACCGAGGCAGATTATAATCGCGTTGTTGAAGATTTCGTCACAACGTGGTCGAAGAGTAACGCCATTGATGTTATTTATGTTCAGAAGACTTGGTTGCCACTTAGGGAACATTTTGTAGCGGCATGGACCGATAATGTGATGCATTTGGGTAATACTACAACGAATAGGGTTGAAGGTGCACATGCGAAGCTGAAAAGAAACTTGGACACATCCGAGGGTAACTTCGTCACATGTTGGGAATCTATACATTCAATGACTCAGACAAAGATTGTTGCGGTTAAAGCTACATTCGAGAAAAGTCGTACATCAGTGAAGATGTCTCATCAAATCAACGCCTTTAGGGAACTCAGGGGTTATGTCTCACAATGCATTTGACCTGTTGGTAGATGAGGTGGAGCGGGCAAAAACTATAGGAATTGATTCAAATTTGTGTGGATGTGTGTATAGGTCTGTGTATGGTCTCCCTTGTGCTCACGAGATGGAAATCATTATGAGACGCGGTGAGGTGATATCTTTGTCACTCGTTGACCCCACAATGGACTAAACTCTCAATTATTCCTACTCCTGAGGTATATAACGAACTTCAGAGTTCTTACGAATTAGGATTGTTGTACTCCATGTGGGATATGTCGACCGGTCCTGAGAGAAAAGCCATATTAGAAAGGTTGAGGAGTATTGTTTGTCCTTCAATGACATCCATGACAGAACCTTTGGCAAAATTGAAAACATCGGTTTCATCGGTTAAAAGTGCACGGAAAGCCAATAGGAGATCTCGCAGTAGTGGTGATTCATTTTTACGTCTAATGCTTGACGTGATTTATTCGTTTATCAGTACTATTACAAACGTTCCAGGAGACGGTCATTGTGGTTTTAGAGCCGTCGCTCTTGGTCTCGGGTATCCTTCGGAGGTAGGTTGGATTGAGATCCGAAAAGGTGTTCTTAATGAACTCGAAACACGTCCAGAGTTATACAAAGCCATGTTTGGGTCTTTTTATGACCGATTGTTGGTTTCAACCAACAATTTTGATATACCAGCTGAAGATGAGTTTTGGTATACTCACGGAGAGACGAGTTATTTAATTGCCACTCATTTTAATATAATGTTGATTCATTTGGCGAAATATGATTCAACGACATTTTTACCTTTAATCACCGGTCCACCACCACCATCTTCGGAAGGTTTGTCTCAACCACATACAATGGTATGCATTGGTTATGTAAACAACTGTCATTTCCTTAATGTTAAGCTACAAAACGAAACTATACTTCCTCCGATTGCGAGGCAATGGTCTCGATAAGCTACTTCAGATGCAAGAAGGTGGTTGAATATTTGCGAACATAAAATTGACAGTGGCGATAATTTCAATCCGCAATTGGAAGAAACTCCATCAAGTATAAAGAAGGAAGGGGACACATCATCGAATGCAATAGCAATATATATGGAATGAAAACTTAGTTGAAGTTGTTTTTTTTAGTAGTAACTGTTAGTTGAAGTTGTTTTTTTTTAACGTAAAGCTTTTTTTTAAACGTAAAGTTTTTTTTAAACGTAAAGTTTTATTTTTTTAAATAGGAAGTACTGTGCACAGTACTTACTGTGCAAATATTCGGTGGGCCCAAGCCGTTTTTGGTGCTAAAAACAGCTCGTGCCCACCGAATATGTGCACAGTACTTACTGTGCAAATATTCGGTGGGCCCAAGCCGTTTATGGTGCTAAAAACGGCTCGAGCCCACCGAATAATTGCACAGTACCTACTGTGCAATTTATCGGTGTTTTCGCACCGTTCTTGGTGCTATCGGAGTTTTGTATCTCTCTCTCTCTTTTCTAACACACCACATCAAAGATTACGTTTCCACCATATAAACCAACTTTTTGCACATAACAAAATATAGCATTTCAACCATATAATAAACCAACTGTTTTAACATATCAAAAGATAAAGTATCTAAAGCCGTTCAAAATATAAAAGTATCCGACATCATTCAAAAATTTCTGACATGGTCTCAAAATATAAAAGTATCTAAAGCCGTTCTAGGTCTTCCTCCTGCCCACGGCCTTTGTTTTTGTCCTCTTCCTTGTATTTTCTTCCTGAACCCTCTGGGTGCCTCTGGAATTTGCTCCTCCCTCAATACATGCTGAAGAATTTCCTTTCCTGCATCCACCACAGACAAATCTAGTGCAGCAAGGGCATGCTGAATACCCTCTCTCTGAGAAAAAAAATCAAGTCTGTTAACATGTATTTCCATCAATACTAAATAAAGTAGATTACACGCTTTATGTGTACTTACATAGTAAGCAATCGAACCGAGTGAGCTTTGTGCTTGGTTCGTCTTCCGATGGATTGGGTTTTGGACCTTCGGGTGTGAAATTCGACTAAACCACTCAGCATATTTATCATCGACCTCCCAAGCCGAACTAACCCGTTGCGACCTGTCTTTCTCGTTGAAGACATGATGTTTCCAGTTATCCCAATACCATGCATGTTCTCCTTAATCCTTCGCTTCACTCCTTCTCTTCTTTGTTGCTCTCATGGGCGCAGACGGAATATGTTGAACCACACCAAATTGCCTCAACACCCTTTCGGGTTGATACGACTCGGCAATATCATCAAATACGATACAACCGCTGTAGAAGACGTATAGTGGGGGAGATGACTCACCAATGCCCATGAGTCTATATGGGTCCCAAATAACCTAAATAACTCAATTATTATACTAGATGCTCATTCAATGTCAAATTAACATGTAAAATACCATAGTATATAGAATTTTACCTCTCGCTCCTCCAAATCGTCGATCATCTCTCGGAGATTAACCAGTCTGTCATCTAGATTTCCATGTGCATCATGCTCCGTCCATCTACCCATCAGAGGCAAATCCGAGCTAATGTCGAAATCCTTTTTCAAATCCGACAGACCAAGCTTAAAGTGCTCGTCAATCCATGCCTAAACAAGAAAACAATTATTACTACCAAGAAGATAGACTCCTAAATTAATCAACTTATAATAATGTGAGAAATACCTGAAGGAGGGATAGATAACCCGCCATTTGTCCACCCTTAGTGGAAGCATGACCGAGCTGCCTATAAAGGTAAGAAAGCACAGTCGTGCCCCACGAATATTTAGGGACTTTTGTCAAGTCCATCAAATATGTAAGGTAGCAAACAAGAACCTTCGAACCACTCTTGTCACAGAAAAGAGGCGAGCCCATAAGATGGAGAAGGTACCCTCTGACGCAAAAGTCTTTCTTCCGTGCGTCATCTTTGTCTAAGCTACCCGAACAGATTTCCCTCAACCACAATATTCGGACACTCTTGCACTTAGTCACCTTCAATTCTGCTTCCGCAGCCTCAGGTGTCACCCCTAAACCTTTCACCAGAAGTGCGCATTCATTTACATGATCATTATGAAGATAAACCGAGTGACCTGTAATCTGAAGTCCTGTAATACGATGCACATCCTCTAGTGTGATCGTCATTTCTCCAAATGGCATGTGAAAGGTGTTAGTATCTTCATGCCACCTCTCCGTGAAAGCCGTGATAAGAACCCGGTCAAGTTTCTGGTAAGAGTACTTGGTGATTTGCAGAAGTCCTGATGCTTGCACCTTCTCACGAGCTACTTTACACTCGAGTCCTAGGTCCCAAACATGTTCATTCTTTGAATCTCGTATACTTTTACTTTCAAGGGCCCCCACTAACACACCACTTGCGTGATTATGTAGTTTCAAAACAGAACGATCCTACGTAAACAAACATAAAAGTTACGTTTATTGAAAGTGATGCAGGCGCATAAACATGTGGGCCCACGTCCACGCATGCCCACATCCTATTCGGCCATAATAGTAGTTTTAATTAGTATAGGATTAGGAAGTTACTTTAATTTGATATTTCTTTATTTTGAAGTTTCTATGTTTTGAGTATTTTATTATTTTAGGAATCCTAGTTTGAGTCTATCTAGGAAAGATTGTTATCCTATAAAAGGAGGTCTAGTCTATTTTATTAGGCAGATTGAAGAGAAAACCAAATCAAAGTTTATTGTTTATTAAATTTATTCAGTTCTTTTACCGTTCTTCCTTTACTTTATTTATCGTTTTTATATTTCCGCTGCGTCTACATCAAGTGGTATTCAGAGCCATTATTTTTTAACCAATCACATTGGTTAATACTACCATTCCTGCTACAACAATCAAAGAGAAGACACCAACTTTTGCCTCCAATGGGACAACATCAACAAGAAGTTATCCTCGGTTACAAAATTGGAAGAAGCTTTCGAAAATTACAAGAAGGAAAATATGGAAAAATTTGACAATATCAATCATCGATTCGATCAAGTCAATGATTCCATCATGAAGTTATCTAAACAACTCGAAGGCATATGTAAGTCTCCCTCTTCTACCACCACTCCTTCATCTTCTACTTCAATTCAAACATCATCACAACAACCACCTCCAACCGCCACTAACACAACCGTTGACACCATCACACCAATTCCAATACCCCGGTATAACCCAACCATACCCCTTCCATACCCCTCGACAATACTACTCACCAAACACCCTTCCACTCGAGACTCACCACCCAAACCGCAACCTCGAATTCTCGAGAACCAACATTGATACACCCACTCGCCAACACTCTCATGCCATATCCCCCCACCTCACGCCAAACCGAGGTACCTCTTCTTCGAACCACCGAACCGAAACCCACCACCCCTTTCATCACCAAGAACCGGAACCCCTCACTCACCACGTCCAACAATTTTCCGACACCTATCCACCTTCCCGAACCCGGCTAACCGAATCAATCTTCAACCGACCCACCGATTTCCTGTCTCCTCCTCATAACCGAGACCCAGATTTCCCCTTGACCCATAACCATAACCGAGAGGAACTTCGTGAACAAAACCGACAACACCTCGTTAAACCCGACTACCCACCTTACCGTCATGAAACCCGTCCTCAAAACCGAACCCACCCTTATGAACCGGATCGACCCAAAACCCGTCCCAACTATCAAGAACCGAACCATAATAGGTCCATACAATGAAACCGTATTGCTCATCCCGATGATGATCACGATTCTCCACCGGCTTATTCTTCGTACCGTGTCCGAATGGACGTCCCGGCTTATGACGGTTCCATCAACATTGAAAACTTCTTGGATTATATTGCTCGATTGGAAATTTTCTTTGATGTTATGCAGGTATACGGACAAGAACAGGTAAGATATGTTACCGGTTATCTTTCAAAAACAGCTTTAACATGGTGGAAACAAGAATCTGAACAACGACAGTTATCAAATCTTCCTCCCTTATCCTCGTGGTCTGAACTTAAACCACTTATGATGGCTCGTTTCCTCCCTCCTGATTACGAAAATCAGTTATGTCTGGAATATCTTCGTTGTCGTCAAGGACGACGTTCAGTTGAAGAATATGCTTCCGAATTCCAGCGTTTGAGTACTAGGCTTAATCTTCCCGATACTGAGTCCATGAAATTGGAAAAATTCAAAGATGGCCTTCGAGGTGACATTAAGGATCTTGTCAACCTCCGTCCTTTCTCTTCCGTCTCGGAATGTATTAGTGTGACTCATTCTTTTGAGTCAGATTCTCGATCTATCTATAGGGGAACTACAATCGTCCTAATTATGTTCGACAACCTTCAGATGATACTGATCTTTCAAAACCAACGGATGACGGATCTAAGAATGTTCCTGAGAATCCATACAAAAAACAACCTCCGGGTAAGTGTTTTCGTTGTTTTGAAACAGGTCATTATTCTAATAGTTGCCCGTTACGTGGTAAGGCGAACTTGGTGGAAAAACAAGATCACTTGGATTCCTTCGATGAGGAGATCGATCATGTCAATATTAACCCTGATTCAGGTGACCGTGTTATGTTAGTAACTCGTAGGGTACTTCTTACTCCTCTTGAACCCGACCATTCTCAACGGAAAAATTTATTTGTTACACGAGGTACAGTTTTGAACAAAGTTTGTACGATTGTTATTGATAATGGGTGTGTGGAGAATTTGATTTCTTCTAGACTTATAGCTTACTTGGGTATTCCTACTATTCCAAAACCACATCCTTACCGTACTGCTTGGATTCAATCTGGTACTACTACACGTGTTGATCGCATGTGTACCTTTTCCCTCTCTATTGGCTCTTTTTATTTGTCTGACATTACTTGTGATGTTACCGATATGGATCTTTGTCATATTATTTTGGGACACCCTTGGCAGTCAGATGTGGATGCTATTTATAAGGGACGTTTAAATGTTTATGAGTTTCCATGGAGGAAGAAGATTATCACTTTGTTGCCGATTGCGGAAGGATCTGCTGAACTTACCTCCATCCAACAATCGGTTCGAGACGAACCTTCTGGGAACAGGGTGCTGATGCAGGCGCATAAACATGTGGGCCCACGTCCACGCGTGCCCACATCTTATTCGGCCATTATAGTAGTTTTAATTAGTATAGGATTAGGAAGTTACTTTAATTTGATATTTCTTTATTTTGAAGTTTCTATGTTTTGAGTATTTTATTATTTTAGGAATCCTAGTTTGAGTCTATCTAGGAAAGATTGTTATCCTATAAAAGGAGGTCTAGTCTATTTTATTAGGCAGATTGAAGAGAAAACCAAATCAAAGTTTATTGTTTATTAAGTTTATTCAGTTCTTTTACCGTTCTTCCTTTACTTTATTTATCGTTTTTATATTTCCGCTGCGTCTACATCAGACATATAAATAAAGTCAAACAATCTGCTTCCTAGCATCCTCCTTCCTCTTTCTCGCACTTACAGTTTGTGCGACACATTCAGACATGACTAAAGGTAAAATAGGATATATAAATAAAGTCAAACAACTTGGAAAAAATGGCATTAGAAAGCATAAATAAAGTCACCAAGATTTGACCTACTGGCGAAATTACGGTGGGCACGAGCCGTGAAATGGCAAAAAAATGGTTCGTGCCGACGCATATTTACGGTTGGCACGAACCGTTTTTTTTTTTTGCCATCATACGGCTCGTGCCCACCGTAATTTCGCACAGTAGCTACTGTGCATATTTACGGTGGCCACGAGCCGTATGATGTCAAAAAAACGGTCTAGTGCGACCGAAAATATGCACAGTAAATAAAATCATAATTGAAACCCTAAATAATTGAAACCCTAAATTGAACAAAAATCACACACATCATGAATATCATAACAACACACATCATCAAATCAAAAACAACTAAATAGAATATCATATAAAGGTTAGATTTAATGGGTTCCCTCTAAAATTTGGGGGTTTTCTATCTCTCTCTCTTTTCTCCCACAACCAGACGCAATGAACTACAAATTAGGTCTGAAAGTTGTTAGCTTTTGTTGCAAATCAATCAATTGAAGTTATTAAGCCATTAATTTCAAAAATCAAACAAACGGTTTTTTTTATTTCATTTTGAAAGAGATACAGGGATAGAGAGAGAGATAAAAGGAGAGAGAGAAAAATACAAGGAGAGAGAGATATATACTAACCGTGAGAGAAGTTGTAGGAATGGGCTGAGAGAGAGGACGAGAGAGAGAGAAAGGGCAGGAGATAGCTGCTTTGGGATGAAATTGAAATGAAATGGAAGGAGAAGGTCATTTGGTTTTAGGTCTATTCTGGTCTTGGGTTAAGTTTGACCTAACGGCGTTAACTTTGCCGTTAGGTCGAATATTGATGAAGGAGGTGCTCTTTTGTAGAGGGGGCCCTATAACCAAATGGGTTATAATGAGGGGCGCTTTTAGCGGGGAGGCCTTTTAACAAAAACGGGGGGGCCTTTTAAAATTTCCATTTATATATAGGGATACATATGAGAATCAGGGTTAGTTTTATCAAGGTAATCAATATCTAAACTAAAGTTATTTAAGTAATACAACAAAGATCCTACAGACCGGGTCCACTCGATTTGGCTCAGTGGTGTTGGGCCAGTGGATCCTAATAGTCTTGGAACGGGAGACCGATACACAGAATGGCATGAGTGTGAAGAGGTTGAGTTTGGTACAGGGGATTAAAAGATTTAAAATTTAATTCGTCAAATTAGTTTTAGGACCTTACGAGCAATTTGGAATTTTCCTAATAAAATAGAAGTTGGCCAACAACTAGTAGCTCAGTTGGTTAGTGGATTTCTCTGCAACTCAGAGGTCCCAGGTTCGATTTCCTGGAAGTGTAAATCTAAAAAAATTAAACTCGGGTTATTCTTTTTTATTTTTTGGAATTAACTTGGGTTATTATAAGTATACATATTATGTAATAAATTTATCGGGATTTAAGCCTCTTTCGTTTCTTGGTTTAACTTAGGCGGTTATCGATCTTATCACATGTTCGTAATGTATCAATGGCTTGTTACGACTAACGTAGAACGTAGTCGATTTCTCAAAAAAAAAAAATAATAGAAGTTGGTGCTCCAAAATCCAGAATTTGAGGCCTGTACTTAAGAGTAGTTTTGGAGGCCTTTAAGATATGTGGTATGTAAAAAGAATTCTTTAAAAGAAACTAGTATAATAAGGAGGCCCAAAAATAGGTAGCCCAAGGCAGGACTGTTAGTTTTGAGTCAAAGTGGGCCCTGTGCATTAGTTCTTCCAAGGCTTCTTTGTTCATACTCAGGGCCTTGCTTCATATGTTCGAAAATTGGTTTGCTCAACTTTTGGTTTAACTGATTAGAGAAATTTAATAGGCCGCGGCTTTGGGGAATAAAGAAAATTCTCCGAGGCATAAAGACTTAGCCAATTAAAATTGACTTATGAGGCATATTTATTTTTTAGTCCAAAAGTATACTTCATTAAATTTTGCTTCCTAATCTTCATCTAGGTAGATCTCTTTCACTTGCTCTCTTTTATAAAACAAGTCTGTTTCTTTGATTGATTTCTAGGGTTTTAATAGTTTTTTTGTTCTTTATTGTTCGTTTTCTTGATCTTTCCTTCCCTATGTTGTCTTCCTCCCCTCTTTATCATAATCTCAAACAAGATTAGGGTTTGTCCCTTCTTCTTTCTGAAATCTAAGGATAATATGTCGACACAAAATGATCGCTCATCTGTGTCTTCAACCGAGAGATCGACTTTAATGTGGGGGAATCCAATCAGTAAGGCATGTTCCCATTCGGCAAGAGAAGAAAAGGGTGGCTCTTGTTGACCAAACAAAACACATATACTCTAAGAGCACTATTCTTGCATCAAATGACAGATCATTCCCCACCATTATGCATGTTCTTATCCCTTCTAGAATGGATGTTTCTCATAGTCGGTCAGATGAGAGTTCCATTTCTATGGATGAATAACTGTCAACTTGTGATTCATCATTCATTAAAGACTCCACATATTGAATATGTAGATAATGAGGCTATAGTTGTAGATTCCATTGAAATCATAAGATAGAGAGGTGTGAGTGAGAAAGAGTGAAAGTGACCTAGCGACAGAAACAACAAGAGATAGAGGAAGATGGAGCAGGAAAGAGATGAAGGAAGAGAGAAAGATGGAGGAGAGAGAAATAGTGAAAGAGGGAGAGACTGAGAGAGCGGGCAATAGTAAGTGAGAGAGGAGCGAGAAGAGGTGGCAATAGAGGTCCGATTGGTGGTGGTGAGAAGTTGTGGTGGTGAAGGTGATAGAGAAGATGAAGATTGGGGGAGCAATGTTTGATCAAGTTAATTTTTGGGCTAAAAAAAATATGCCCCCGAGAATATAAAAACAAACCTGAATTCCCTAGAGAATTTATTCCCCGGAGATTATTCTTTATGCCCCAAAGCCGCGGCCATTTAATAATACTCCCATTTTTTTTTTTTTGTTGAAATAATACTCCCATTTGAAAGCTAGATTTTAATAGAGAAAATGACTATTTGGGTTTACAAAATTATCATAATAACTAAAAACACCCCAATCTTTTCCTATTAAGTGGAAGTTACCAAAATATTATAGGTAATGATAGATAAGGTTTGAAATAATATTAATAATTATCAATAAGGTCATTTTCTTTATTTTTTATTCCCAAAACAACCTTACCCACTAAAATTCATTCTCTCTCTCAAAATATACTGAACTTTGGGTTTTCTTCTCCGATTCGTTTTCTCTAGCTCTTCTTCTTTGATGCTTTTGTTTTCGATTTCTTCATCTTCTTGGTTCGACAAATCTTAAGTCCGACTTCTTCTTCTTCTTCATCTGATGTTGATGTTAAAAACCCTAGAAAAACAAAACCCTAAATTTGGTGATGATGGATTTGATGTGAGATGTGAGAATTTTGGTCTTCTAATGGGTTGTTGAAGAAGTGGTCAATTAATGAATTCTTCTATAAGATAATGGTTTAAGAAACTCCCATTTTTTTTTGTTGAAATAATACTCCCATTTGAAAGCTAGATTTTAATATTGAGTACAAAATTATTTTGTATGAAAGATTTCATTTAAGAAACTTTTACTTGGGGCACTTGCTTATCTCATTTGAAATATCGTGGTGAGTAAGTTCCGTTAGAGAATGACTTGTGGTTTACGAAAAAAATCAATTCAACTCTAAACCCTAACAGTGATGTTTGTTGTCATCGTACCGCTCAAAAAAATTTAGGAGATTCGTATATCTTCGTAAAATGTTAGTAATAATAGTGAGATAACTTCACCGAGGTTCAACAAATACACAAAGGGTGGATGTTGACAAACATTATGGACTTTATTTGTTGTTTTTATGTTCTACATATTTTACGACTGCAGTAGGCGAAAGGACATTTTTATCGGGTCCAAAAGTTTAGTAAGCATTTTAAAGTCTTATCATTTCCCTCAAATATTAACATCTTTTGATTATGTTACTATTATAAGTAAAGTTCGAACTTGAGTATAGCAGTAATTATTTCTATGTTATGTCCTTGTTAATAAGTAAAGGGAAATGATAGAGTGACTTAGAAATTGGTACTTAGAGGGTGACATATTTCCTCTTTTAGAAATAAAAGCGGTCCCCACCATAGTCAAACTTTGAAAAAACCTTGTCTTTTAGTGATTCCACATCAGCTGGGCATTAAAATGCCCAAAAAATTTGGGCTCCCTAGCATCTCCCTATTCCCATAAGTAAATTACTCTAAGTAGAGATATCTCTTATAAATATTGCAAAATATTTTCCTTTTTTTCTCGATAGTACCTGAACATGACACGGAAAATAAGAACTCATCTTGATGCACATGGAAAATAATCTCATTTTGATGCACATGGAGGATATTCGAGCTCATTATCTACGTATTTTCATTTTATTTGTTTTATATCTCACAATTTAATCTCATTTTGTTTGACTATTTGTTCCATTAAGAGTAAGTGATAAAAAAAAAGATCCTCCACATAAGGATATCTCTTATGATAATTACAAAATAACGTTTGTTCTAATTACTATTGTCTAGCGTGCAAAAGTTCAAGCTTTTAACAAGTAAAGGTTTCAATATTCAAATCTCCTTATTCGGAAGGTTTCAATTTTTTTGATGCACGTCAAATTTACTCTATAAATTCTTCTTGAAACTCAGTCCGGTAAACTTCTCACTATAGCTGCACAAACACCCTTTTCTTTCTCTGTTTCAATGGAGTTTGAGAGCTATTGGGTGGTTTTCATTACTCTTTTTCTAGGTGCTTTACTTGCATTATATGGTATGCTTAAAAGAGCAAATGGGTGGTACTATGCAACCAGGTTAGGTGAAAAGTGGTATTCTCTTCCTCCTGGTGATTTAGGTTGGCCATTAGTTGGGAACATGATACCATTTCTCAAAGCTTCCAAGTCTTCAAATCCTGAGTCTTTTATCTCAAGCTATGTTGACAGGTCCCTCTATCTCTCCCTCCCTCTATTATTTTAGTTATTGGGAATGATTTGGGGATGTCTCCTATTCAATGAAGTACAATAAGGGATCCTTTTAATTGCAAATGGAGAATTATGCGATATCCACTCACCACTAAAGTCCAATCAGTAATATCATTTTTTAGTTAGACATTGGTGAAACTTCTCGTTTTGCGTTTAGAAGACAAAAATAACCCTATACTTATTATATTTTTTTCCCCTTTCATATCATTACGGCCGTCATTTAACAAGAAATAAAAAATATCGCTACGGCTGAATAATATTTTAACTTCGGTTTTTCTGTGAACTTTTCAATCTAATTTGTAAATTCACGGCTGACATAACACTAGAAACTTCGGTCTTTTAATGATTTTTTCTATCTAATTTACAAGTTCAATTAATAATTTTTCTTCTAATTTTTTTATTTTTCGTTCAATTCATAATTTCAATTTGTATTTGTATTTTTTTAATGTACACGAATTATAATTAATAAAAAGAACAACAGGTAGCAAGAGGTCTTTTTCAAATTGGTTACACTTGGAAACATCAATTTTAACGTGAAACAAATAAGAAACGAGAAGTTAAAAAAATTTCTTAGAATTTACGATTTTTATTTCAAATTGTTGTGATTTACTAATTTTAAATTTTCGATACATGTTGTTGGTAAAGTAGAGAATAGATGGATAAGAGAGAAAAAAATAGGTATGAGAAATGAAGATATGTCAGCAAAGCATAACATCGAAGATGTATAACAGACCGAAGAAAAAAGATAGATAAAACAATAGGATAAAGATATTTTCAGACTTTTAAGTGCAAAAAAAGAGGTTTCACTAATATCCAATTAAAAAAAAGAAGGTCCAGCTAACTGGACATTAGTGATGAAGCGGTATGGTTAAATTGCTCATTGAAAATTAGGGGTATCTAATTTTTTACACTTAAAAAATAAAAATAACCGACTTTATTGTTGTTTATGTCCCCCTTCCTGTTGTCTCGTATCATTTTGCCAGTATGCTATTACCACCGAAGTTCTGCCTAAGAATTTCCTTACGAGTTGCTAAAGGCACCCGACAAAATTGTTATTCGCGAAAGGTGCCTATTAGCATCAAGTACGGACTTTTTTTTTTGTTGAAAATCAAGTACGGACTTGGTGCCTTCTTGGGAGCCACCTACCACCCCTTGCCCTAATTTTTTATATGTTATCTTCTTCGTTTCTTCTTCTTCATCTCTTTCTTCGCGGTTTTCTTTTACGTGCCATCATCATCACGTCGCCATGGAAACAATCTTGTTTCCAAAATCATCTTCATCGATCTGCAATGAGGAGTTAGGAAGAGAAAGAACATTATTTTAGAGAGAGAAATAGAGTAAAACCATAACGGAAAAGAACCTTGATTCCAAACCAACCTTGATCCATGATGAGGACTTAGAGGAGGAGAAGAAAAAGAAAAATATATTTGTAAACTGAAGGTCGTCGGCTGAGGTTGCGGTGACCTTTGGCCGAAAAAAAGGAAGATGGCCATTGCTTCCTATTGACTACATTGCCTCTAACCTACAATTTAGCAAGATTACTTTAAATAAGGAAAGGCATTGCCTATAAAATCTCCCAAGTTAGCTTATATACTTAAAGGTCAAAAGCTAATGTCGATCGTAGTCGATTTCTCAAAAAAAAAAAAAAAAATCAAAATCACGAGTCAGATAACCAACTTGACCAAGTTTGTGTAGATCCCGACTGGATTATGCCTTGGTCTAAGGGACATACCCCCTCTATTCACAAATGAAGCTAAGGCACCATCTTCTCATTGTATACTTCATTTTTTTTCTCCAAAAGACAATTCATTTTAAGAACATCTTACATGACATGATTACATCATGTGAATTCAAAATCGAATTACTTTTCTCGTTTTCATCTCTTCAGTTTTGATTATTCACATCCTCTTTAAAACAAGAGGATTTTTAGGCCATGCCCAAATTAAAGCAAGGATTTTTAGGCGAAGGGCTATGCCCAAATTAAAGCAGCTTCGTACATCATCTGATCGTTATTTTGCATGTATACTCGAACCGGAATATACAAGGCTTTTATGTTTGGTAGACCATGTATCCTGGTCACAATACCTGAAACATGTAGGCAAGTCTTAACGGATAATGTCAAATTTGCTCCTGGTTGGCCTAAACATATTTTGGCACTAATTGGCAGCCCATCTTACGGCCAATATCAACTTCGTCGAATTACAGCTGCTATGATAAACGGTCATGAATCTCTGGAACTGTACCTCAAGTACATCCAAGATACAATCATATCGGAGTTGGAGGAATGGGTCAATATGGGCCCAATTGAGTTCTCAACCCAATTGAGGAAGCTTACATTTAAGATAATTTCTCATATTTTCCTTGGCTCCCAACAAAATCATCTAGTGGAAGCTCTTTTCTTTTTTGTTGAAAATCTAGTGGAAGCTCTTGATCAGGAGTATAAGACTTTGAACCGTGGATTTACATCATTGCCTATTAATATCAGAGGTTTCGGTTTCTATAATGCAATAAAGGTGAGATATTGTCGTTTTTACGTACATTTCATGTGTATTTTTACGTGACTAATACCCTATGTTATTTTTGTTCAAGGCCAAGAAAACGATAGGAGCAAGTAACCTTGCAAGCTATTCTAGATGAAATAAAGGAAAAAAGGGGCAATAACATCATCTCCTATGAGGTACATGGTAGATGTTTTAATGGAGTTCAAAGACGAAACGGGTAGAAAATTGGATGATGAAGAAATTATCGATGTTCTTATGATGTTAGTAAATGCGGGCTATGAAAAATGTGGGTTACTATTTTTCTACAATCCAATCCCGAATGCTTAAAAAAAGCTAAGGTGATTAGTACTATCCCCAACATGTTTTTCTACATTAGAACATGTTTTCGTACTTACGAATTTGTATACATTATTTGGTAATGTGAAATTCTACGTGTTTTTTAGGCCGAACAAGAAGAAATATTAAGGAACAGGCCATCCACTCAGAAAGGACTGACGTTTAAGGAAATTCGGCAGATGGAGTACCTTTCTAAGGTATTTTACTCTCACCCATAAACCAGAATGAGCATGACCTAGTCCCTAACTTCGTAGAGCATTACAGTAAGATGCTACTTTTGTTTTGAAAGGTTATCAACGAGACATTACGTATAATTAATTTAGCGACATCTGTTTTTCGTGAGGCAGTATGCGACGTCAATCTTAATGGTAAGTTTTTCAAAACCCTAAGCTTCTTCATGATTTTTTTTTTCTTTATGTACTTCAACTTAAGGAACTTATTCTATTAAAATGGACAGGTTACACCATACCTAAGGGTTGGAGAGTTATGGTCGTGCTCAGCAATGTTCACTTGGATCCTGAAGTTTACCCTAATCCAAAGGAGTTCAATCCATCTAGATGGGATGTAAGTAAGATCCACTTTAAACAAAAGGAAGAACCATCCTGGAAGTTATCTTCATTTGTTATAAAAGAGCCATAACGAAAATAGGCCAAAACCGTAAAAGGAAATCCAAAAACTTTTTTTTTTTTTTTCGTTTGTTTTTCTTTAAATATTCTTGAAACAGTTGTTTAGCAAACTCAGGGTCACAAATTCGGCAAACTATTGCAAACTCAAAAGCATCTATTTTCCGAATCCAATTCTTGCAAACAACTGTTTGCAAAACCACAATTTACAAGTACTGTAAACGCATGTTTCCGAAATCAAACTCTTGCAAACAATTGTTTGCAAATAAAAAAATTGGTAACCAGTATTGCAAATATTGCAAACATATGCTTGCAAAATTTAACTCTTAAAAATCATCATTTTTCAAGTTCTACGAAATATTGTGTTTGCAAAACTTACAAACATTTGTTGCAAAAATTGAACTTGATTTTCTTTGCAAAAATCTTCAGAAAATCAAACCTCTACAAAATCTTTGTTAAAATCGTTGTTAGATAGAGTGAAGATGGAGATGAGGGCTACCAAGCAAATTTGTTGGTGGTGGTCGGAGGAGAAAGATTTTGATTTTTTTTTAATGTTGTCGGAATGGCCCTACGACCATTATTGGAGTGGAGAAGGGTGGTGGTGGGAGTTAAGGGAAAAAAAGACCAAAAGACCTTCACTCAAAATTTTGTACCTATGAGAATTTTCTTGTTTCCGCAACCTAAATCATTCTCCTTCCTTCACAAACTCCCTCTCAAATTTGCCCAGAGGGAGGTGACTATAACACTTATAGAGGGCGCCCTTAAAATTACCCATCATTTTATTTGTTTTGATGTGTGACTAATATTTGCAGGGAAACCCACCAAAAATTGGAAGTTTTATTCCTTTTGGAACAGGTAACCATATGTGCACAGGAACTGATCTTGCCAAGCTAGAAAGCTCCATTTTCTTTCATCACTTTCTTCTTAATTATGAGTAAGTTTCTTCGCCTCTCTCACCCTCCTATAAGATGCAATAACTCAACCACAAATTAGGTGATGTTTGTTTTCCCTATGGACTGAATGATCTAACTCATCTAAACTGAATTACTTGAGCCGGAATTTTTTCCATCAAGGTTACACTAGCCGTCAAAGAGAATTGAATATGGGTAGTTTATCTGTTGACTGCCCAGCGTCCCAGTTTTAGTCAAAGTTCCAAAATAAGACGCCACGTCATTCCTGCATTTTTATTCGTCAAAATCCTCCGTGAATGTAGCATTTCCATTTCAGAAAATAAAAAGTCTAGACTGGTTAGATTTTAATTTGTAAAACACATCATCTAAGTATTTTTTTTTTTCTTAAATATGTGCAGACTTGAAAGGTTGAATCCAGATAGTGCCGTAAAATATTTGCCTCGTCCAAGGCCCGAAGACAATTGCTTAGCAAGAATTAAAAGGATTTCAACTACATCTGTGTGAAATTTGTGTGATCTGTAGTTCTTAATGTTACCACTACAGACTTTATGCTTAAAATTAATCGTACATTTTATTCTCTTTTTGGAAAATGTATACACGGGTTGTTTAACCACTCAAAATCTATAAACTATGATTGGAAAAGACATATATATTTATATATACATATATTAAGGTTGTTGATTCTATGAGCTTAAGTTTAATTTTTTTTTTTTTGGAAGTCGACTACGATCTACGTATGTCGTTACATTTGGCACTTGATACATCATAGATGTGATAAGCTTGATAACCGCCGACTCAAACACTAACAGAACCGGGCCTATAGCCCAACAAGACATGGCCTAAAGCCCAACAACATTATTTACACCCTAATAATCCCAATTCAAATAACCAAAGATTCCACCTTCTCTGGTATTCGAACCTGGGACCTCCAGGGCTTTCTGGAGTTTATGTCAACACCTTGGAATGAAAGAGACGCTAAATATTATCTTTTTGATGATTCGTGTTACACTCCATCAATTCTCCATTTTGTATATCTTACTGGCTAGCCCCATTGCACGTGGCCTTCTTTGATTCCAACATGTGTATTTTTCTATTAGAAAACGTGCACTTAGCATTGCTTTAGGGCTCATCAAAAGCCTGTAAAGTCAATTTCTTTTGATTTTGCGACAAAATTTACCCGCCCTATTCAATTTTGATTCTGACAATAAAACAAAATTTGTTTATAGAGATTTACAGTTTTGGTTCCATTCTAATGTATTATTCACTAATACAGTTGCTTACAACTCTACAACAAAACGAGGTCGTTGAATCCAAACACAGACAATTGCTTGATTTGGCTCATGCCTTAGCTAGTCTTCCATTCATCTTTTGGGGTGAAAATTTTATATAATGATGGCCTATGTGGTTGATCAAATATTGTCTATGTTTTACTAATAATGTCAATGCTAAATAGAAATGCGACATGCGAGGTAACTAGGGCATCTTTGTTGGTTATCCTTGTAGAACGAAGGGTTATACCATTTTTGTCCTAGAGATTATAATTCTCTGGACTCTCAGAATGTTACCTTTTTAGAGATAAATTTCCTTTAAGTCGGTCACTGATATATATCCTTTAACCCGCAAACTTATATTGCTTATCTAGTGGTTCTTATGTGCCATATTCGCGTAACCCTTGTGCACTGGTTGACTTCATCAAACTCTATTACCCCTGTCTTTGTCATGATTCTCTTCTCACATCTAATATCACAACGTAACAGTCAAAATCTTACAAAATTGCCTCTGAATTACCGGACTGTAGAAATTTCAGTTTTAGTGACAAATAATATGTGGTCTCTGACTTCATTGCCTCGTGGCAAGAAACCTATCAATTGTAAATGTGTTTACAAAATTAAGTATCCCTTCCAATGGTTTCATGGAACGATATAAAACGCGACTCATTGCCAAAAGGTATACAAAAGTTGAACCTATGGACTACTATGACACCATTGCTCCCAATGCCAAGTTGGTAACTGTTCATTTCCTATTATCAATAATGTTTTCTTTTAAAGAGATTTGGAAGAGTAAATCTATGTAATTCTTCCACTTGGTTTTAACACCAGAAGGTGACACTGCGGTTTGTGACTTAAACAAATCATTATAAGGTTGAAACAAGCGTCCTGAAAAAATTTGCCAAATTTTCATTTGGTTTAAAATCTGAAGGTTTTTTCTTATCTTCATATCATTCCCTTTTCAGTTATTACAACCGTCAGACTATTATTTATATTCTTGTTACAGTAGATGATATCGTTCTCACTAGTAATGAACAATAAGAAAACACATTTCCTCCCCGAGAAATTATGAGAAAATTTTTCTCTTAAAAATCTCGAACGACTTCAATACTTTCTTTTCTTAGAAGTTTCTAGGTCTCCCAAAGATATTTTACCTTGAAAAAAGTACACTTTGGACATTATACGTGATTCTCGTCTTCTCGGAGCCAAACGCAACCTATTTTCTATCTTGAACGACTTCAATACTAGGGGTGTCAACGGGTCGGTTCCGGTTCGGGTATTTAACTATCCAGAACCGGAACCTATAAATCGTAACGGTTTCGGTTCTTGACTGTTCCGGTACCAGTACCTCAATCAAAGGATCCAGAACCGGAACCTTTAAAATTCTCGGGTACCCATCGGGTATCGGGTACCCATTGGGTATTCACAAAAGTATATCAAATATTTCTTAAAGTATAAGAATTTGCATGAATCTAGTGAAAAAAAATATCATAAACGACATAGATCCTTAAATAAGCAAATATCTCGGGTACAATAGTTGATGAGTATAAGAGATTAGAGATTAGGGGAATCAAGAAAGAAGAAATGAACCTTTATGTTATATTAACTCGCTCACTTTTGTGTTTTATAAATTAGTTTTCAACCAAGGAAAAGAGGATTTGAGAAATTTCATAACTTGGTGAGTTGGTAACTTGGTGAGAAAAACCCTGACGTACAAGAATACTATATCATCTAGGGTATTTTTTCGTATTATCTCGGGTACCCATTACCCGTCGGGTACCCGGCGGATATACCCGATAAGGACCCGCCTCCTAGTCGGGTCCTTTCGGGTATACCCATTTAAGACCCGATTTCCTTAATGGATCTAAAACCTATACCCAGTACCTACCCATTAAGACTCGGGGTCGGTTCGGTTCTCGGGTAAACGGGTACCCATTGCCACCCCTATTCAATACTTTCTTTTCTTAGTGTCTAAGTTTGTTGCCTATGGGTGATACGCTTTGGACAATCCAATTTCACTTTTTTTTCGTCTCATTGATCAATTTCTTTATGCACGGTAACGAGACCCGATCTTGCTTACTTGGTAAATTATCTTGCTAAATTTATGCAACACCCTCTTTCAACGCATATGGATGAGGCGAATCAAGTTCTACATATCTTAAGGGGACCCTTACCATGTGATCCTCCTTTCATCTTCTGGTTCTTTATCTTTTCGGGCTTCACAGACTGTGATTAGGCTAGTTGCCCCATTACTTGTCGTTACGCCACTAACTACTTCACAATATTTGTTGTCGTAGAAGTTAAAGAAATAACTGAGCACTTTTCAATCTTCAGCTGAGGTAGAATTTCACTTCCTTACTTCTCTTATTGCGGAGCTTCAATGGTTGAAATATCTTTTTCAGGGCCTCCCGATTTCTATTCTGAAACCAGTTCGGGCTTATTGTGACGATCAAGTTGATGTGGATAAAGCTACCAATTAATCTTGTTTTTCACGAACACAAAAAGCACATCGAACTCGGTTGCAACTCTTTTCATGAGAAAAATAGAAGTGGTTTTATTCAAACAACATTCTTTCACTCTACTGAGCAGGAAGTTGGGTTTTTCACCAAACCTTTTGGTTTTGACCAATTCAATAGATTAGTTTTCAAGTTAGTCTTGAACCAGATGTCTTCCCCAACTCCAACTCGAGCGGGAGGGGTATTAAAGTATTCTCGGAAGGAGTTCGTAGCAAAGGCATGTAAGCAAAAGCAGCAGTTGTGCAGGGAAAGCCAGATTGAAGATTAGTCAGATTCACGATTTCTTATTTTCGTATTCCTAATTTTGTATATATTTCCTCTGTAAAGTCTCAAAGTACTTGAAAATCATATTAATTAAATACCTTTTGATCTTTAGTCTTCTTGTGCAATATTATGATTTTCACAAGCATTCACTCTGTGTAAATCAGAAGCTCCAAGTTTCATTGAATTCGTTTTTTCGAGCTATTGAGTTTAGAGTTAACGGGATTTTTCAAAACTAATTCCATATGATTGTAACATTAGCAATCGAAGTATGGTTATAATATTAGAACTAGTGGTATCTGAAACAAATTTGGGAGCCAAAGTTAGCCTACATCAAGTAGAGAAAAAAAATGACTATTCGATGCACAGCACGCACACACACATATGGCCCGAGCGGGTGGGTGTTTAGGGCCCATTGGGTTCTTTAATGAGGACATGTCCATCATCAGGAAAAGCGATGGTAGCATTTTGTTTTTGAGATTGATGTAATCCGGCAAAGGGAAGAGGAAGGTGAGCAGCGGTTGGATCTTCTATGATCCAACGGATCAAATCACGGGTACCACATGAGACCCTTGCAATTTGCAAACAACAATCAAATGTGGCGCCTCCCACGAACAGGTGTGCCCCTAAAGGTGACAGTACGTGTGTGACACCTCCCACTAATAGTCACACTCTAAGTGTGATACCGACTTAAGGTCATACCACTCGGGGTCAGTGCAACAAAATAACCATAAATATGAATGAGAGAGAAGATTGGAAGTAGTAAAGTAAGATCAAAATGATAATGACAGATTTGAAAGATTAGGATTTTGAAATAGAAGATTGAGATTTTGAAAATTTAACATATGTTGAAGAATAACTTGGTGCTTATAGAGATCTCGGGTCAATAGTCATTGACCTGATCAATGAAATGGTCGACCGTCTATAGCCGTTTGGCCTTGTGCCTATAGAAGCGCCCTCTCTCAGATAGTACGGAATCGGTCTAAGACTTGAAAAAATCCCCTTTTTTTTCCTCTCTACCTAAGTAACAACTACGATAACACCTACAAATATGTATACTAACATTTAATTCAAGTTTTGCTTAAAACAATTTTAGTCATTTTGTGCATTCAATTCATTTTTTTTCTCAACTTATTGTGGAAACTTATTTACGTATTGGTAAAAAAAAATTGAAAACAATTAATAGTTCCTGTTTTAACAAAATTCTTTTAATATACCACATCTGAAATTATTGCTAGGAAATGTTTAAATTCACGTGTAAAAGATTAGAGTTAATTCCTATATGGCCCCCTACTTTGTGACCAGCTTCCTTTATGGCTTTTTTTTTTTCGTAAATTCAAATATGACCCTCTATTTTCAAGTAAATGTCATTACTATCCATCTTAATTCTAAATTTAAAACATTTTAAAAAAAAGTTATTTCCACCTCACCCCTCTCTCTCTCTCCACCTCATCTCTCTCTCCACCTCATCTCTCTCTACA
Organism: Eschscholzia californica; assembly: GCF_041429995.1. Lineage (NCBI taxonomy): Eukaryota > Viridiplantae > Streptophyta > Magnoliopsida > Ranunculales > Papaveraceae > Eschscholzia > Eschscholzia californica. The sequence continues at coordinate 8,052,753 of NW_028238472.1, forward strand.
ACTCACCCTCTCTCTCTCTCCAATTCACCTCTCTCTCTTTCCAACTCACCTCTCTCTCTCTCTCTCCAACTCAGTCCTCTCTCTCCAACTCACCTTCATCTTCTCCGATTAAAGTCGCCGGCCGAAAAAATTTCCGGCCGGCGACCTCAAAAAAACAAAAAAAAATCCTCTCATCTCTCTCTCTCTCTCTAAAAACTCCGGCGAAGGGGGTTCCCCTTCGCCGGAGCCGTGAACAGACCAGATCGGTCTGTTCACGAGCAGACCTTTCAAGGTCTGCCACCACATTCTCCTTATACAAAAATGTTAGATGTACTTACCGTCCAATGGGCAAAACCTCGAGTGAACCCATTACCATAGAGAGCTCCCATTACCATAGAGAGCGGGATTTACCTGGAACAGTTAATAAAGAAATCATGAGTCTTACAAATATGCTTATGTTTTTGGTGCATTTAGTTATGGAGATTGATAAAAGACATAATAGGACCATTAGAATGAAGGCTTTTACAGAGTAAGAATCTTTGTTAAGTGAGTGCCTTTAGAAATGAGGTGTCTATAGCTAAAAATTGATTGCCTTGTCCAGCCTGGCTTATGACGTGTAAGTCTGTCAGAGTTAGTCACGATGTTTATTATTTTTACAGGCAACTAACTTCTTAACTCTTTCAACAAAAAAAAAAAAAAACTTCTTAACTCCATAACTTTTTTTTTTTTATCTCGCTAGAGTGGAAGCTATTAATGTAGCAACCCAAGTGCTTAGTTCTTATAAGGGGATCTATAAACAGAGAATTCTTTCCGGACCACCATTTGACCATTGCTAATATGACACTAGAGGAGTTTAGATCGGTCTTCATTAATGACTTATTTTCTCTTCCTCGCCTCATTCCCTTTGTTTAATCATGTGCGCTATTAGTACAACACATTAAGAGCTCTATCGGTAAGTTTACTAGAGATAATCATCCCATAGTGCAGTTGGTTCCGTGGTATTACAAAATTAAATAAATTTAGTTGGAACAAACTCTAAATGTAGCCACGTAGGTCCTGTGATAGACGATCTATATCCTATCACTTTGAACCTTCAATCACAAAACATGAAGCATGGTGCTTTTGTTACTAGTAACACGTCAACATCCTCCGATCTCATCTCTATGGATCAAAGGTTGGATCATATTTTTCATTCTATTCTCATTCTTTGACATAGAAATAAGCATATAGATTGTACTCATTATATATAGACTAGAGTAACCTGACTTTTACTTCTAGTGGACTCCATTGACCCCCTTTACCGATATCTAACCCCCGTTTGCGAAAGAATTGATGGTTCCATTATGTGGATCGTTTAGTTGGACCATTAGGTGGTAGCACACTAAATTTTTTTTGAATTGAACTTCTTCTCCTTCTTATTGAAGTTTAAATCATGCCAAAGAATGTTTGGCCTTCACTTTGATATGCCACTCCTGCTGTCTGAGCAAGTAACTGAGAAATTATTGAACTTTCAATAATTATAAAGAAATAACAAACTAATTTATATACTTCCACAAACCTTTAAATCGTTCTTATACAAGGGTGGTAAAGATCTTGTTCTGATTAGATCATTTTTTCGTGTTCTACGTATTGGAACTGTTCCTTGTGGACATCCTTTTAGTGGACTCCTTAAAATTGATATAGTACTTTTTTGTGGTGTCCACGAACTCTTATTGTCTACCATTTCAGGTAAATGAGTTGGTTTCATCTACAAATCAATAGTTAGAAAAAAAAAATGTTTGTATCAAATAATGTGATATCAATTGGAATCACCTCTTGGCTCTTTAATTAAAGAATGAAGTTTGAGTCTGATGAAAGTTAGAATAGGAATCATAACTGCCAAATGATAGACCCATTAAATACAAATTTTTTTTTTGAAAGATGAGTGTAACAAATAAACCTGAATGGTGTGATTCATAAGCAAAAGATGATCAAAAGCAGGTTGCTTATAGATGTCGACACAGTCGAATATATCTGATGCAGGCGCATCTAAGACGGCCCCACAAGGCCACACGACCATGGCCTAGTCGGCCAAAGATTAGCAGTTTAGTAAGAGTCCTAATTTAAGTATGATTCATAATGAATCTAGGTTTAGGAAGTTTCATTATTTCAGTATCTCTATTATTTAGGAAAGTCCAGTTTGTGTCTATCTAGGAAAGTTTAGTAATTTATAAAAGGAGGTCCAGTCTTTGTTTATGATTCATATTGAAGAGAAAATCCCCTTGAGTTTAATAAAGTTTTCAGTTTTAGAGTTATTTAATCTTTCTTTCATCGTTCTTCGCTTTACTTTTATTGTTTACTTTTAATTCCGTTGCGTCTACATCAAGTGGTATTCAGAGCCATATTTTTTTAAAAAAACCAGTTACAATGGTTAACATTGCCGTTCCTGCTACACCTACTAAAGAGAGGACACCAACTTTTGCCTCCGAATGGGACAACATCAACAAGAAGTTATCCGCGGTTACAAAATTGGAAGAAGCTTTCGAAACCTACAAGATGGAAAAAATGGAAAAATTTGACTATATCGATCATAGATTCGATCAAGTCAATGACTCCATCAAGAATTTGTCTCGACAACTCGAAAGTATGTGTAAATCACCCTCTTCTACCTCCACACCATCGATCTCCACCACTAACCAACCTTCATCACAACCTCCAACTTCTTATTATCCGACATCAACCGCAATTCCACCACCACCTCCGTACTCTTATTATTCACCATCGTATTCACCACCTCTACCATCTTCAGCACCTCTACCTTCATACTCTTATGATACACCAGCACCGTATGCAATACCAATTTCACCACCAACACCGCCACCACAATCGTCTTTTTCAGAAACGGGTCAATCACTAATATCCGATTTGACTAAGATTCAACATATGGAGAACGACGTCAATACAATAATATGTCAACCTTCTTCGTTCGTTCAACCAAACCCTAGTTTTCAATCCTTCAATCCATGTTCTCCATTGCCTTCTTTCGCACCAGAATCACAAGTAAATTATCCGCCTCCAACACAACAACCACCTTATTATCCAAATTATGACCCTCACCAGACGATTCCAAATTATGGGTCCCAAAAACTTCCTTCAAACCCTAGTCCTAATTCGAACACGAACCCTAATTCAGCTTTTTCATCTTCATACTCTTATGGGTCTTCGGTGCCATCAGTGTACGATCTTCCTTTTGAGAGTAATTTGAAATTCAATCAAAGGGGTGGAGGAGGAGGTAATTATATTGATGAAAATTCTGCTAAATATGGGAATTTATCTATGTATGGTAGAAGTCAATCTGATATTGGTTCAGATTTTTACAATAAGAAACCTGGAAGTGATGGTGTTCTTTATGATCGAAGTGGTCTTAACGACAATGGTACGAGAGACGGTGTATATGCTTATGATGGGGGAAATATTGATCCTTATGGTGCTCGAGGAACTAGTGCAAAATCATCAATCAAATCGATTTTTGATGATTATGGGCGTTCGATTAGTTTCTCTCCTGAGAAGGATTAGGTTGGATCAGCTAAGGTTGTGAGGGCAGTACCAAAGGTGGAGGCACAACAAGATGTGATTAATGATTCGATTAATACGACTAATGCGACGAACGTTTTGAATCGATCTGCTTGGGAATTAACCAAACAAGATGAACCCGATGATATTCAAGAAGAAGTTCACGACGAAAATAATAATCTTTCATTCTCGGTGAAAGAAAAAGCGAATTATGTCGAGATCATTGCTATTAATCACGGAAGCCGAACTACTCCGTCTTCTGTTGCTTTCACTGATTTCGAGCTTTTGATCGAAGATACAACCATGAACCAGGTCGCCACGAACCCCATTAACATTGTTTCTGATGCCAGGCGTTTGATTGGAAGGAGACTCGGTGATCCCATCTTTCCGGCTGATATCAAGCATTGGCCACTCACTACTAGTACTACTGTTGGTGGTGAGAGATTCAAGTTACATAGCAAGTCATTGATGTTGAGCCACCCATCTGAATCGGGACGCCACACAATGTCAACGGAAGAGAAATTAAGCTTCATTGAAATCAATTTACCTTATCACCAACCCATCAAAGGCAAATTTTTCCCTTCTACCTTCACTTCAAACCCATCTTCCATCTGTGATCTCTCTTTCTTCATAACTACCATAAAACATGAAAACCCATGGCTAGAATTCCTTCTTCACTCATCTAGAGTTGTTCTACTTAGAGGGTTTCCTGCAAATACTGCTTCAGATTTCCATGAAGTTGATGAAACTTTTGGTTATGAAGAATTTCCTCGTGTTGATGAAGCTGCTTTTATGAAAAATAGTTGGCATGAACTTCTGCCACTTATATTTCGTTGTGTTCCTTCTGATAATCCGAGTCTACAGGAATCAAGGCCTCTGGCAATTGGATTTGTGATTGCTCTTGCTACGACAAGCGTACGAGCACCAAACGTGATGAGGAAATTTCCTCCAGTTATCAGCAGGTTGTTTGCTATATTAACAAAGCTGTTACTTGATATGGAGGATGACTTTTTTGGGAATCTGACTTTGCTGTGGAGAATTACTTCTTGGCTTTTCATCCTTATGGAGGGATTCAAATCTCTTTCTCACGTTGTCTTCATAGGAGCTACGACTCGACCAAAAGGCATTGACCAGACTTCAAGATTCCGATGGTTTGATAAGGAAATTGACATTGGTTTGCCAGATGAAGTTGGACGCGTCGATGTTTTTCGCATACATACAACGAACATAAAGCTTGCTGCCAATGTTGACCACTTGACCTGGACAAGGTCACAACAGTAATTTATTGTTGATACTCCATAACGGTTAAATTTTTGACAAAGAAGCATCTCGTCATTGAATCCTTCGACATCACACTCCAAGATGATGGAAGATGTAGAAATTTATTGGACGTTTATTCCCTACTATCGGTTTGGCGAAATACTCCACGTCCTAGGTTTCAGTTTACAGTTAGTGAGTTGGTCCCTTTCTCTATCCTTCGGATTTCACACACTGTTCCTGCAAAGTGGGAATTACGAATCGCCATGACGGGTTCTTCGTATGCGGGTGCGTCAAATCATTTTCTTCTTCGAAACGGTTCGGGACGAACCTTCTGGGGAACGGGGAGCTGATGCAGGCGCATCTAAGACGACCCCACAAGGCCACACGACCATGGCCTAGTCGGCCAAAGATTAGCAGTAAGAGTCCTAATTTAAGTATGATTCATAATGAATCTAGGTTTAGGAAGTTTCATTATTTCAGTATCTTTATTATTTAGGAAAGTCCAGTTTGTGTCTATCTAGGAAAGTTTAGTAATCTATAAAAGGAGGTTCAGTCTTTGTTTATGATTCATATTGAAGAGAAAATCCCCTTGAGTTTAATAAAGTTTTCAGTTTTAGAGTTATTTAATCTTTCTTTCATCGTTCTTCGCTTTACTTTTATTGTTTACTTTTAATTCCGCTGCGTCTACATCAATATCTCCCCATTTGGTCTTCATTTACATAAGAAACAACAATTATTAGTTTGATTATATATATATATACACACATTATGGAGTGTTTTAAAGAAGGAGAGAATGAAGATTACCCGAATTGTTCTGACATGAGGTTTATTCAAAATTTGGCGTTGCCGATCAAATTCTTTTTGTTCATCATCTTGTTCAGATAATAAACTATTTCCAACAACTACAACTATTACAAGATTAGTACTCAAAACTAAAACTACTAATGCCCATAGTAGGAGCGACTTGGAATCTGCAATTGAAGCCATAATGTTGTTCACCTTGTAACAAAACAAAGTAAGATCCAATTGAGAACCATTAGCATACTTATCATAAAATTTGAGCTCATTTGGTATGAAATAAAAATTTGAATTGTTCAAATCAACAATTTCCTTAATCTCTAATATTTTAACAATGCTATTTTAATATAATTTTCTTTCTAAAAGGTAGACAAATAAGATTTTCGATATTTCGTAGTATATTTAGATTTATCTTGATGCAATCGGTTATAGATTAAACGCATGTTCCGTCTTATTCAAAATTCCTTATGAAAAATAAGGGGAGTTCTATAGACGTTCAATGTTATTGCTATTGTGAGGTAAGTCTTCCAACTTAGAGGTCAAGGGTTCGAGGCACACGCTTACCAATTCAAAAAAGAAAATGTTATTGCTATTGGCGCTTCATGCAACTTTATTTTATGCTGGAAGGGTTTAGGAGTAAAAGGTGTCTGTAGAATAAAAGTAGGGCGCCTATAGAACCTCCTTCATGGTTGATATCCACACCTGGATTGAGCCCACTCTGACCTGGTACGTGAAGCATTAAGGAAATTAAATGGATGGGTATAAAATGAAAATGTGGGTGGGTATAAAATAAGTGAAATAACAGAAGCTCTTTTAATTGAGTTGACCGTTAGGAATCACCTTTACCAAAATCAAACTTAGCCGTTGGTCATAGTTATAACGGCTATTTCCGTTTTTGTGTTTAATCAGGGGAGTAAGTACTCTTCTTCTATCTGAAAAAGCTCTATATATCATCATCCGTTGCTTCAGTCTTTCTTTCTCACTCTAAAACATTTCTTCCTCGTTTTCTCTCTCCTTTGAGATCTATCTAGGCAAGTATTCTTCTTTCAGATTTCTTTCTCATTATTCTAGGGTTTCTTAATCTCATTCTTCTTCTACTTCTTCTTTCTTTATTCTTTAATTTTTCCTTTTTTATATAAACTGTCAATCTAGGTTTGAAATCATTTCTTCTTCTGTAGTCATTTCTAATTGTTAAGAACTTCTTCTTAACAATTAGAGTTTAACTCTGATTGTTAGTCATTTCTAAATTGAAGATCAAATTTTTCTCACTCTTTTCCCCCTTTTCTTTGCAGTTTGGGCTATTTGAAGATCCAATCAACCAACTCTAAAGCTTTAAGGTAATTGGACGACTGCAGAGCCTTTTCTTCTGAAAATTGAACTTATTTTTCTCACTCTTTTCCCCCTTTTCTTTGCAGTTTGGGCTATTTGAAGATCCAATCAACCAACTCTAAAGCTTTAAGGTAATTGGACGACTACAGAGCCTTCTCTCTCTCTCTCTCTCTCTCTCTCTATATATATATATATATATATATATATATATGTTGATTGGTTTAAGTGTATTAGTTGATCTCTTCCCTTCATTTTGTTAAGAATTACTAATCCATGGTTTTTCTTTCAGTTTAAAAGTTTAGCAAAATCAATCCCTGTTTTTATCTGATTCTCTTCAAATGAATCACCAATTTACAAGTTTTCTGAAATTCTATTCTTCTTGATCTCAAACCTTTACTTGTGATTTTAGATTTTCTTTCTTCATTCTATGGGATCTCACACTCTCTCTCTCTATTATTGTCTTCCTACAATTGATTTAGAAAAGCAATTGATTTTAAGGTTGTATAATAATTGAAGAGTTTTTCATTTTGGGTTCAACCCCCTTCAATCTAAAGATGGATAGAGAGTCTGGTTTGAATTTTAGTTTGTGTGTTTCAATTGGATCATGACTTCCTCCTCCATTATAGATGTCCTGGATTATTATTCTCTTTTTCTTTAGAAGTCCACTTTCTTCTGGTTTGAACTTGCTGCCTCAGACTTTTTAGCTTGTGTTTGTACTTTTTAGCTTGGGTTTCATGATCTTTTGATTATTCATCAAAGTGAAACAATTTGAGACTACTAGTCCATCAAAAGTCAAAACTCACTTATTCTCCTGCTAAAGAAAAACAACAGAAACTAATTTATGTTTTTTTTATATGAATTTCAGTTCTTGTGGGCATTTATTTGATCATTGGACCTAATTTATGTTTTCTTATATGAATTTCAACAGAAACTAAAATGGACGTTAAAACACTCCAGAGGCACATCCAGGTACTTACCACTATGACTACCGTAAGTAACCTGTTCTGCACCGCCATCTTCGTCGGTTTAGCACTGACTGATCCCGCCCCGCACAATCTCCAAGATGATGACATCTGCAACGTTGGGCTAGACATGGTGCGGAAATTGATTTTATACCAAATTATGGCATTCGGCTCATTTGTATCTTCGACCCTACTTGCTCAGACGATGGTTTCTCGGATTCACAGTCGTCTTAGTTGGGGAGAGGACCGAGTTCGCGAAAATGGCAACGGTTACAAATATGTAAGGATTACCATGTGTCTGTCTCTGGCGGGGTTACTACTAGGATCAGTTTTTGTTATACTAACACTATACTGTACTATTCAACTTAAATTAGGGTCAGTGTCATGTAAGAGTGCTACTACCTCTTTGGTGGCAGTATTATCTCTTGTTATATTTTTCCCCCCTGCTATTCTGTTTTATTGTATCCAACTTCTAGGTGAAATTATGTCTTGATTATCTAATATTATTATGTGTAATTTTAATTAGATGAATTTATTTTCTCTTGTCTTCCTTTTACTTTAGCCTCCCCTCAACATTAATTTGACATGCATATTTTCTAAAGAGAGAAAGCTTTTATGTTCTCTATCTTTTTCTTGCTTTTATTTTCACAACAAATGAAATTTAATCCAATGAAGCTTAAAGACAAAAACCACAAATAGTAACTATATAACAAACAAACCTATAAATAGGTTTATGATTTGAATTGGAATAAAAGCACTAAAACCCAAATAAATGCATCCTAAGTGTTTTTGGATGCTATCTCTCTATGGTCAATCTAAAACAGTTTTTATCTCTGCAAATTGAAGTCTTCCATACATTTTAGTGGGTTTTCTTTCTTTCTCTATAGGTTCTTGAATAATTAAATTTATGAGGCTCACATGTATGGAAACCCTAGAGGAGATGATTCTTAAGCATAAACACACAAGCCTAGTGGGTAACTAAAGTAATAGAAAAAAACTCCCTGTGGTCTGACTTAATTACACTTTAGAAATCATCATTATTATAAAAGAAACAACAATTCCTATAACAAGGATGAAAAAAGTACAAAGTATGTAAAGAGCCCACAAGATTAAGAGTGTACATCAACATGTAAATAAGAAGACAAAGAAAGTGGAATTCCAACTAAGAAAAAGTTTCATATGTATATAATGTACTTGCTTGTTTGTGCATTGTCTTGTTTCTTATAAAAGGAGATCCCTAACAAAACAAATGTGTGAAAAGACAGTACTCATTTATAAAGTACATTTTATTCAAAGATATCATCATAGATAGTTCTTTTGATTTGGAGAAAACAAGTAACAAATGAGTATGTTTTCACTACTCATATATCAGTTTCGATATGGGGACGATAAAGATTTTCTACTGACTGGCCGTCCCACGATTGAATACAAAAAAAATGAACCTTATGATCATTAGAGCAGAGCTCATCTGAAATTTCAAGTCATTACCATATCAGATTTGACGATGAGTATATGATTTTCCACGCGCGACATTTTAATGGTGATGTCCTTTCATCCACCAAGAGGTACCAAATATAGGATCCAATGAGATCTACTAGATTTGCCTGCAAAAACAAATCACAAACTTGATAAGACAATTCAACCATATAGACGCCCGACAATCTCAACCAATAAACTAAGTTACTTAGATGAAAACTTTGATAAGTAGATCTCTTTTCGAATTTCTTAGATAAGTTGAGCTCATGTCATGATCTTATTTCTTCTCAACTACCTAAACATTCTCAACCTGCAATACGAAAAACCGAGAAGCGATCCTAATTATAAGTTCTTAACTTGTCAGCATTCACAATGTTTGCTAAGAAAAACACTTGGAAAATGATTAGATTATGTATTTAGTGAAGTACTGGATTAGTTCCTTCACGAATTTTTATACAAATCAATTACTGTTAAAAATTACATGGTATGACAAGAAGACACGATAAAATCTATCTTGAATCGAACATTGGATTTACCTTTCAGATATGTTTATTATTTTCAGGAGTAAATCAAAGGCAGAGAAGAAACAAGCAATGCTGCAACGGAGTATTCGAGAAATAAGGATGTGTGCCCGTTGTGTAATGTCGGGCCGTTGTGTAATGTCGAGAAGCTTTATTTCGAGGCACCATATTCCTCTTTGTGTGGTGTGTTTCAAGCAGAGGTCTAAGTATTTCACTTCATTCGAGGGAGATGCAACGTACGTTTTTTGTACCACATGTTATGAGAAAACAGAAGGTGAAGTTGTCGGAGTTGATGGACTTCGGATCATGACTTCCTCCTTCAATCTAATTGAAGAGTTTTTCATTTTGGGTTCAACCCCCTTCAATCTAAAGATAGATAGAGAGAGTCTGGTTTGAATTTTAGTTTGTGTGTTTCAATTGGATCATGACTTCCTCCTCCATTATAGATGTCCTGGATTACGAACTTGAGACTAGTCCATCAAAAGTCAAAACTCACTTATTCTCCCGCTAAAGAAACAACAGAAACTAATTTATGTTTTTTTATATGAATTTCAGTTGGCATTTATTTGATTGGACCTAATGTATGTTTTTTTATATGAATTTCAGGAGATATTAATTAAATTATATGAAAAAAATGGACGTTAAAGCACTCCAGAGCCACATCCAGTTACTTAAAACTATAACTACGGTAAATAGTCTTTTCTGCACCGCCATCTTCGTCGGTTTAGCACTGACTGATCCCACCCAGCACAATCTCCAAGATGATGACATCTGCAACGTTGGGCTAGACGTGGTGCGGAGATTGATTTTATACCAAGTTATGGCATTCGGCTCATTTGTATCTTCGACCCTACTTACTCAGACGATGGTTTCTCGGATTCACAGTCGTCTTAGTTGGGGAGAGGACCGAATTCGCGAAAATGGCAACGGTTACAAATATGTGAAGGTTACTATGTGTCTCTCTCTCGCGGGATTACTACTAGGCTCAGTTTTTGTAGTACTAACACTATATTGTACTATTCAACTTAAATTAGGGTCAGTGTCATGTAAGAGTGCTACTACCTCTTTGGTGGCAGTATTATCTCTTGTTATATTTTTCCCCCCTGCTATTCTGTTTTATTGTATCCAACTTCTAGGTGATATTATTATGTCTTGATTATCTAATATTATTATGTGTAATTTTAATTAGATGAATTTATTTTCTCTTGTCTTCTTTTTACTTTAGCCTCCCCTCAACATTAATTCTAACATGCATTAAGAGTTTATATAGAGTTTAGTCAGAAGAGTAACTAAACTCTAACAAACTAACTAACTCATTAACAACTACTAACAACCACTATGGTATAATCCTATACATCACAATCGTGTACAACACAAGTGTCCAACCCTAGCTCTATTAGATGGAACACAATTGCAGACGTCGAACAAGTTGAAGATAAAGGGTGCATCTTTAATTGATACTTTCACTGCGGAGAGAAGAAACAAACATCTAAAAAGTCTTAAGCTATGGCTTGGCGAGGTTTGTTTCTCGATTATAATCTGTCGTTACATTTTAATAAAATCAATCTTGAATCAAACATTGAATTTACCTTTCAGATATGTTTATTATTTTGAGGAGTAAATCAAAGGCAGAGAAGAAACAAACAATGCTGCAATGGCGTATTATGTTTATTATTTTGAGGAGTAAATCAAAGGCAGAGAAGAAACAAACAATGCTGCAATGGCGTATTCGAGAAATAAGGATGTGTGCCCGTTGTGTAAAGTCGAGCCGTTGTGTAATGTTGAGAAGCTTTATTTCGAGGCACCATATTCCTCTTTGTGTGGTGTGTTTCAAGCAGAGGTCTAAGTATTTCACTTCATTCGAGGGAGATGCAACCTACGTTTTTTGTACCACATGTTATGAGAAAACAAAAAGTGAAGTTGTCGTAGTTGATGGACTTCGGATTCATAAAGCAAGGCTAGTCAAGCCGGAGTTTCGTATGGATAATGAAGAAGTAAGCAACTATTCCTTTCCTTACACGTTTTGTTTTACAAAAATAAATCCATGAAATGAACTCGTTTTTATGTTTGTGGGTGTCTAAGTGTCTTCTTTGTTTGCTTTCAGTGGGTCTATTGTGATAAATGTTGTAGTTGCCAACACCAGATATGTACTCTATTCAATAACAAAAGAACATTGAAGAAGAAGCTGAGTACAATGGCCCGAAATGTGTTACCGAAGAGATAAAATACGAAGTACATACGCCCTTGAAAGAGAGTACAATTCCTGGGGCGAAGGATCTTCCAAGAACGAAGCTTAGTGACTTCTTAGAGAAAAGGCTCTCCAAACGTCTCAATCGTGAAAGAGAAGAGAGAGCACAGGCGTTGGAAAAGACGTTTGACGAGGTACCAGGAGTGGTTTCATCTGTAGACAAGACATTACAAGTGAAACAAAACTTCCTCAATGTCTTTGTAGACGAAAAGTACCCGAAAGAATTTCCCTACCGCTCAAAGGTCATTTTGTTGTTTCAAAAGATCGACGGAGCTGAAGTGTGTTTGTTCGGAATGTTTGTTCAAGAATATGGGTCGAAATGTGCTTCTCCAAATCGTCGTTCTGTTTATATCTCGTACCTGGATTCCGTCAAATACTTCAGGCCAGAAGTGAAAACTTATACAGGAGAAGCTCTTCGTTCCTTCGTTTGCCATGAGATAATGGTAAGTGACTTTGTTCGCTTTTGTTTTAGACCTTCATCGTTATGAAATTCGATAAAATCTTAAGAATGGGTTACTTATGTTAAATCATTTTACTCTGTTTATGTCATTAGGTTGGATTCTTGACTACTGCAAGAGCCGTGGTTTTCGAAGATGTTATATATGGTCGTGCCCACCTTCAAGAAAACAGAACTATCTTTTCTACTGTCATCCGGAGACACAGAAAAACCCCAAGGCTAGTCAATTACTCGAATGGTATAAAGAAATGTTAAGAAAAGCAGCAAATGAAAAGATTGTTGATGGTGTCACCAACTTGTATTATCTCGTCTTCGTACCTCATGGTAAAGTTGAAGTAACAGCAGCTAATTTACCATACTTCGACGGTGATTATTGTCCGCGTATGGCTGGGGACGTGCTAAAAGATATAGCAGCAAAAAACAGAAGGAAACCACGACGAAAACGAAGTAATATAATATATTTTAATTCTGCTCAAAACAGAGTCTAAGAAGATTTCCCTCACTGATGCTCTCCTAGTGAAAGAAGTATATCAAATCAGTATTCTTTTTCTGTTTATTCATGTATACCGATTTCTTATGATTGTTTGATTCTTCTGCTATATACGATCGACTAATCTACTTGTTCGACTATGTTTTTTGTTTTACAGCTTGGGAAATCTTTAGTCAAGAAGAAGGAAAACTTTGTTGTAGTGAATTTGAAGTCAGAAAGTATGCATTTGGATACCCAAGATGAAGATGACAATGACACTATCAAAAGCAAAATTTTCGACACCCGAGAGACCTTTCTGAAGTTCTGTGAAACAAACCATTATCAGTTTGACACACTTCGACGGGCAAAACATTCCTCAATGATGTTGTTGTACCATCTACGTAAACCAAACACCGATTCACACTAAGAAGTTGAGAAGAAATATATTTGAAATTGTAGATATTGTGTCGTATATTCCCTTGCAGATGATAGTAGTAGTGGTATAGGTGCCAACCTAGTTGGGATGTATTAGTGATTTTTTATCGGGTCATACGTTTACTTTTTTAGTTCAAGTAGTTACACTCTTGACTCTTTTCATTTGAAGCATTCAATTCTGTATAGACATTTTAGCTCAAGTAAATATCACTTATATGACACTCCAAAAGTATGTCATCTTCAACTACAAGTCTTTCATTAAATACTCAAATATTCAAAGACAACCACAAGAAAATGCCTTGAATATGATTTGGATATCGAGAAACCATTTAAGAGTTCTTTGTTGTCTTGTTTAACATATTGTGGAGTAGGTTTTACGGCCAAACCACGAAAATAGCTTTTGTTCTGTGTTTTTGTTCATTTTCATCATTATTTTTTTCTCGTTTTCTATATCTTCCTCATAACAAGTCCAATCTTGGGTAGCTCAATTATTCTCAAAAAAGACAGATTAAGACTTCATTAGGTACTCAAATATTCAAAGATAAGCACTTCTTAATTGTACTGACAAAGTCACAAGTATACACTAAGATGAAAAAAAGATATACCTTCTATTGGTAGTGTAGTTTACATTGAAGAAGATGAAGATCAAAAACCAGACAAGGATCACTGATCTTCATATGTCCCAGATCATTACTACAGAAATAACTCCAATACCCAGAGCCACAGCTAAGAACTTGTGAATTGTGATGTTGTGTGTTGAATGAAGCTATTCCTTGTGGTGTATGCCCCTTGGAGAGCAAATAGTTTATTGATACATAGATGAAGACCCCACAAGCAATCCCCGCGGAGTAAATAGCAAGATATAAAATTACAAGTACTTCGAGGGATTAATCAAGACCTCAAATTGATAATGGTCCTTCGGGACATGGTCTAAGTTGCCGAGGCAGACTCGGTTTATGATCCAAATCCTAAAATGAGTGAGGTTAATGGTGAAAACTCCATAGGCGAAATTTCAGGCCAAAACTCTCTACGCCAAATTTTATTTTGCTAAAAACGATGAATCGGATATTTTTTGGATAAGGTTTCGTATGCAACATGAGCTAAAGTTCCCACATGGTATGCAAGGTTTGCACATGTTTGTATAGAGATATCAAGCCTAAACCAATTTGGGGAATACATGAAGAATACCCATTGATATGGCATAGATCCAATCTGCCACGAATCCTTGTGTTGTAGCATCAATAATTATTCCAATTGCAACTCCGATTGGGGTCGAAATGGCAAATGCGAAAGCATAAGCTACACAAGATAAAAGTGGCCGGCTGGGAATCATACGTAAAAGAGCGATTCCCATTGCTGTTGCAAACACTTTATGTAAGCTAATTATCCATAACGCCTTCCAAGCATCATCTTTCGTTTCTGCAACTCCGATGGCTATGCCTTCGAACACAGAATGAGAACATAAGGCAACTATCAATAAGATGCTATTTCCTAATGAAGTAGCAGAGCTCAATGAAGGATTTCCGAAGTGGGTATGTGTATCCTTTCTGTTTTCAACCTATTGTGTGAAGAGGTAAAACCTTGATTAATGTCGTTCTCGGATGAAGCCGACAAGAAGACGAATGAAGCTAGTCGGTTGAAGCCGAGTGTGTGAGATATAGAGGTAGCTTCGGCTGAACCGAGAGAGAGGGAGAGTTTGGCTTCGGGTAAACCGAGAGAGAGAGATGGTGATTGTGTAGGAAGAGAAGAGCTTGGTAAATACCTTTTGTTATTCACTACAACTTGTGTGTTTACAATGTGTATGGGTACATATATATAGGTTTACAATGTAAGAGTAGGGAGAGATTAAACTCCATGATGGTTATCTAAAATACAATCCTAATGCTCAAGGAATCCTAGTTGTAATAGGATTCCTATGGGACCAACTCCATGAGATCATTTTTTTGCGTTCTACGTATTGGAACTGTTCCTTCTGGACATCCTTTTTTTAGTGGACTCCTTAAAATTGATATAGTACTTTTTTGTGGTGTCCACAAACTCTTATTGTCTACCATTTCAGGTAAATGAGTTGGTTTCATCTACAGATCAATAGTTAGAAAAAAAAAATTTGTATCAAATAATGTGATATCAATTGGAATCACCTCTTTAATTAAAGAATGAAGTTTAAGTCCGATAAAAGTGAGAATAGGAATCATAACTGCCAAATGACAGACCCATTAAATACGAATTTTTTTGAAAGATGAGTGTAACAAATAAACCTGAATGGTGTGATTCATAAGCAAAAGATGATCAAAAGCAGGTTGCTTATAGATGTCGACACAGTCGAATATATCTCCCCATTTGGTCTTCATTTACATAAGAAACAACAATTATTAGTTTGAATATATATATATACACACACATTATGGAGTGTTTTAAAGAGGGAGAGAATGAAGATTACCCGAATTGTTCTGACAGGAGGTTTATTCAAAATTTGGCGTTGCCGATCAAATTCTTTTTGTTCATCATCTTGTTCAGATAATGAACTATTTCTAACACCTACAACTATTACAAGATTAGTACTCAAAACTAAAACTACTAATTGTTTGTTCCGGGTTTACGGATTCGATTATTGACAATTAAATAACACTATTACACAGAAATATAAATATAAAAACGAAAACTTATCTTGTCTGATCGAGGCGAGTGGTCACTCTTTCCTTAAGACAATCATGTCCCCGCAACGGTGCTAACGGTTCTATGGACATTTGTCTCCCAAGATACAACGATCGCGTCATATAGAAAGAAGCACTTCAATTCTATATGCTCCAACGAACTATCGAGTTACTATGCTCTCATATACGACTCTAAACGACTCAACTTTTTTACTTCAAAAACTTGATTAAAAACAGTTCAAAAACCTTAGTTACAAAGACAAACCAAATGGAGTATTTATAGAGTTAGTAATGACTCTACAAGATGTCTCTCCATTGGGTTGTGACTACCCATGATATGTGTCTTTTGACAAATATCTATTGGATATAATTTCTCTCAAACAAGAAATTTCTTTATAAAATAAATAATTTCCAACACTATGCCCATAGTAGGAGCGACTTGGAATCTGCAATTGAAGCCATAATGTTGTTCACCTTGTAACAAAACAAATTAAGATCAAATTGAAAACCATTAGCATACTTATATCATAAAATTTGAGCTCATTTGGTATGAAATAAAAACTTGATTGTTCAAATCAACAATGTCCTTAATCTCTAATATTTCAACAATGCTATTTTAATATAATTTTCTTTCTAAAAGGTAGACAAATAAGATTTTCGATATTTCTATAGACGTTCAATGTTATTGCTATTGGCGCTTCATGCAGCCTTATTTTATGCCGGAAGGGTTTAGGAGTAAAAGGTGTCTGTAGAATTAAAGTAGAGCGCCTATAGAACCTCCTTCATGGTTGATATCCACACCTGGATTGAGCCCACTCTGACCTGGTACGTGAACCATTAAGGAAATTATACTAATCTAAGGTAATCCTTTGGTCATTTGTGTAAAACTCTGCATTTAAATGGATGGGTATAAAATGAAAATGTGGGTGGGTATAAAATAAGTGAAATAACAGAAGCTTTTTTATCTCTTTTAATTGGGTGGGTATAAAATAAGTGAAATAACATTGGTAGAGTCTCCTTCTAGGATAACTTGTTTAATTCCATGTTCCTTAGCCCATCGAATCCCATGCAGACAGACTTTGCTTTCTCCCTCATCTACTGATCTGCTTGAGAAGAGGGTTGATTCTTTGGCAAGTTACTTCCCTGTAGAGTCAAAGATAACAATAGCAACATAAGTGAGAAGAGATTTTTTGTCCCAAGAGGCATCGTAGTTTATTTTGAGGTATCCTTGGACAGGTGGACTCCATTTAGTAGTAACTGGAGGTTGTTCATGCACATGTCTTTAGGTTCATTGTCTAGATAAAGAGGAAACTATGTATGGTTGAAACAAGGCGGTGTTCAATATTTAGCTGCTTCTCCTTAAAGATTATGTCGCATCTGTGCTTCCATAGGTGCCAAATAACAGTTGAGATTGTTTCGAGGAGAGTTAGAGAGTTGTTGTGTTGAACATAAGAGTCTAAGCTGGGAAATGCACTAAACCATTCGTCAAAAGATGTTGGTACTCTTGAAGGATTCTGAGCAGGTGTAAATTGGTGAACAATCTCTCTAGTAATCTTGCACTCCTGGATGAAGTGTATAATGGTTTCATTTGATTCCTTACAAAGAAGGCAGAGGGGGAGGATGTTATCCATCCATGTAGAGGTGATAAGTAGGTGCGTGAGACTGGGTTGGGTTTTTAGTTTATCGTGGGCCTACTAGTTAATTGTAAGAAGTTAAAACAACATGAGAAATGTTATGTACACTTACGGTTTCTACTTGCCACACTCACATTTCCTTTTTCAACAACAACAATAACCTTAGTTGTGAGTGCACATAACAAAAATGGTAAGTGTATTTAAAATTTCCCAAACAACATTCCTTCCAATCAGTTACATTAGGAACTGGGAATAGATTTTGGGCCCAAAGTTCCACTACGTTTTTATCTTCTTTCTAACTTGGAGGTGCCTCTAGTTATCTTCTCTTAATTGAGTTGACCGTTAGGAATCACCTTTACCAAAATCAAAATATAGCCGTTGGTCATAGTTATAACGGCTATTTGTTCGTTTAATGAGGGAGTAAGTACTCTTCTTCTATCTGAAAAAGCTCAAAGGTTGTTAAGATGGTGCCTTTATCAACTCTTCTCTACTGGACGTGGGCTTGACCGAGAATGTATCTTCTTTGACTGGTCACACTTGGTCAGACATGACCTAGGTATAAGAAGCAAAATTATGCCCTAATTTATTTGTTGTAGCTTTGCACAAACCCTAGTTTCACACCTCGTTTTCTCTCTCCTTTGAGATCTATCTAGGCAAGTATTCTTCTTTCAGATTTCTTTCTTTGAGATCGAGTGGGTTTCATTATTCTAGGGTTTCTTAATCTCATTCTTCTTCTACTTCTTATCTTCTTTCTTTATTCTTTAATTTTTCCTTTTTTATATAAACTGTGTTTGAAATCATTGAACTTATTTTCTCACTCTTTTCCCTCTTTTCTTTGCAGTTTGGGCTATTTGAAGATCCAATTAACCAACTCTAAAGCTTTAAGGTAATTGGACGACTACAGAGCCTTCTCTCTCTCTATATATATATATATATGTGTGTTGATTGGTTTAAGTGTATTAGTTGATCTCTTCCCTTCATTTTGTTAAGAATTACTAATCCATGGTTTTTCTTTCAGTTTAAAAGTTTAGCAAAATCAATCCCTGTTTTTATCTGATTCTCTTCAAATGAATCACCAATTTACAAGTTTTCTGAAATTCTATTCTTCTTGATCTCAAACTTTTACTCGTGATTTTAGATTTTCTTTCTTCATTCTATGGGATCTCACACTCTTTCTCTCTCTCTATTATTGTCTTCCTACAATTGATTTAGAAAAGCAATTGATTTTAAGGTTGTATAATAATTGAAGAGTTTTTCATTTTGGGTTCAACCCCCTTCAATCTAAAGATAGATAGAGAGAGTCTGGTTTGAATTTTAGTTTGTGTGTTTCAATTGGATCATGACTTCCTCCTCCATTATAGATGTCCTGGATTACAAACTTGAGACTAGTCCATCAAAAGTCAAAACTCACTTATTCTCCCGCTAAAGAAACAACAGAAACTAATTTATGTTTTTTTATATGAATTTCAGTTCTTGTGGGCATTTATTTGATTGGACCTAATTTATGTTTTTTTATATGAATTTCAGGAGATATTAATTAAATTATATGAAAAAAATGGACGTTCAAGCACTCAAGATGGCCGTGCAGAAAAGGTTATTTAGCGAAGTTATAGTAAACTATAACTTCGCTAAATAACCTTTTCTGCACCGCCATCTTCATCGGTTTAGCAAAGACTGTTCCCATCTATCGCAATCTCCAAGATGACATCTGCAACGTTGGGCTAGAAGTAGTGCGGAGATTATTGGTTTTATACCAAGTTATCGCATTCGGCTCATGGTTTCTCGGATTCACAGTCGTCTTTTAGGTGGGGAGAGGACCGAATTCGCAAAGATGGCAACGGTTACAAATATGTAAGGGTTACTATGTGTCTGTCTCTGGCGGGATTACTATGCCCCATTTGGTCTTCATTTACATAAGAAACAACAATTATTAGTTTGATTATATATATACACACACATTATGGAGTGTTTTAAAGAAGGAGAGAATGAAGATTACCCGAATTGTTCTGACATGAGGTTTATTCAAAATTTGGCGTTGCCGATCAAATTCTTTTTGTTCATCATCTTGTTCAGATAATGAACTATTTCTAACACCTACTGATGAGTACGTAAAGTACACCATTTTTGGGCTTTATTTTATAGTCTTTACATGTTAATTTTGATGGAGTTAATTAAATTACATGGTTTTGTAGGAAGCTCCCAAAAAGATAAAGAAGTTACTAATACAAGAAGTTCCTAAGGATATTGAGATAGATGTATGGATTGGTAACTATAAAGAGTGAAGTTGGTGAAGAAAATGGTTTGTTAAGGGTGTGTTCTGCAGTTTGGCATTTTCCAGGGGGTCATTCTGGATTCTAAGGGATTGAATTGTGAGAAACAGGAAATACATTCTGCCCACAGCCCACGTGAATGGGAATTATGGTAATGGTGACGTCATCATGACGTCACCGTGACAATCAGCAACAAATTCTTAAATCCATCAAAACAACCATGCATTCCCAAGACCGCCTTCTAATTCGTTTAAACCGCCAAGCTTAGGAAGTCCACCCATTAACTTTCTCCCGAACAGCAACTCCAATTTTGGGAAGTTCCCTCCAAATACAACCGCAAGCTTAAACCGCCATCCCATGCATACAGGAGTGAAGTCGGTTTGGCAATTTACTTAGGAAGTTTCCAAATTAATTAGTTTGCCCAATCTATAAAAGGGTTCAACCCATACAATTGAAAAACACACCCCCACACACTAGTGAAAGAGCAAGTTTAGAGGAGCAACATTAGAGATAAATTAGCTTCTTTGGGTGCAAGAATTTGGGAGATTCAAGGGCTATATCGAAGACAAGTTTTGGAGAAAGACGAGAGGAACGAGCTTCATCAACATTAATCCGGTTTTATCTTCTCCTTTCTTCTCTTTTCCTTTACTTGTTTATCATTAATTGAACCATGTATTTAATATCCATGGGTTTCTAACTCTTCCACTAGGATAGAGGATGAAACCCTAACAAGAGTATTTGAAATCTAGTATCATATTTATTTTATTATCTCTTCTCATGTGCTTTAATGTTTGAATTAGCCGTACTTCGGTTAGCCTAAGAAACTAACAACTTGGCTCCTAATTGCATGATATTTTAAGTGAAGTGGGTTATGGGTTTAGTTAATTACAAAAAGATTCTTTATTGTTTTATCTTCCGAAAATTGAAGATTGAGTTCTAACAATTTTTGAGTTATAAAAGAGAGATAATAATTTGAATTAGATATTAGGTTTGAATATAATTGTTAGTGGTGAATTCCAATATCCTAGATTTACCAACTCATAGTTTTTCACTACAACTTTATTTTGTTTTCTAAATTTTAATTCTTAGTTTCTAAAATTATCCTAAAAATCAATTATCTACTTTCCTAGTTTATTAATTAATCTTAGGTTTAGATTTAATTCCAAACAAATCTTCGTGGGATCGACCTCGTAATTCTTGCCATATTTACATACGGTTCGTACACTTGCGAGTTTTAATTTGATCTAATTAGCCTAGTATTTAGGTTCACTAGATTTCACATCACAACTATTACAAGATTAGTACTCAAAACTAAAACTACTAATGCCCATAGTAGGAGCGACTTGGAATCTGCAATTGAAGCCATAATGTTGTTCACCTTGTAACAAAACAAATTAAGATCAAATTGAAAACCATTAGCATACTTATCATAAAATTTGAGCTCATTTGGTATGAAATAAAAATTTGATTGTTCAAATCAACAATTTTCTTTCTAAAAGGTAGACAAATAGGATTTTCGATATTTCGTATGGTGTGTTTGGTTGCAGGATTCCTAAGTAGGATTCCAATCAAAAGTGGAATTTGGTAGGAAATAGGAATCATGAATCCTTGGTCTGTTTGGCTACCAAGAATCCTAGGACTCTTGAATCCTAAGGATTCCTAATTCCAAAATTTGTATTGGACCAAAATCCCACCCTACCCCCTAGGATTTGCTAGGATTTTGGATTAATGAACCTAAATTTCAAACTTAAAATCAACAAAAAAAATATTTCCTTTTACAAAATCATTATTTTTTTTCAAAATTATTATTTTTTTCAAAAATCATATTTTTTCTAAAGACGTTTACAAATACTCAAATAATAATAAATCATAGGATTCTTAGTTGCCAAACAAGCCAAAATATATTACTTGGATTCATGAATCCGTGGAATCATGAATTACAAGGACTCATGAATCCGCGGATTCATGATTCCGCCATCCAAACATACCAGTAGTATATTTAGATTTGTCTTGATGCAAACGATTAAAGATTAGATGCATGTTCCGTCTTATTCAAAATTTCCTTATGAAAATATGGGGAGTTTTATAGACGTTCAATGTTATTGCAATTGGCGCTTCATACAACCTTATTTTATGCGAGAAGGGTTTACAAGTAAAAGGTGTCTGTAGAATTAAAGTAGGGCGACTATAGAACATGTTTCACGGTTGATATCCACACCTGGATTGAGCCCACTCTGAACTGGTACCTGAAGCATTACGGAAATTATACAAGAATTAAAGATAGTTGTTATGTACACAGTAAACTCACATCTAATCTAAGGTAATTATGGAGATTGCCAAAAGAATTAAACATCGATTGCAATTGTGTGAATGTAATAGTTTTGACGGGTTATGTTTAATTGCCTTAAACTTGAAAAAATTAAAGAGAGGTGCCTTTACGTGAATCAATGATCCTAACAAATGACAAGAGAATCCCATGGTTGATAGCTGGAACTCATACTCGGAGGTACGAGCTCATTCAATCACAAGCTCATTCAATCACGACTCTTTCAACAATTTTATTTAAAAAGACTCGGAAAATCGCTACCCGATCCGGTCAACCGAGACAAAAAGTATCCATGGGCACCCGATGGTCATAAGGGTCAGTGTCCGACCGACCCGAAAGAATTGGCGGACGATCACGATCAAAATTCGGTGTCGAAGGACCGCCCGCTAACCGACATGTACGAGTGATTGAATAACCCGCCCTCGTTTTTAGAGGTTATAGACCGTCGGATTTTGTAGACATATGATGGTTGTGCAACTAACTTTGAATTAACAACATATTTATTGTTCAAGGATGTACTTTTTCTTGACCATTGTAGTGTTATGTTATCTGAAATATGAGGATAGATTCAATGATTAGCACATGTCTTAGAGCATCTCCAATGAGATACTCAATCTCTAACACTTAGAGTGCCACATATGAGTTTTTGGAGTTCTTGTTAAAAAATCATCTATAATGGGACACTTTGTTAAACACTCTAATATGAGGAGGACGCATTTATTATAGAGTGTCTAGAGAGAGAAACTCTAAAATGAGAATGTGTACTTGAGACTCTTTAAATGTTACTTTAAAATTCCAACCAATAGAAAACCTTACTCTTCAACTACTTTTTATCTATTGGATTGAAGAGGGACATGTGTATTAAGTATAGGGACTTTAGAGATCTCCATTGGAGACCAACAAAAATCAGAGTGTCTCTATATTGACAGTTGACAATTAGGATTTATAGAGTGTTTGTTAGAGTGTCCCATTGGAGATGCTCTTAGTTATACCTTGTCAAATGATGATCAATTTTTTTCGAAATTCTATATTTTTTTCTTGGTTAAACATTTTCATTTTTAAATTGTAATTTTATTTGTGATAATAAAAAAAGTTATAAGTTTACGTAAATTTCATTGGAAAGTCTGGGTCGCGACTGTCCAGTGTCCGAATGACCCGATAAAATAAATGGTCTTGGACAGTCAATGGACACACAAATTCTTAAAAGACCGTCCGATTAAATAGGTGGTCATCAACATTTTATATCGGAGTCCACCGATCAAAGTTAGAGACGGGGGCCGAACCCATTCCCACCCCTACCCTCAGCTCTATAGTTGGAGGCTTCTTACACATCTATCTTTCTCTCTCTACATTTTTTCCACTCAAACTCTTCCTCCAGCTGCTCCACAAAGGAGAGATGGAGTTCTTAGATGAAGAAAGTAGACCAAGGTTCCTCTTCTCTAAGGGATCATCCTCACCAATCGAACCACAAACCCTAAAATTAAACAAAACCTTGGCTTCAATTTGCATTTTCCTTTCTATCCTTGTTATTGCTCTTTCCGTTTTCTATGTTCAATCTGAAACCCTAAGATTTGTTCTCCTCTGGTTATCTCTCTCCCTTATCGTCGGTCCATTTGCTCCAATCTCATACACAGGTGGTGATATTCGAGTCGGTCAAGGCGAGGTTCTCGAACAACTAGATGATGATCAAACTGAACAAATCGATGATTCGAGGAAACGAACATCAAATCGGAAACAGAAAACCAGGAAATCAGAAGATCTGTCATTGAATTCGAATTCAACGGTTCCGGTAATTGGATCAGGTATTATTAATTCAGATAAATCTAAGGTGAAGACAGAGAAACCTAATGGATCTGTGATTCAAGAAGAGAGAGAATGGGTCGATGAGGATTTTGAATTGTTGAAGAAACAGATCTCAAAACATCCAGTTGGAGAACCTAAAAGGTGGGAATTGATTGCTGAAGCTTTTCAAGGAAGACATGGTTTAGAAAGTGTGATCAAGATGGGGAAATCATTAGCTGAAAGGAAACCTGGTAGTGGGGATTCATTCTCTCAGTTCTTGAAACAGAGGAAGCCATTAGATAAGAGACTAGTTGAAGAAAATGGAGAATTGGATTTGATTGATAATGACGGTAAGAAAGATCATTCAAATTGGAGTTCTGGAGAAGACATTGCTCTTCTTAATGCTTTAAAAGCATTTCCCAAGGAAGCTTCAATGAGGTGGGAGAAAATTACAGCTGCTGTTCCTGGAAAAACTAAAGCTTCTTGTATGAAAAGAGTTTCCGAGTTGAAAAACGATTTTCGTAGCTCAAAATCTTCCTAGAGAAAGACCTACCGACGACCTAGAGTGTCCGAATCGTTTCGAATCTCATTGAAGTTTTACTCTCAGAGGTATTTTTCTTTCTTAGTTTTTTTCATGGTTTAATAGCATATGTAGTAATGAGAATCAAAATTACATTATAATTTACTACTAGAACATCATTTATCTATAACTACATTGATGGGTAAAACGATTTCCATCGATGCATTAGACGGACTATACGTTTTCTTTTTGAGGAATTGATTACTTAGTAATGAACGATTTTCTTTTCTTTATTAATGGAGTAAATGGGTTTCATAATCTGCATTTCTCTTATGAATTGTACCTCTGATTGATATCATGTGAGAATAGATTGACATGTTTCTATTTCTTCTTCGGAAGTTCATTAGTATTCTTGGCCCAGTACTAAGTAGTTGGGATCAACCGATTCATCTAACTAACTTGTGGATCGGGTCTGAAACGAGCTAATCCCGTGATGCAACCCCCAAGTTAATATTCATGTTTAAAACTTTGAATTACTGGAGTTTAATTTGAATTGTTAGAGTAGAGTATGTATGTCTATAGTACTACGTGTGTATATATAACGATAGACATGGGTTTACGGGTATATAAATGGGTATTTAACTATGTACTGTATATATCTAAGAGTTAGTGGGGATTTGCTCAAAATGACCTAGTTACTCGGATCGGTCGGTTGTGTTGGGGGATTGAGCCACGCCCTATCCCGCCCCGACTGCTTATTAGTTTAGTTGATTGAGATCTTTTTTAAGTTCTTACATGAGGGTTTAAGGGTTATATATTGGTTTCATCTGGTTGTTTACCCTGATTCTGTTTAGTAAAAGAATGCTTGTATGGAACCCTATTAATACCAAAAAGTCTAGACTTTCCTGCTCATCTAAACCAGAGTAGATGGAATTATCTGAAAAAAGTGGATTGTGGAGGAAAATCTCATACTGTTTTCACCGGAGCAGCTTTTAGATAGTAATTTCTTTTTCAGATTCAGTCTTTGAGATTGTGAGTAGTACTAAGAGAAGGTAATGTCTGACCATCTGTACAGACTTGGTCAAGTTTGGTCTACATTACCAAACATTAAGCTCAAAGGCAAGAAATCGGCCCGAGCCGACGAGTAACTAGAAGTTCGAAAGAAATAGTAACTAGGTTGATCAAGTTATATAGGGTAGTCTTTAGATATGGATTGTTAACGTGTAGGGTGTCATTTCTTACTTAAACTTTACAGTTGAGGGAGATGAACACTTGACTGATCTAACAGGGCCGTGTGGTGGGGGGTGCAGGCAGGGCGCCCACACTGGCCCCCCGACCGCTAGGGCCCATTCTTACGAAGAATATAGGATATCTATATATAATTAGATACCTAGTTAAAGACGGAACAACGTGATGTCCTAACTGGTAAAGTGTCGAGATTTCCCACCCAGGTTCGAGGTGCTTGACCTCTCCCTTTTTATCCCTTCTTTGTATGAGGCTGCATTGCTCATTTGTTAATCGTTCTCTTAGGAACATTTTGTTTATCTTTAGAATCCTTTTTTAAGAAATAGAAATGTAATAGTTTTAGAAAAACTTCCAACAATATGTAAGCACATATGTAGAAATCATGATTGAGATATTATATTAAAAAAAATCGTCTTTAGATTCTATATTATAGGTGGTATGAAGAAATGAATTTATTTTCGTAATTTTGGATTGGCCATGTAACGTGGCTCATGTTCACTAAAGGTCATTGTCGGCTCAGAATGATTGTGTATTATTAGACTAGATTTCCTATAAAAAAAATTGTAATGGAAAATTTTCCTACAAGTATGTTCTTAAAAATACATAGACACGTCTATGGTTTTCATCTACTTGTCATTAAAGTATTTTGTAATTTTTCAGTTTGTGCTTTATTTTATTAATTTTTTATTGTGAGACAAGCCCCCATTAAAATTTGGTGCGGAGCCTCAGAATTCTCCGGGCCCTCCTGATCTTCTAGCTAACATGAAGGTTGATTGGCTCCATCAATATACTTTATAGAAAAAGAAAACGTTCAACACTGTACGTCTTCACTCTTATGATACTGCCTTCTTTTTTAGCTCCCTTTACTACCAATTGGATTTTTAGCTCCCTTTACTACCAATTGGATAACTTAAATAGTTCTTGAAGTAGGTACCATGGGAGTGTGTGTATGAGTTTAAAAATGGGTGCGACTACAGATTTTAAGAGTATAGTTTCACCAAAAAACAGTTGAGTGTAGATGGTAGAAAGGGTAAAGTGGATATAAGATTTATATATTTTTCATGTAACTTGCTCATTGGTAGAGCCTATGTTTATAGGGAGAGTACATGTAAATTAAATCCCGTTGATGACGGTTGTACTTCGAGAAAATCTTGACAAATTAAAAAAAAAAAAGTCGGGGTCAAAAATATCTCACAAACATAAAGATTTTTTTTGTTAGTCAAATTTGACATAGTGAAACTCTGTTTTGAGCCTAACATGAACTTAGTTTATTTTTTACCTCCGAGCATCCAACCACTGTTGGAAATTAGTAATTTGTAATTTCCTATGTAACTCTTTGTATTGGGAGAAGTATTTAGATGGAGTCTTTTCTAAAGTAGAAATATCTAGAGAAGAATAGTCTAGAGAAGTTTGACTAAAAAGATTAGTCTAAAAATTATATTAACTCTTTGTAAGTCCCAATGTAGAATTCTCTAGTCTTTACTAGTATGCTCTATCTTTAGTATAAATAGAGGTAAGATGTGGGTATGAAGGACAGGAAGCATAGGAATCACAAGAGAAGCAAATTAGATATTGAATTGAAGAACTTATAAAGTAAGTTGTAAGAGTTGAAGGAGCTCTGTACGGGCTTCTAGCCCGTACATCTCCAAATTTTAATATAGTTAAATATATTACTATATGTCTAAATTTATTATAAATCTTATCTAGATATTTTCTCCCAAATATCGTCCCCTACAAGTGGTATCAGAGCTGAAGGTTCAATGTTGAGTCCTACACAAATATTCATCCAAGGTTAATTGGAAATTGGAAAATGGGTGGGTGTTGGTGTATCTCCATATTAGAAAGGAAGAAAGAAGAAGAAAAATGCAACGGAAAGGCGATGAATTCCTCACTAGTGGCAAACCAAAAAAAACTTAAAGTATGGTATTCCCACAAAGAAGAAAAAAGACAAAGAGAGAGCAAGGAAAAAGTGACTACCCGAACAAAGGGTTTGTCCACCTGGTGGTGTGAATGAGAGAATCTCTTAAGAAGGAGAGACAAAAAAATTAGCAAAAAATATCAACAAAAAAAAGACCCAAAAAGCAGGGTTGAGTTATAGCAATTAAATTCAGAACCTCTGAATCCAAGTGATCAAGTTCAATAGGTTGTGAAGAGCCTCTGAATCTAAAATTGATCAAGCTCGTATCAACAAAAAAAAAAGTAAAGCATCTACATGAAAATGCGACCAAAGTTGTCGTTTGAGCACACCAGGTAAGGAAACGAAAAGTGGGATATTAATTCTTTTTATGAAGATTATGGGGAAAAAATAGTGATTCTTATTTCCTTCAAGGATGTCCTAAGTAAGACATTACAAAAGTCTCATTGCTCATTTAAAAATATGCTTCCTGCTACAGCGAGCAAATGCAAACAATATTGAGTTAATAGTTTTGATCTGAATTGAAATCAGAAGGAGAAAACCATCATTCAATGAAGATTATTGCAGAAAATGGTGCTTCAAGAATTTTTCAGAAATTCAAGGACTCGATAAAAATTACAAATTAAGAAGGGGTGTTGGAAATTAGTAATTTGTAATTTCCTATGTAACTCTTTGTATTGGGAGAAGTATTTAGATGGAGTCTTTTCTAAAGTAGAAATATCTAGAGAAGAATAGTCTAGAGAAGTTTGACTAAAAAGATTAGTCTAAAAATTATATTAACTCTTTGTAAGTCCCAATGTAGAATTCTCTAGTCTTTACTAGTATGCTCTATCTTTAGTATAAATAGAGGTAAGATGTGGGTATGAAGGACAGGAAGCATAGGAATCACAAGAGAAGCAAATTAGAGATTGAATTGAAGAATTTATAAAGTAAGTTGTAAGAGTTGAAGGAGCTCTGTACGGGCTTCTAGCCCGTACATCTCCAAATTTTAATATAGTTAAATATATTACTATATGTCTAAATTTATTATAAATCTTATCTAGATATTTTCTCCCAAATATCGTCCCCTACAACCACCACATACTACCTCTTGACCACCACCATCACCCCTATCCTCTAGGTTTCTCTCTCCTCCTCTCTCTTTCGTTCGAACAAAAAGAGAAAGAGACCAGAAAAGGAGAGAGAAACAAAGATGGTGGTCAGATTTGCAGTAGTGAATACAAACAAGTTGAGTTAGATGCAAAACAATGTTGTCTCTTAGTCAAATCTTATTGACCAAAATTTTAGTACTCCAAAAAAATTTTAGATGTCCCCGAAAGGCAGCGGTTTAAAATAGTTAATCCTTGATTACATGTGAAGACCCTCAATACGCAACTTGGTCATGAAAGAGCTTGAACACCCCAAATCCACTATATCTCTTATCTACACACCCTCATCAATGGCCAAATGGGTTAGATAAAGCAGAGTTCC
This sequence comes from Eschscholzia californica, assembly GCF_041429995.1. Classification (NCBI taxonomy): domain Eukaryota; kingdom Viridiplantae; phylum Streptophyta; class Magnoliopsida; order Ranunculales; family Papaveraceae; genus Eschscholzia; species Eschscholzia californica. Next base: position 8,082,055 of record NW_028238472.1, read on the forward strand.
TGCTTCTTTTTGGGGAAATCTAAAATTTTCCAGACTTTGACTACAAAATATGGTAGGTCATTTCAATTTTGATCATACCAGGAAATAGATTGAGAATGAGAGTGGTTGCACGTTGAAGTCCCAATAAATTATAACATAGGAAAATTCTATGTTGTTTAATGTTAGAGAGAGAGAGAGATTCAAAACCAAAACCGAACCAGTACTTCAAATCACACATGAGAACAAAATATTCTAATACTTTATGCAAAAAAAAAAATTCTAATACATTGTCATTTAAACTCTTGCTAAGTACCATATTATCTTTTAATATTATCTTTTAGTGAAAGAACAAAAGTATGCGACAGGTGGGGATTCAGTGAGCTCATACGCATAGCCCCACCCATCTTCGACTACAAAGCGGAAACAGAACAAAGATTTGATTAACTTAAGAAAACTGTTCGACTAAACTTCCTGGTCGAACTCATATGGCACTATCTCCTCAGCAACATCCAGTATTTCTTCAACTTCGACTTCTTTAGCTTCATATTCTTCTTCCTCGTCGCTAGCTTCACCATCTCTTAGTATCTGCCTATCTGTCTTCTCTTCCTCGTGCATTTGCTTCCATTGTTTCATCCATCTTGCCCATTCCTCCTGCAACGTCTTCCGCTTCTCTCTGTCTTGCTCACTTAATTGGTTGGAAACATCGTGGTCTTCGGCTTCATATTTCTTACTGTATTTCTTAAGATTCTTGAAAATTTCTTCCTCTTTCTCAGCTGTCAAGAAGGATGGTGGTCTTGGACGCCACAAAAACTGCATAACATAAGGTTCATATATACAAAAAGGTCAAGTTAATATCAGATCTCCTTTGGCTAAGGCCCTAAATATATGTACCTAGAATTAATTGCGTTCTTAAGTCACATTGTTTGTTGCAACAACAAAAAAGTCATATTGTTTTCTACGAGCAATGTTCAAATTTTTCAAATTTTTGCTAGATTTCTATTATGTCGCTCGAAATTTCCCACATGTCGGTGGAACCAAAAAAAGAAAGTGTTCAAAGGTTTCGGAGTTTTCGGGTTTTTCATGTCTATAGAGAAGCCAATCAGGCTGTTGATTTCCTGTCAAAGATGAAGCTCGGACCGGGGGTAACACACTTGAATATTAGTTTATTAAGTTTATTCAGTTATTTTACCGTTCTTCGTTTACTTTATTTATCGTTTTTATATTTCCGCTGCGTCTACATCAATATAGTTCAGTAACGGAAACTTACCATCACCATTAACATCGTTGGTTGCGTTTGCGACTTGCTTTACAAGGCTTGCACCCATGTTTTTAACTCTATCTTGGAATCCTATGCCCTTAGCAACAGTGACACCATCTTTTGTAACTTTAGGTGCACCATAGCTTTGTTCTATAACAACATTCCGACCCTTCGAAACCAAAACATCAGAACCAAATATAAGCCGCCATCTATAACATGTGTTTCTTTTCGCAACAAATACGAAGTAAGATATAAGCATAACTTAGTAAAAAAGAAAATATTTGCATCCACTATAAAGCACATTAAAATAGAACAAAGAAGAGGTCAAACGCCAAAACAAATAGTTTCAACATTGCACGTCCATAAATTAAGTTAAACCGAACTTCTTTATATATGCAAATGATTAGATGGTCAGAATATAAATGTTATACCTTTGGTCTCATTTTCACTTTAACAACATCAACAAGTTCTTCAACACCTCTAAGCATCAAAGCACAAGCTTCAACTCCAAATTTAATGTCTTTGGCTGCATAGTTTCTATTCCTACTCACTCTAATACCAATCTAAAACACAACAAACACAAATAAGAAAAATAAAGTTATTTTGAACATTCAAGATCAACCCTATTCACCAAATGGATTCAGAAAACAAACCCAATAAACCAATTGATGTTAAAGCCATCTAAGATTGAAATCAAAGTAAAACGGCACAAGACAAAATCTGAAGTAAGCCTTACTTGCTGGGTACTGTTTCTGGCGATCTTGAAATCAAAAGTTCGACTTCCTTTGCCCATACGTCTGACAAGTTTGTATAGCTTTCTCGTCAGGTATCATCATAAACTAAGATTACAGTAAATAATGAATTAGATAAATGAAGATCAATCAAATGGTAGCAAGAAACTAGAACTTCACTATTCCACCCCCAAATGCTTATAACTACTAAGCAGAATCGAAAAAATGAAAAGACCGGGAATATAACAAGTTGTCTCATATGAAGTGTTATACCAAGAATTATTTTGTGAACACTTCTGTAATAAGAGCTTGTTAATGTTCTGAATCTTTCCTGTCCAGCAGCTGCAATAAAAAAAATGATATCATATCTCTGTTAAACAGATTCAGTAATATCGACGCACAATCACATTTTTAACATTCTCATAACGACTAAATTGTTGTACCCGTACGTATCCCAAATTTTTGAAATGAAAAAGTGTTTACCTTCAAAGCATTTATCCACGTTTTCTCGAGTCTTTGCACTATATTCAAGAAACAAAAATTTCCACGTCACCCATTTGAATGTTTAGCTCTAAACCGGCTCTTTCTTCCCGTGTTGACTCAGTAACGTTATTTCCATGGGTATCCACTTCCTGCAGGTACATAGATGTACAGGTTTTGTTTCCATTAGAGAACTGATCAAAGGTACCCAATTAGAGAGCTCTTCCTAGTAAAGAAAATGTAGTCTTGAGGATATTTGGGAGAAGCTGCCATGAGTACTATATTTTTATTTTGACAGAATCTAAGGTAATGCCCCACCATGCCACAGTAAACGCATAATCTGGGAGGGTTTTCAGTCTTAAAGAAAAGTTTGCAGTTGTTAAAGATTGTTGATAGAGAGGTTGATAGACTCTGGGAAAGGTTTGAATGACATCTCTATTTTAACTCTAGTAAATCCTCCCCACATGTTGGTGTCTTCTATAGTTAAGGGAGCAATTCTACCAAAGGATCTTGCCATCGTTTCAACAGTGTTTTTGGGTGATGAGATTGCAGGGGATACCATGAAGTTGTAACATCATAAAAAACTTGTCTAGGACATAGTCTTCAGGTTTCTTCCCTTCCTTGCATTTTGTAAGGGATATCATCTTGATGACCAGGCAGTTGTTGATTTTTCTGGTGAGGGATGGGTTTTGTTCATTGTTTAGTAAGATGTGATTGGAGTCCAACAAAAAAAATATGTGATTGGAGTGGGTTCTGTGGTTTGAAGGTTTTGTAATTCTAATGAAAGGATATCAGATTCAGTTAAATGTGTCAAGTGTTCTTAGAATTAGCCATTGAGAGTATAGGGATAGGTGCTATTAAGGGTGAGAAGATGAAGAATGATGAAGGGGAATGTAATGGTGTATAGATTAAAACCCAGAGTTTTATGCAAAATCCCTAGGATTATTAGAAAAGGAAGTAAAATAACCGTTTTCACCACCACCCAAAGGAGGTTGGCGGCGAGAAATGCGGTTGTTCCATTGCAGAGAGTATTTCCAGAAAAATTAATGTATAAATTCCTCTTGGGCATGTGCCTAAATAAACATTTCTTAGTATCTCCTTCGTTACCATTGAAGACCCTAATACCCAGCTAGGTCACGTCTTCACTTTATTTTTCTCGTTGAAAGGATACTATTAGTTATAAATAAACGTATGGTCAACTGGTAAAGCATGTATTTCATACCGTGTCTTACCAAACAGTTGAAAACTGTTTTCCTACACAAATCAACCCTCCAATGCGATATTCTTATGTATCAAACAGACCCTTGAACTCAAAACCAAAATTGAACCAGTATATGAACCAAACATGAGAACAGAATATTCTAATACATTGTTATCATTCAAACTCCTCTTGCTAAGTACCAAATAATTATCTTTTAGTGAAAGAACAAAAGTATGCGACAGGTGGGGATTCAGTGAGCTCATACGCATAGCCCCACCCATCTTCTACTACAAAGCGGAAACAGAACAAAGATTTGATTAACTTACGAAAACTGTTCGACTAAATTTCCTGGTCGAACTCATATGGCACTATCTCCTCAGCAACATCCAGTATTTCTTCAACTTCGACTTCTTTAGCTTCATATTCTTCTTCCTCGTCGCTAGCTTCACCATCTCTTAGTATCTGCCTATCTGTCTTCTCTTCCTCATGCATTTGCTTCCACTGTTTCATCCATCTTGCCCATTCCTCCTGCAACGTCTTCCGCTTCTCTCTGTCTTGCTCACTTAATTGGTTGGAAACATCGTGGTCTTCGGCTTCATATTTCTTACTGTATTTCTTAAGATTCTTGAAAATTTCTTCCTCTTTCTCAGCTGTCAAGAAGGATGGTGGTCTTGGACGCCACAAAAACTGCGTAACATATGGTTCATATATACAAAAAGGTCAAGTTAATATCAGATCTCCTTTGGCTAAGGCCCTAAATATATGTACATAAAATTAACTGCGTTCTTAAGTCACATTGTTTGTTGCAACAACAAAAAAGTCATTGTTTTCTACGAGCAATGTTTTTTTCTTAGATAAATGAAAAGAGATGGGTTAAGTAAAAAGTATATGGAGGGAAGAATAATTACCTGAAAAAATAGGGGACTTCATAGTTTAAATCTCATTTGGAGATGAAGGAAGAGATATGTTTCTAGTATTAAATTCTCCAAATCTTTTGCTAGATTTCTATTATGTCGGTCGAAATTTCCCACATGTCGGTGGAAACTATATAAGAAAGTGTGATTTCGTGCACCAAATCTAAATTTAGGAAACGTTTTGCGAACTTTCACCCTGTTTTCTCTCACGGTTTAAATTACTTAAACACCCTTTGGTTGTTTCCGTAATTACTTAAAGAGCTCAAACTTAAAGAAATCCTCATCCGTTAGATCCAGACTTATTTCCTATATAACTGACCGAGCTGGTTTCATATATAGGTCCCTCGGCGGATATTGATATCCTTATTAGCCAGTTTGGTACTTCTCAGCCACTTCAATGGGTATACAGTGTTAGCTTTCATCAATTTATCTTGGGTGTATTCGCAACAAAAAAACTCTTAAAAGTCATTCATAAACGTTTATGGTTGATCACTTGATCCACCACTCAAAATTGTACGAAAAAATAAAGGACCTAATAGATAAGATACATATTATGTATATATATATATATATCACGGTCATAATCCCGTGTTAGGATCTTTTCATGCAGCTCTATATGACTTAGTTATGAAAACGTTGGACGGATATCCTTTACCTTTGATGAGCACTAATGTCATATACAAAAGTAGTAATGTAAGTACCTGATAGAAGTGATCCCTTGGTATCCGGTATAGTAGTTTTCCATGGAAAGACCAGATGTTGTATCCATTTTCCATCTCATGAACTGAAGTAACAGAAGTTGCAACATATCTGCAAAAAAAAGAAAAAGTTTAAACTTCTGAACTTTAAAGAGGATAACATTGCTATTTCTGTAAAACCTCTTAACTAACGGGGAACTATAACTATACCTTCCGGTTGGGTCCCATTCAATATCTGTAGCCATGAAATGCTCTCCAGTAGCCATGGTCTCAAGGTCATCTACATTGTAGAATTCCAATTGCCCATTGAAACCCTTTAATCCGGCAAGAACAATGAAGCGACCAGCAGGAGACCAAAAGAGTGCATTAGCTTGTTTCGCTTGTATTGTGATCAGTTTTGTAACACGGCCAGTATGCTGAGTAGCACGCATTGAGTAAAAGCTGACATCGGGCCTTGGGCTATCTCCGTGGATAACAGCAAATCTGTGGCCTTTGGGCTCCCAAGCAAAAGCAATAATCTTATCGTTCTTATTTTCGAGCTCCAAAACCTCAATAGGGATATCTCTTTCTTTAATGCGGAAAAGCTCAAAGCCAGTGTAAGTGCTTTTCTTCGTCTTTGTGTATCGATCAACCTTAACAGCAAGGTACTCGCCATTGCTTTGCCAGTACATTTTGCAATCACTGACACTAAAGAGATTCTTTTGCCTGAGTTCCTCTTTGCCAGGCATTTGGACAAGACTTACCTGTAAATGAAAAGCATAGCCGATAAAACAGCATAATCATCAATTTGCATCTTAAAAGAGATGTTAATAGTACTAACCCTAGCAGGCTGGTTGCCACCACCAAGCTCAGGAACGAAGAGAGAAATTATTGGATCAACGGGTGACCAACAAAAATCTAGGACATTTTCCACCTTCAAAGACTTCTTCTCAATAAGAGTGAAGGTTTCGGTTTCATAGACAGAAATCAAATTCTTGCCAATTCTGGCAAAATATTTGTCTTCCTTTCCGCCACCCCATCTGAATGAAAAAAGAATATTTGAAGATATTAACTCATCCGTAAGTTGATGATGAAGCCTTTCGTCAATGGGAATACATGCATATTATCATTGAAAAAGAAAATCACCTAAAAACAGGCCATGACACTCCAGAAACACCACCAGTCCCACCAGTAGCAAACTCATCTGCACTCCCCTTAAAATCTCTCATCACTTTTCCCGTCCTCACGTCGAAAATATTCAAGACAACCCTCTAACATTAAGAACACGAACTCAGTAAGAAATAGATAATACATATCAATTAAATAACAATATACACATCTAAATAACAGGTTGCTCACATGTGTGTCACGAGGATTGCTTGGTTCATGGCTGCTATAAGTTACCAAAAACTTTTCACCAGGAGAAAAATCGATGAGCTTAACCTGCACCAACATGATCAGGTATGTTTAGGCAAGGAAAAGGTTTAGGAGAATCTGTAAATAGGATTGAATACGACCTGTGGGTGAGCGTAACGCATGAGACGGCTAAAGCCAGAAGCACCTCCCCAGACAGCAGCTCCTTGTCTGTGAACCGTGGCTAAGTATGTTCCAAGTGGTGACCATTGAACAAAACTCTCAGTCCAGTACTGCAAATAATGAAATATACAATATTAATTTTTCGAACAAATTACAACAATCCGAGTTGGCTAAGCGGTAACCTGAAGTCCTGAACAGAAGTCGCTGAACAAGAGTGAACTCCTAGTCATAAGGTAATACGCATCATTCTCGAATTATCTTGACCTACGGTGAAACCACTAGTGTGGCCTATTTTGTACATATTGTTTTGCACTTTTGCTAATAAATGAATGGAATTTCATGCAAGTTGGTTCCCTAGAGAATTTCTTAAGAACCTAAAGTCAAACAAGGATTAAGAGAAATGTATTTTAAGACATTGATATTAGAATAAATCTAAACTAGAAAGACCCATGTCACTAGAACATCTAATAATGATTACGCAAAAAGCAAGAATGTACAAAAATCAATATCAACCATCACCGATGAGTACAGATACATCCAGAAAGAGATAGCGACTTACATTACGACGATGAACAAGCTCAGGCTTCAATTGCCTGGCATCGTTCCACAGAACCTCAGTATCGGCACCAGCCCGAATAACATACTGATCCCGGGCTTTTTCATCAGTCAGCCATTGCTGTAGGTTTTCCTGTAATAATAGGCCAACCGAGCAATAAACTATTAATCCTAATAATCAGAGCTATGAGTAAAATGAACCAGCTGTATCAGAAGTAACAAGAGCATCATTTTTTTTGAAACGCAAAAAGATAGATTAACAAAACTCATTTACAAACCAAAGAATTCACTATACTTAGGAACACACAAAAAATGTGTTAAGTTTTTTAAGCAAATATAAAAGAGGTAATTGGTACCAAAATTTGGTGAAACAGTCACTACAAACCGATAAAAGATCTATGTCACTCCAAAAAGTTCAACTGCCAAAGTACCAAATAACTCAATATATTTCAATGTCTAACCAAAAGAAAAGCAAACATATTGTCTACATAAGGATACAAGATAAAAAAAAATATATTTTTGATCATTCACCCTCTCAGAAATAAAAACGGAGGAGTCCCCGACATACGAGCTGTAAAGTTATAGCTGATTCAGCCTCTTAAAAACTTATATAAAACCAGTCGGATGAGTGATATTTACACCAAAGAGAAACAAAACATTATATTCAAATAACAAAAACACCCAAGAAAAAGATTTGAAGAGTTACCCCTGGTTCATATGGCTTGGTTTCTGGGGTAGCCCATTCGTCTGGAACTTTCATGAACTTATCGAAGTCATCAAACAAGTTGACCACAAATATATGAGCTTTGTCAAGTTTATATCCGTTTGTCCTTTCCTTTGCGAGCTCAGCTTCCTAATCATGGAAGCGGAAAAAGAGATATCAGGCAAAAGTGAATATGCATATATGAGCATTAATTTAAAAAGAGTAAACATTCGGTACCCAAAGCAGAAATAGATGATACGGCGTAAACGACAAAGTACTTAAATTTTTTCTACTACGATTACTTGTACTTCTACAACCAATGATGGTCACCAGGATAAATCAAATATGTGGGATAGTTCATAGAAAAACTTATTCCACAATAAACAAAAGTTCATTATGCAGCTCTAACAAAACCAACCGGAATATACAAACTTCTTGTTTGGCAAATCATAATTAACCCAGCTTCTTAGTGACATAGATATATGTTTAAAGTTCAAATCTTTAGTACTGAAATGAATCTGTTTATACACTTAGATTTTTGTTTTCTTTTCTTTGCACATAATGATAAATTTGTATCATTCTAATAATTCACAGACAGAATTAAAATATGGAAAAAGAGATAGTAAAGAGAAATTACTTGAGGAGTGTTGAATTCGATAAAGCAATAACCTAGGGTTTTCTGTGTTTCAGGATTAACAGGCATCCACAACCCATTTTCTTTTATAACACCAATTTGACTGTATATCTTTCTAAGAACACCTTCAAGTTTATCAAATTTTTCAGGAGGAACGACAGGAAGATTGTCAACAACGATTGTGTTCCCAAATCCAGTTTCATATTCGAGAGCATCTTCGTCACGAATAGCTTGTTCATCATCACTACAAAAATCAATAAAAATCAGTATTTGAAGATACAAAGGGAAGAAGACACGGAAGAGGAGATCGGAAGTTGAGAAATTTTTTACCTTGGAATGCCAAAATCATCACCATGAGGAAGCTCGATTGAACTGAAATCAATTTGAGAGAAATCAATACCGAGCCTGGTGGCTCTAGATTCGATTTCAGCAGAAGGCAGAACCTCTGTCATCCTTTCGTCTGTGAGATTAGGGTTTGGGAGTGAAGAGTGTAGAAAACCTAATAAGAGAGAGAGATAGTAAACCTAAAGAGAAACTGCAACCCACTTAGGGCAGTCTTATGAAGGGTGCCTCTATAGGCGCCTCACTTTTTTTGCTATAAGCGCTTCGTTGAGGTGTTTGACTTTGGTCAATCAAATTTGACTAAAAAACTTTGTATGCGAACTTCTCTCCGATTGTTCAGTCCGAAAGAATATGCATGCTCTATGTCCAGTTCGAATGGTCTAGGACTGCTTCCAGCTTGAGGTCTAGCTTAGGCTCTCTTTTTTTTTGTTAAGAACTTTCATAGATAAACACTTAAACGAGTACACTATTACAATACAAATTAATAAAAAAGGAAGGAACAACTGCCCAAGACTTCGACTTTTGATGCTTTCTCGCCCATTTTGCCAGTTTGTCGGCTTTGTCATTCAGAAGTCTATTTGTGTAGCTGAAATTCACGTTGCCCACTCTACTCATTGTTTCTCTGATCTTCGTGATATGAAAGCTGGAGAACCAGTGAATGGCCTTCCTACGATCTTTTAGATGGTTGATGAGATTAATATTGTCGCTCTCTATGATGATGTTATTGTGTTTATTCTCTTCAGCCCAGATGAGTCCCTTTAAAATGGCTATAGCTTCTCCTTCTTCGCTATTCCTCGCTCTTTCCATGGACGCGAGAGCTCCCATGAATTTTGAGTCCGCGTTATGAACTATAACACCGATGCCCGCATTGTCTGCCACAGAGGTGAAGGAGGCATCAACATTGATCTTGATGAATGGTGCGTCTAGCTTAGGCTCTTTGACTGAATAGTCCGAGACGGGTCACAAATACTTTCCAAGGATCTCACTCTTCAAGAACATTTCAACCACACGATTAAAAGATAAAATTATCAAAAAAAAAAAATTAGGATTTTTAGGACCACTTCCTAGTAAAAAAAAATGGATATCTTTTGAAACATTTGTTTAGTCTTTATTTAACTTATTTTTCACCTTTCGATTTATGAGAATTAAGCCTACTTGGAAACTTAAAGCTAAGCCCGCCTAAAAACTTATTGCTAACCACACCAACTATCAAAGTTCCTACTAACCCACTAATTCTAAGTCTTACTACCCATTATTTCATCTCCAAGCTTTTTTATATTAGTTTTTTTTTATGAGTTTTCCAATCTAATTGGTTTTAATTTTTCTCCTTTAATAGAAGTATAGATATGTTAGTCCTTCTAACTCTTTTGAAAGTCATGGTATTTTTATTTGTGCTCATTTTAAATTATGTTTCTCTCTCAAATTGCATAATGATTTTTTTTCTATTACCATGACAAAATAAATATATCAGAGTTCAACAAAAAAATATATATCAAAACTTCTAAGTTATTTTAGCTTGTATATTATATTTTTAACAATCATGAAAAATAAAAAGATTGTCAATATGAAATTATGATTATATTATTAACTTGGATAAAATTTATATGCCTAACATTTTGCAAAACTAATAAATCATGATGCCTCAGGGAGAAGCTATGAATTTTTAATGGTAAGAGAAGCAACATTCGGAACATTTTGGTCCAAACAATTCAAAGAATTTCGGGAAAATATTATCGAGTTTCTTTAAAAGCAATAGTTAGTTGATGTTGAGAGGTGTTTCCGCAAGCAAGACTTTCAACTTGGTGCACATAATAAAGCTACCATGCATTAAAAAGAAAATTCGTCGAAGGCAACTATGAATGTGTATTTAATTAAAATATTATGGTTTAGTGAAAACTATTATTTTTATTCGTGAAATGTTATTACTAAAATTATCCCCAACTTTTACCTTCGCCACTGTCTCCAATGCAAAATTCAATTTGGTCTTAAGATGAAGCAATGACATTTAATTCTAAAATTTCTGAAGAAGAAATTCAATTTGAGAGTTTTATTGAGATCTCAATTGTCCACTCAATAATAAAAATAAAACTACTCATCTGAAAAATTACACGTAAGTAATTATTAAGTTTTTATAGTGTTGCACTGGAGATGTCTTTGGATTGATGATCATAATAATTTCATTTAGATAAGAGAATCTCATTTGAGATTTGACACAAATGACAATGAATATTTTTAATCTTGCACCGGAGATGCTCAGAGATGCTCCTAGGACGGACTCGTACATGCAATATGTGTCTAGAAGGTTATGTTTTCACAATTTTCCTCCAAATTTCTCTCTTTTGAGAATATTCTCTATATACTTCTTCGTAATCTCATATATTTCCGCTCTCATCTTTTTAACCTATTTGTCTTGTATATGTTATTCTTTATTTCATCTTTGTCGCTCGTTTTTCCTCTCCTTCTTTTTGTCTGTTTCTTGAAGGGAGAAAGAAAAAGAAGCATGTAGATACTTTTTTTTTTTTGATGAAAAGTATGTAGATACTTACAAAGTTAGGGGTGTCTAGTAACTCAAAGCCTTCTCAACAAAAAATACTGTAAGGCCATGTTTGGCGCGCGGGAATCGCGTGGGAATGGAATGTGATTCCTGGGAATCACAATCCTGATATTGTTTGGCTCGCGGGAATGCAGTGGGAATCCTATTCCCGGGGAAATAGAATTCCCTCAAAATGGGGTAATAGCAAACCCAGGGAGGGGGTGGGTTTGTGATTCCCATTCCCGGGAATGCTTTGTTTTAATATTTATAGACCAAATTATCCTTAATAAAATATTAGAATGACTATTATTAAAATCGTCCTCCACACAATATCACAACTAAAAAAATTAAAAACCTATGGTTAGCCACCACCATAGCAATACTTTCTCTCGCTCAAATGTAACTTTTTCTCCCTCTCTAGTTTTTTCTCTCTTCTCTTTTTCTTTTTTCATTACAATCGATTTCATAATGTTTAAAAAGAAAAAAAAATTAGCCATGACCTTTATTTATTTTAAATAATTTTTTTTAAATGGTCAGCGTCCCTCGAACTTTTGACCTCCGAAGTGGAAGATTATACCTTTTACGACTCCAACCAAAGGTTGTTGGCATTTTAGATACTATTTAATTGGTGTGTCATGTTACTATTTCATATCTGCAATTTTGAATAAATAATACTGATTAAAGTACATAATAAAATTGACGTTTTATTTATGTAGTTTAAGGATATAATAGGAATTTTACAAAAAATTATATTCCGATTCCTACACGAACCAAACACCAAGTTAGGAATCTATCAGGAATCGAATTCCTATTCCTGGCCAAACCAAACATCAAACTGAATAATCTGATTCCCGGGAATCGTGTTACGGGAATGTGATTCCCGGGAATCACATTCCATTCCCGTCCGCCTAACATGGCCTAATAACTCAAAGCCTCCCTACAGGAATTCTAATGGAAAAAAAAAATCTGTGTTCTATATGTGTTACACGTTACAGCTATGTACCCATTAAAACAGTCCATTTATGTGGAGGGTTTAGGTCGACTAAATCCATGATAGGGCACCTAGAGAAATTCCTTAACTTTAATGACCCATCTTATCACTGTGGTCAATTGACATTAATGGTCAATGACTTGACTTCATGTGCTCTATGAAATCTTGAATCAATTCATTACAGACTAGTATAGAACATCAATGTAGTCAAACTTTCTCTTTTTTGTTGAAACACATCTAATAGTCGTCAATTGTCATTTGAAGATTCAACTTCACGAAGAAGATTACGAGTAAAAACCATTAATAGCTTTGTGCGCCTTGGGAGGCAAGAAATAAACTACATCCACAAACTTGTTCGCAGTTGAACCATCAACCATCTTTGTTTCATTTTCCAATTTTACGGTTGAAGTATTGCCTTATATAAATTGGAGGTGGGAATTCAATAGTACGTGCCAAATACCACAACTTAATCAATGTACCAATCCTTGACTATACCAACTTTTTCTTAAGTTGGAATCTTATGTCAACTTTGGTACTTTCAACTTGCTTTTCATCAGGCCCGTGGAAGGCCCACTGCGGGCAGGGCGGCCGCACTGGGCCCTCCATTATTAGGGGTCCATTTCATTTTTCTTAGAGACCTCAATCAGCTATATATATCCAGATCTGTGCAACTACACTGTTTATTCTCTTAGCTTTTTTGGGAAGTCATCTAATTATCCATGTTTGTGACCCGGGTTCAAGTCCCTTGTCCAACAAATCTCTTTTTATATTACCAACCTACCTTTTGAGACACAATGCTAACTAAATCCTCATTTCTTCTCCGTCACACTTTTTCAATCATATTCTAGGAATAAATTAGGCTTTGTCATATTTAATAATTTGTAAACCAAATATTCAATATTATATTATATTAAAATGCAAACGATCTATAAGAGTTGAAAATTTTGTTATGTTATTTGTAGTTATAATATATAATCTAAGATATAATAAACATATTTTTCTTTTCCACAAAGTGATCTTGGATTCCTAGAGTTTGAAATAATTTTTTTCCCTGTAACTAATTTATTCAAAATACATTTCGGTCCATCTATGTTTTTCATCTATATGTTGTTAAGTTATCTTGCATTTTTCATCAAAAAAAAAAATTATCTTGCATTTTAATTAATTTTTATTTATAGTATTTTTATTTTACGAAGGACCAGAATCAATTTGGCACTGGGCCTCCAAAATCTCAACCACGACCCTGCTTTTCATTTGTCAACAGTTGGTAGCCCAAGTGGTCCAAGGTGTTGACATAAACTCCAGAAACCCCTGGAGGTCCCAGGTTCAAATCCCAGAGAAGGTGGAATCTTTGGTTATTTGAAATGGGATTATTAGGGTATTAATAATAATGTAGATGGGCTTTAGGCCATAGTTTAGATGGGCTTCAGGCCATAGTTTAGATGGGCTATAGGCCCGGTTTGTATGGGTAGTAATCGAGCTTATCACATCTATGATGTATCAATACCAAATTGTAATGGAATTACAAAAAAAAAAAAACTTGCTTTTCATTTAGAGGGCTACTTAGTATTTTTTGAGTTTATGTTAAAGAAAAAAATTCTAATAGAACACTCCGGTATGATGTCTTTGCCATTTATTATAGAAAAGAAAAAAAAAATTAATTATTTCTATTTTGTCATTTAAAAACGAGAATTTGAATTGACACTTAATCTCTAGAGTTTTTGAATATTTCTGGTTTATGGTATAGGAAGAGAATGTTTAGTAAAGGATAGTGCATTGGATAGGGAGCGCATACTAAAATTCATGAATGAAAATTTTGTTCGATCAGAGAGAGAGAAACTCCTAAAATTTTGTTCGACTAGAGAGAGAAACTCCTAAAATTTTGTTCGACAAAAGAGAGAAAACCCCCTAAAATTTTGTTCGATCAAAGAGAAAGATAGAGATGTTTTTCGATCAAAGAGAGAGATAGAATTGTTGTTCGATCAAAGAAAAAGATAAAATTGTTGTTCGATCAAAGAGAGAGATAGAGATGTTGTTCGATCAAAGAGAGATAGAGATGGAAGCCCTAAATCCTAGATGATTAACACAACAGTCATCTCCATAGAAGGGTCATACCTCTTGTTATTGCTTGATTTTTCTATAGATTTTTAGGGGTTTAACATTGATTACTGTAATTTTGAAAATTTCAAGTATCAATATTGCAATGAAGAATACAAACAAGGAAAGGTAAGAGTTCTTCCTCATCTTCTAAACTGATTGATTTGTTTAATTTGGTTATATATAATTTCATTTGGAACCTTTGTAGAATCTTTATAATTTCGTCCATTGCACCGAAAAATCTCTGCATTTTCGGTTCCAATTAGACATGATGTCTCGGAAAATATATAAGCGGCATTTACATAAAACAAGTTTCGCTTAGCATAAATAAAAATTCATGAATGAAAATAGTAAAAAATTTCATCCAGAACAACTGCATAGTTAAACAAATTTCGTTCATAGCAAATGAAAAAATAGTCCATAACTGAGGTGGCCGAAATTTGTTGTCTTTTTTCAATCAACCCAATCGAAAATCCTTTAGTGCAACAACAACGACCTAAAACTCTAAAAATATTTGTTCAGGCATAGAGGAAAAAAAAAATTCCTTACCTGAGATATATTATCTTCTTAATATATGTGTTTGTTTAAGTCGATATCTTCGTTTAAGTCGATGTCCTCGTTTAAGTCAAAGAACTCTTCTTTCTTGATGTAGGTTGTCTTCTTCATTAATGGTAGTTCCTCATACATGAGATTTTGAGGCATCATTAAAAGCTTGTAACTAAGACAATAGTGATAGTAAACTTATGTATCTTGCAAGTTTTTTATTATTAATGATGATGTTGATAGTAGTGATCGGAATTGGGGTTGAGTTGTTTATGTGAGACAAAACTACAAGTGAATAGAATATTAGATTTATTGTTAATTTTCAGTGTTAATTCTCGTTCTGGCCCCCAATTTGTGACCAACTCACCGTTCTGGCCCCCATAAGTGAACTCGACAGTTCGATTTGGCCCCCCGAGGACCAATTTTTTTCCGGAATTACCCTTGGGTGCCAAAATGAAATTAATTTCAAAACTTTTTAAAAAACATAAACGCCACCTCATCTCTCTATTTCTCGTCCACCTCACCTTATGTCTCCTCCATCTCATCTCTCTTCTCCAACTCACCTCCGACGGAAAGTCGTCGGCCAGCATAATTCGGGGCAGAACCCTCACCTTAAATTTTTTTTCTTCATCTTCTTCCTATCTCTCTTGTTCTTCTTCCTTTCTCTCTCATCTTCTTCTTTCTTTCTCTTCTTCTTCTTCTTCTTCTTCTTCTTCTTCTTCTTCTTCTTCTTCTTCTTCTTCTTCTTCTTCTTCTTCTTCTTCTTCTTCTTCTCCATTTCTCTCTTCTCTCTCCCTAAACACTCCAACGAAGGGAACCCCTTCGCCAGACCTTGGAAGGTCTGGTTCGCAGATCAAACCAAAACCTCCGGCATAGGGGTTCTCCTTCACCGGAGTGTTTAGAGAAAAACAAACAAGAAGGGAGAGAAAGAAAGAAGAGCGAGAAGGAAAGAAGATGAAGAAAAAAAATTTGGTTTTTTTTAGGTGTGGTTGCAGGCCGGAATTATGTCGGTCTACAACTTTCCGTTTGAGAAGAAGATATAAGATGGAGAAAAAAAGGAGGTGAGGTGGATGAGAAATAGAGAGATGAGGTGGCGTTTGTGTTTTTTAAAAGTTTTCGAATTAATTCTATTTTGGCCCCCAAGGGTAATTCTGAAAAAAAAAAAAATTGGTCCATGTGGGCCAAATTGAACTGCCAGACACTTATGGGGGTCAAAACGGTGAGTTGTTCACTAGTTGAGAGCGAAAACAAAATTAACATTAATATTTATTGAAATTCTTATATTTTAGTATTATTTATTAAATGATCTTTATAACGCTCTCCTTAATCAAATTTGGTAAAAAAAAAAAACAGATACATAAACTAATATTTCTAACGCACTGTCTATGCCAGATATCGCTCTTCCTATACCAAAGATCATATTTCTTGAGGCCTTGTTTAGGATGCTCTAATCATTTATGCTAGTGACCTACTTATAGGATAATGATCATAAAAAAGAACAAGAGAAACAAAGATTTGGTATAATATTCTAAAAATCAACGAGATTTTATTTTGTAGATTTTCTTCCATAATAAACCTTATAGGATAAGGCAGTCTCCATCTAATACCTCTAGAAGGAGATGCCTCTGTAAAAAAGCAACTTAACTGTTTCGAATTTGAAAAATACATCAATATTTTCAATTTGGATTGTGCCGTTTCCAAAATCCCGAACCAAAACCAAACTAGACAACAATCTGTATAAAAGTTTGTAGCTAAGCCGTACCAAACATATTTGAGATGGACTCAAAAACCATATGTTTAACTCTTTAGATCGACTAAATTCGATCCAACTAGCCCCTAATGACAAGAGGTCAAATAGAAAGCCACACGCAATTAGGGAACCAAAATTGCATTTTAAAATAACCTAAGATTTGTTTCCTCTACGATCACCACTAAACACACTTCAATTTTACTGACCAACTTACAATCCTTTCTTCTCTCTACCAACTACATTTATTAACTCCCTCTCTCTCTCTCTCTCTCTCTCTCTCTCTCTCTCTCTCTCTCTCTCTCTCTCTCTCTCTCTACAATCTACTACACTACTTTATTAACTATCACTCTCTATCTCTCGAGTAAAGAGGGAAAATGGGAGCTATGACTTATTTATAATCCACCTCTCTCTAATTTAATATTCCCAACCATTTCCCTCTCTCCCTCCCCCTCTCTCTCTCTAAAATCTGAAAATATTTGCCTCTTGGGTTCTCATCTGTAATTGCCTAAAATATTCTTCCAAATCAAAAGATCAAAAATCAAAATTTGAAGGAATGCCAGATGATAGAAGAACAAAATAAAAGGAAGGAGTGAGATATTGAAGTGTAAATGAGGTGTAAGATACATATCTCCGATCGAAGTAGCAGTCTCGGCGTCTGCGCTTCTTGTCTCCGTGAACGTCTTTTTACTCTCATCGACACTCAAACTCAATCAAACTCCCAATTTACTGAACAGGATCGCCGGAAATCTGACCCACATCCACCACCGTTGATCTTCCCGAGGTCTGTTTCTCCTTATATCTGTCGTCGCTCCGACGACTCCTCTTGGAATCATCATCATCAACTCAACGATCGTCGATTTTATTCTACTCCTCAAATTGGCCCAACAACAATCACTGAATCTTCTTCAACTACTACAATCAGAAAGAAGAAACACAGTAAGTTCAATCTCCTCTCAAATTTCTTCCGTTCATCATCCAAATCAAACGAAACAGAACAACGGATCCCAGATCCTAGGGTTTCATCAATTTCTATAGAAACTTCAACTTCATCTCCGATTTCATCTACTTGGTTCTCATCATTGGTTTCAAGTCGTCGAAAAAACAATCAACAATCAAAATCATCATCATCATCGACACAGAACCACCGACATCCTTGCCGATTTAGGGATCGAGGAATGTCACCGTCTTGTGAAGACGAAGAAAATCATCATGAATCTCCTTCTGTAACAAGTGGTTATTTATCGGAATCTTCACCGGGATGGAGAAAATCAACGCCGGTACATCAACAATGTCGCCGGAGAGGACAATCACAACAACATCGGAGTGTCTCAGGAATAGCATTTTGTTTAAGTCCATTAGTAAGAGCTAGCCCTAATAATCATCGGAGTCAGAATAAGGATATAACGCCGGGATCAGTTGGGATTTCAGGTGAGATTGGTAGAGTTTCAGTTAAACCTAAACCTAATTTATCAACAGCAGCTTCATTATGTGCTAATCGATCAAGAAAAATTGCTAATTTCGGTAGATACAACGATTTTAATCCATGAATTTTGAAGATTACAAGCTTTAATTTTCACATTTGGGCGATTCTGCCCTCGTGATTTTTCCATATTTACTTCTTCATTGGATTCTCTCCTTGCCTCTCTTCTCTTGTTTAATTTTGTTCAGAAAAATAATTAATAAATTATAAAGATCATATAAATAATTAATTAATTAGTCTCTCTTCTCTCTCTTCTCCACTTTCTCTCTCTCTCTAGTTTAGTAGTACACCCGCGCGTGAGTGAAAGAGTGATGAAGATGTGAATCACACATTCACACGCGCGTAAATAAAAGCTTCTTTTTAAGTTGTGTGGATTAATTTTGGATAGTTGGGTGGGTGAATGGCTGGAAGAGCAACTGAGTACTCAATTAATTCATTTAGAGATCCGCTAAAAACTGACGAAAATTATTGTTAGCACCCGGTGAGGCCTTTGACCCCAAAAACATATATTGGCATCACGGTATAAAGGTCTCGAACTGATCTGTCTGAACCCAAAGCAAAGTTTCAGACTCGAACCAGTCTGAACCCAAAACTTGGATTTCAGTTTGACCAGTTCGAAACTTTAAGCCAGGTCTTGGATTGACCTGTCCAAAAGGATTTTAATTGCTTTTTTGCATAAGAGATTGAAACTAAAGTTATTTATCTCTATAACTTCTCGTGGTGAATAAGGTTGCCTAGGTTCGGAATCAAACTTCTTTCTATAATGGTTTTACTCTCTAAACACAAGGTTATTTCTCTCTCTAACTCCTAAATGTAGATTGACGATTGTTTGGAAACAAAGTTGTTTTCGTGATAACGTGATGATGATGATACGAAGAAGGAGAGGAAGAAACAAAAAAGACGAAAGAAAAGAAGCAAAAAAAAAACAGCCTGAGCGTGAACTGGGTGCTAATAAGCCCCTCGCCGAACCACAATTCGATGAGTGCCTTTAGCCCCTCACATTCATTTACTCTCCTTTGTTCATTTTGTTGAGGAGAAAGTTAGAATATGATTTGAGAAGGTGGGGGATTTGGGGCATAAAGAAAGATCTCCGAGGAGTAAAGTCTTATTCAATTAAGATTGACTTAGT
This sequence comes from Eschscholzia californica, assembly GCF_041429995.1. Lineage (NCBI taxonomy): Eukaryota > Viridiplantae > Streptophyta > Magnoliopsida > Ranunculales > Papaveraceae > Eschscholzia > Eschscholzia californica. Next base: position 8,101,588 of record NW_028238472.1, read on the forward strand.
TGAATTGAGATTATTAGGGTGTAAATAATGTTGGGCTTTAGGCCATGTCTTGTTGGGCTATAGGCCCGGTTCTGTTAGTGTTTGAGTGGGCGGTTATCGAGCTTATCACATCTATGATGTATCAAGTGCCAAATGTAACGACATACGTAGATCGTAGTCGACTTCCAAAAAAAAAAAAAAAATTAAGATTGACTTAGAGAATATATTTATTTGTAGATCCAAAAATTTACTTGACTAAACTTTATACCCCCTAGAAACAAAATCAGGAATCAATTCAAGTACATGAAACAGATCCTTCTCTCACAAAACCTAACCTTAACTCCCCAACTTACGAACAGTAATTCAAGAACAAAATCAAGATGAAGGAATTCAAGAACATGAGACAGATCCCTATCTCACAAACCCTAGTTCTTACAAACAATTATTCAAGAACAAAATCAAGATGAATTAAATCAATAACATGAAATAGATCCTTCTCTCACAAACCCTAACCCTAATTCTCCAACTTACAAACAGTAATCCAAGAACAAAATCAAAATGATTCAATACAAGAAAAAAATCAAGATGAATCAATTCAAAACAAAATCAAGATGAATCAATTTAAGAAAATTTAAGTCCGAAGCAGTAATTCAAACTTGCAAACGATATCTTGAAGATTTCAGATCTTGGAGCTTTAGATTTCAAACAGTACTTCAAATTTACAAAAGAAAAAGTTGGAACTTGAAGATTTATGATCTTTTCACCAGTGAGTTCATGTAATATCACGATGGTTTCATATATATTTTACTTCTCTCATCCCTTGAAACGGCAACCCCAAATCGGTTTCCCTAGAACCTCCTACAAACTCGTTGTTTCTATTCTTCTGATAGAGAGAGATGAAGTAACAACAACCAGCTAGACTGGTAGAGAGAGAGAGAATTAAGAGGTGGGTTAGAAAGAGAAAGTAAGAAATGGATGACATAAAAAGTTTGCAAGAAGAGAAAGAAAGAATAAATCAGAGACAAGAGAAATTATACCATCAGATTTCAATATATTGACCTTTAAATACCAAATTTCCACATGGGTTTGAATATACTTGAGCTTGAATTGAAAAGGTTTGTCAATTTATTTTTATTTTTCCACTACAAATCAATAATATTCTGAAACTTCCGACGAACATAGATAGAAGATTAGGCAGGAAAGACAAAATAAAGAAAAAAATTTGGACTCAAAAGAAAAAGTCTTTCTAGATCAAATCTTGTTGACCAAAGTCTTTATGCCCCAAAATTTTTCTTTATTCCCAAAACCGCGACATTTGAGAAATATACCTGTCGTAGTTGTTAATTTACGTCTGTTGTATTTTTGATCTTAACCGTTAGATGTACTTTCCTGTCGGGTTTCTGACGAAATATCTAACGATTTAGAGGTGGGAACATTGATGATACTAGAAAACTCCTTGGGTATCTCTTTTGCCTTCTGGGTCCACACTATTTAATGGGGTCCAGAAGTCAAAATTGGGTGTGCATCTCTATGAACATATTCAATAGTCAACGGTGAGAGGATTAAGATTCTGTAATCAGGTTGTGGTGATTGTAAATGCTGCAACAAGTACATTGACAATATCAAATCTATACAAAGGAACTTGTGGAAAGGCTGGTTAGTGCTGCCACAACAATTGTCTAAATTGCAGAAAGAGAATAAATTCCATGAAGTAAAGTTAGATCAACCTTTTTCATGATTAAACAAGTCAATGCCTAAATTTATTAGCTATTTGAGCGAGAAAATATAGTGGTTACATCTGCCGCTAACTGGCTTACAAGATAAGAAGGGGAATCATAGATCTCTAATGTCTGCTCTAAACTGGAATTAAAATATTGTTTCGCCATTAAGTGAGCTACAGAGTTTGCACTCCTAATACAGTGATTGAACTTTATGTCCTGAAGCTTTTTCTTTCCCTTACGTATTTCTCTCATAGTAGTTCGAATTCGCCAAAGAATTTCTTCTAAATTCTTCGAACACGCACTTATGATCGTATGTGAGTCTCCTTCAACTATACACGCATACTCTGGTGACCAGTTTGCCATCTCAATAGCTAACTTAACTGCTTGAGCTTCAACTTCAACTGCTGTCGAGATGGAACACTTTCTGACAAAGGACATAACGAATTCTCCTTGCGCATTTTGACATACTGCTGCTACCGACGCCCTTCCATCGGCAAACGCTGCATCACAATTTATCTTGAGTTCTGTATCTCCTGGTGGGAACCAATATGAGCTATGATCCAATGCTTCAACAACTGTACGTTCAATATTCAGTAGAGTGCCCGAGTACTCCTTCTGTAACGTAATAGCTTCCTGTAATATTCGATAAGGAATTGGAATAACATGCTCAAACACACATTTATTTCGTGATTTTCATAGACACCAAACTACATAAAACCGAAGCTCTATGGCTTCTCCATTTCCAGTATCCATAATCTATTTGCAAAGTAATTGTATAAAATCCTCTTCTCCATCCACCCTAAGATGTAATGGGTAGTTCATCCATGTCTCTCTTGCAACTCTACAAGTTCTAAATAAGTGTTCAATATCTTCATTCTCTTCTTTATACATATCGCCTATTTTTGGAACATGTAAATTAAACTTTAACGATTTTACCTTTGTTGGTAATGCATCATGCAATATTCTCCAAACAAAGGTTTTGACTCTTGGCATGAGATTAGATTTTTTTTTTCCATATCTTTGACCAAGATAAGCCATTCGGTAGCTCCATGTGAGTGGACGAGCTCGGTTGTTCCTTCAAGATAGTGGTATAAAGCGACTTAGTGGAGAAATTTCCTTTTTCAGTGTATATCCAAATTAGTTTATCATCTTCATCCCCATTGTTCAATGGAATTTGTAGAATTGCCCTTTTTGAAAAATCATCACAAAGTTTGCAACCTCCCTTTCCATCTTCCATCTTCCTCCATAAGATCTTTCACTAAGAAAATATTTGGTACTTCTTCTTCCAACTCTTTCTTATGAGGTTTGAAACCTCTTATGTTCGGCACCCACTGATCCTCCCAAATTCGAATATTTTTTCCGTTGCCTACTATGAAGCACATCCCTTGTTTTATATACGCCCGCATCTCCAGTACACTTCTCCATGTTGAAGTGGAAGACGTTTTTATCTCATAAGTCCAGAAATTCGATGATTTTAGATATTTAGCTTTCATCAATCTCACCCAAAGAGCATCCGGTTCCGTTATGATTCTCCATGTGAGTTTCCCAACTAGTGTTTGATTAACAAAACCCATATCACGAATTCCCAATCCGCCTTCTTTAATACTCGCTTGCATCTTCTTCCAATTCAAATAATGTAACTTTTTTTACCTCTGAACTATATCCCCACCAAAAATCTCTTTGGCGCTTTTCTATTTTCTCAACCACCCCCTTCGGAACTATGTTTGTAGAAAGAAAATAAATGGGAATCGAAGCTAATTCACTCTTTAGTAGAATCGTTCTACCAGCATGCGATAACGAAATAAAGTTGATCAACCTAAAAAAAGAAAGTCCATCTACAAAATTTTACGTGTGACCGAGACATTGAAAAACTAAGATTATAAAGTTTGAAAAGAAAAGATAGGACGTTTAGTGCTTAAAGAATAAACTAGAAAATAAAATGCTAAACAGGCAAAAGTCAATAGTTGTTAGACCAAGTGGTTCGAAGGTGTTGACATAAACTCTAGAAATCACTCAGGTTCGAATCCTAAAGAAGTTGGTATCTTTGGTTATTTGAATCGAGATCTCAGGAAGATGTTAAATTCACTCACAAATTTTGTTATCTACGCTCCCATCTCATTTAGCTTGAACATAAAATATCTTTGAATTTGAGGATATATAATAAGTACATTTAGAAATTCCCTCCCTTTTATTCCATGCGTGTTTTTAAAATTCAATCCGGGTTTTCTATTTTAAGAAAAATATTATTTAAGTACAACAATTATAACTCATTACATAAAAGCCCAAGTGAAGCGGCTAATCCTATTTTCCATCAGCGCAAATATTATAATGTAATTTATAGATCGACCGATACAAAATCAATTGTTAGTTGCATATACTAGTTTTTTCTTCATTTGGTCTGACGAAGAAACACCGACTAACACCATAAGCTATCTTATACTCTTAGCAGGTTGTGTTAATTTAACATGGTAGTTCGATTCGGAACCGAAGACAAATTTAATTACTTTGGCGAGATTATTATTTTACCGAGTATCACTTGTCCGAAGTTACACTGTAGTTACTCTCAATCGTAAATGTGTTGATTGGAAATGACAAAACTACACTACTCGTTCTAATATCGGCTAGTATTACCCCGCTGCCTCTCATTTAAACGACATGTCTATATCACGTGGACGGTCAATATTCATAATAAGAAAAGGAAAACTTATTGGCATAAATATATAGATATCTTTATCGATCGGATAGAAAAAACACATATTTCTAAAATTAACTCGTTGGATGGTCTAGGTTAAGCCACCTAGTGATAAATATTGGGCGGAGATCTAATAAAGAAACTAATAAAGAAAGGTTATTTCGGCATCATTATATTTTTTTGGCATCATTATATTTTTTTTTGATGAAATTTTGGCATCATTATATATACATTATACGATATTATAAATTAATAATCATTATTTTTCTGGCACTGTCTTAAGTAATCCTTATCCCAAGGAGAAGAAGCGGACATAGTGCTAAAAGGGTGATTACAAACCTGAATTTTACCCTACAATTGGAGGTAGGTAGCCTGCTTATATTGACCAAAAAGCAACACAATTTTTGTTAATTACCTATACATAACCAATCTACATTTTGCTCAAATAAACAACTCTTTTATGAATCTTATTTGTAGCTTGAAAATTTGATTAAAAACAAGAACTTGGGGCTTATTCTTATTCATCTTTAATACTTTGTCATCCATGGGAGATACTAGAGAGCTTCAGTTGCAGATTAGATGCAAGTTGCTCTCTCTCTCTCTCTCTCTCTCTCTCTCTCTCTCGTTTGATAGTTGATACTTGTGATTTTTAACACTAATCTTGTTTGATTTTGTTTCCTCAACCAGGTCAGGAATCAAAAGTATCAAACTCACCAAAAAATGAAGCACTACCCACAAGAGAACCAGACCTTGTGAATAAAATCAAGAGCTACAAATGGTGGTTAAGAGTGTTAATTTATACATTTTTGCTCATTTCTGGCCAATCTGCAGCTACTCTATTAGGAAGGTTTTACTATGATAAAGGTGGAAACAGCAAATGGATGGCAACCCTTGTTCAATCTGCTGGTTTTCCGGTCCTCGCCGTTCCTCTCCTCATCTTCTATTTATACTATCGATCGCCATCCCGTTCCACCACTACCACCACCACCACCACAACACTTACACTTCTATACCTTTCAATTGGTCTACTAGTTGCAGGAGATAACATGCTGTACTCATATGGACTATTGTACCTTCCAGTTTCTACCTACTCTTTAATCTGTGCAACCCAATTAGTCTTTAGTGCAATCTTCTCCTACTTCCTTAATTCATTAAAGTTTACCCCTCTCATCATAAACTCTGTAGTTATTCTAACAGTCTCCGCCTCGCTTCTTGCAGTCGATCCTGACCACACAGACTCGGAAAAATTCCCAAAAGGGAAATACATTATGGGTTTCTTTTTCACTATAGCTGCATCCGCCGGCTACTCCTTGTGGCTATCATTAACTCAAATCTCGCTCGAAAAAGTGATAAAAAGACAGACGGTTACCGCTGTCTTAGAAATTCAACTTTATCCGTCTTTTTTCGCTACTTGTGTTTGTATAGTCGGACTCTTCGCCGGGGGTGAATGGAAGATATTGAAGAGAGAGATGGAGAATTATGAAGAAGGAAGAGTTTCTTATTTTATGACTTTAGTGTGGACTGCCATAACTTGGCAAGTATCTGCAGTTGGTTCAGTTGGATTGATCTTTGAAGCATCTTCACTCTTCTCTAATGTCATAAGTACATTAGCTTTGCCTGTTATTCCAATCCTTGCTGTGATGTTTTTTCATGATAAGTTGAGTGGTGTAAAGGTGGTGGCAATGGTTTTGGCTATTTGGGGCTTTACTTCTTATATTTATCAACATTATCTTGATAATAGGAAGTCAAGAACAACTAGGGCAGATGAAGACCACCACTAAAGACTCTAAATTTTTATTTCTAATGCTCATAGTTGTGTTTCACAATTTCCCTAATGGTGTATGAAGAACTAGAATGAGGTATTCCACACCAAGAGAAAAATAATGGATCTTGAAATCCAAGTCTTTTTAGTCATTTATTTGGAGTTCCTAAACAAATTCCAGATCCCTTAAAAATAGCCTACCTTCGATTTCGAAATACCACTCTTGTTAACTTGTAACAAACTTTCAATGCAATCAGAACAATGTATTATCAAGATTATAAACTAGTACTAGACTTCTAGTAATGGGTCCTTGAGAGATCTTAAAAAGCGAAAAAGTAGAAAAGCAAAAGAGTCTGACAGAAACAAAAAAAAAAGTAATGAACTTTACAGAGTGTCGATCGAGCAGTAGATCAGAAGTCGAAGAGAAGATAACAGGAAAAAGCAGCGGGCGAAAAATGTGAAGATTTTGGTGTAGTATAAAGTGCATTAGCAAGCACATCCTCCACCTTGTGTTTGTGATTGAGATGAATTGGCGTTAGTTGACTTCAAATTCACGTCGACCATGTCTTCTTGTTTTGTCGAAGAAAGTGTTTCCATTCCTGGTAATGCAGCTGCTATCTTCCTAAACAGAGCCTGAACAAGAAGATCAAATAACTTCAAATTCACCGAAGCGTCGGAAAGTTATAACACAGAGAAGTTGAATGAAAGATGGATGCAGATGCAGAAGACTACATGACTCAACGTACATTAGTCCAATATAACAACTTACAAAAATAATGTCAAGCATATATAACACGGGCAAAGATGCAGGAATCGGTATCTAACACTATTATGGGGTTATCGAAAAGACAAAAAAATACTAAGAAGTATCCATGTAACAAAGGTAAGCCCATATGAATGTAATAGTTTGGATAATCAAGATTCTACAAGTGAACAACTTTGAGCTTAAACGTGGATCCATTTGAATAGTACAACATTGCTTGTGCCTTGTGCACGATAGTGCACAAGTATCCGTTCATAGGTGGTTGTTACGATTTATTTGGCAAAATACAGAATTATTTAAATGAAAGGAAGAAAGAGTAATCAGAGTTCAATATCACCTTTATGTTAAAACCAGCTTTAGCACTGGTTTCGATAAACATAACATTGAGATCACGCGCTTTAGCCTCTGCTTCTTCTATCGAGACTTGCCTGTTACACCATGTGCGAGATTTAGACGACCACAATGACAGCCATTGACAAACCAGCAGTATATCATGACAAGGTACTAATGTGCCATGACTCATGATTAAAGCTTACTAAAAAGAAAGCCTCCTAGCTATAGTCTTTGTCTTGAATGAATAGGACACATAAAAGCGTATTCTGAGACATTGTATGACAAACTGAAAAGTGTACCTTTTGTCCACGAGGTCAGTCTTGTTCCCGACAAGTACAATAATAACATCACTTCCACGCTCAGTGCGGACCTCCTCAATCCATTTTGAAGTGTTTAGAAATGATTGCCGGCCTAAGAAAGATAAGGTAGTTAGGAATAACTCGTGGTTCTACAAGACACACGCATAATACTATATCCCAAATAAATTTAAAAAATGAAATCACGGAACAAGATTTCAAAGTAATTTGGAACTGCAAATGTAGAAAGTAGTACTAGTGCTAGGTTTGCTCATGCAACAATTTGACAAAAGCTAAAATGCATGAAATAATTAAAAAATGAGATAGAGATTTCTGTATGTTAAAGAGAATGTGAAAATAAAGAATATCATACTTGCAACATCATACACAATGACAGCAACAGAAGAATCCCTAATGTAACTGGGAATCAGACTCCTGAATCTTTCTTGACCAGCAGTATCCCTGTAACAAAGGAATATATGAAAGAGCATTTTCAAAATAACCATTCATAGAGAGGGATATACGAATCTGTCATGTAGTCCCTTAAAACCCCTATATATCATAACAGATAAATAGAAGATGAACTTTGTACAATGTATATATATAACAAAACATAATGGTTTTGGTGCCATGTCATAAGCGACATCTATAAATCTTGACAATCTATTCGAGTCCACAAATATTTTTTTTTGAGGGGGAGTCCACAAATCTTGGTCTTTCTCTCAAAAGATAAATCAATTCAACGAGTATGAACCGAAGTAAACTTTAACTGCTGCCATTATTTTCCCACCCTCACGTCAACAACCAACACCACCACCACTCTCCACATTCATCTCCAACTACGTCCATTGTTATTATACTGATTCTCCTCTTTAATCTCTTTTCAGTTTGACCTGTCTAGAACTGAACTCAATTCTCTCGAGAGTGAAACATAAGTACCTTGTCTATATCCTCCTCTAAACCTCACATTCCCTCTCTACTATATAACATCAGTTGTTTTCACCATGAAAACCACTAACATTTATAATGGACAAGAAATTTTGGCTGTTTTCACAGTGGAAAGTGGTTTCTTACAGCGGTTTCAAAGTTGTGTTATGGGTTGTTTCTGAATTTTTATTAGAATAATATGAATATGACGATGATGATGGTTAATATTTCTTCTTGATAAGAATTGAAGCGAAAAACCTAATCAGACAATTTCTCTCTTTAGAATTGTTTTTCTGATCTTACTGTTTTTGTTATCAATTGTTTGTTTGCTTCATTTCATTGTTTTTGGTTTTCTGATTAGAGATAACAAGATGAAGGATGTCCTAAATATTTCAATTTCATTTCTTTCTGTTTTTTCATAACCTTACTCGAATTTGATTTTGACCTAGTCGGCGAGAAGGGCTATATATATCATGGAATTCACTTTCTACAAAATACAAGGTTATGATTTTGATACTAAGAGACAGAGCTTTAACCAGGACAATTCAACCCAAGACCAGAGGTAATGTGGCAGATCAAAATAAACTGTAATTCATTTTCAATCCGAATATGTATTCTTACCAAAGTTGCAATCTGACTGTTCTATCTTCAAGGTACATTGTCTTTGATAGAAAATCGATTCCAATTGTAGCCTGATTATCAAGTATAAACAAATAATCATGAGAACAAGAAACCTAAGAAACCCTAGTATGCCAAAATTATGTGATTGAATAACAGTATGAGATCATAACAAAATCAAAAGAAATGTCGACTGAAAGAAGCCCTAAAGAACCGAAAACGGTAATCTCAAACCAAAATAACGAGATCAAACAGAAAAACAGGATAAATAATCACTA